>NW_025999932.1:31007715-31058961 GCF_001458135.2 Marmota marmota marmota
GAGGAATTTTTAAAAATGGCATCGTGGGCATGAGTTCTGACTCACATCTTGTAGAAGATAACAAAAAGGGATTCGATTCTGGATACAAGGTCAAAGAAGGTCATAAAAACAAGAAGAAGAAGAAGAAGAAGCGGAGGAGGAGGAGGAGGAGGAGGGGAGGGGAGAGGAGGGGAGGGGAGGGGAGGAGGGATAGTAGAGGATAGGAAAGGCAGCAGAATACAACATACACTAGTATGGCAGTATGTAAAAAAGTGGATGTGTAACCGATGTGAATCTGCAATATGTATATGGGGTAAAAATGGGAGTTCATAATCCGCTTGAATCAAATGTATGAAATATGATATGTCAAGAGCTTTGTAATGTTTTGAACAACTAATAATAAAAAAATTTTAAAAAAATAAATAAAAATTACCAAAATAAAAAAAATAACTTTATAATCCATTTGGAAGTTTTTAGCATTAAGTATATAGAATGAGGATCTAAATGAGCATTTCTTTCTCAATATTACACCAATTTTTCAAACAGAGTTTATTGAATAATTCATCACTTTTCATTTAGCTTCCTTAAATTCCAATAAAACATGATTGGTAATAGGCCCTTGGCTCCAGTTTTCTACCCAGAAGCCCTTTCCCAAATGCAGCAGGCAGTCTGACATTTTTATTTTGTTTCTTTTTGATGGTAGGGAGAGAGAAAATAGTACTTAGAAAGTGATGCTAAAGGATTGTTATGGACTAAGTATTTATGTGCCTGCCCCCAAAATTCATATATTAAAGCTCTGTCCTCCAATTTGACTGCATGTATTTGGAGAGAGAGTCTGTAAGGAGGTGATAAAGCTTAAATGAGGTCACAACACTGAGGCTCTAATTCTGTAAGATTAGTGTTATTAGATGAGAAAGCAGAGCGCTAACTGACTCTGTTTGATTCTGCCATGTGAGTACAAAGTAAGAAGATAGGTGTCTCCAAATCAGAAAGGAGTTCTCACCATCAACTGAACTGGCCAGCACCTTGATCTACTAATTCCCAGCCACAAGAACTATGAGAAAATTAATTTCTATCATTTAAGCCACTTAAGGTATTTTGTTATAGAGCCTGAAAAGAATAATGCATTGATTATTTGGGGTCTGATTTCAGAGTATTGCACAGACTTTGTTTGTAATAATCTATTTCCCCAAGTCATAAATGAAAATGGTTTTGTACTTTTTTTTAAAGTAACTAAAAGACTAATTCGAAAAATTCAATTTTCAAAATTAACAATAACCTGGTCCTAAATTTTATGGTATTGCATTATGGTTTTAATAAACTAGACTCTTTTCCTGTTACAGGATGGATTGTGTTCTAACCACTCTTTCACATCCAACATACCCTGCTCCATCACCTGCACACCAAATTCACATATTGAAGTCATAAACCCAAGTACCTCAGAAAGTGACTGTATTTAGAAACAAGATTTTATAAGAGGCAATTAAGGCAAAATGAGGTCATACATGAGCCCTAATTCAATACAACAGATGTTTTTATAAAAGGAGATTAGGTTACAGACACAAAGGAAAGACTATGTGTGAACACATACAGAGCAGGTGGTCATCTACCAGCCAAGGAGAGAGTGCTTGAAGGGAACCAACCCCACCAATATCTTGAGTTGACTTCCAGCCGCAAGAAGTGTCAGAAAATAAATGTCTGTGGTTTAACCTACCCATTTTTGGTCTATGAGAATCTGAAAAGACTAATTTTACTGTTCTGTTGATTCATTTTAAGTGTTAATGAATTTATTTTCTAAGTATCTCTTTCCACAGTTATTTCTGCCTATTTATTCATCCAGTTAGTTTTAGAGTTAAATTTTTCAAGTTGCGGGGGGGCGAGGGGAACCTAGGTATTTTAATAAGATATACATGATACCAGTAAGTTAATTTGGTGAGAATGAACACATTTATAATATTTAGTCCTCCCATAGAGGAAAAAATTTCCCTCCTTTTTAACATAATAATAATGAAGGGGCTGAGATTGTAGTTCAGCGGTGGAGCACTTGCCTAGCCCATGTGAGGCAGTGGGTTCGATCCTCAGCACCAAATAATGGTAAGTAAATAAAGGTTATAACTAAAAAATATTTTTTTAAAAATAATGAAGAGGATAAACTCAATATATTAGTCCTCAAACAACCCTACAAGTTATGTATATTTTTCACCAATTACATGTGAGGAAATTGAGACAAAGAGGGTTTTAAGTAATTTATTCAAAGTTATACATTTAAGTCCCACAGCTGTAATATTAAAGCCAGGGGCCACCTGATTCTAAAGTCAATATTCTTTTTACAGGCTAACTCCTAGCATTTTCTCCACTCCACTAGAGATTCTGAGATGCTCAGGGTATGAGCACATAAATGGGTGGTACATTTTTATTAATTTAGTTTTCTTTCCAATAGAAATCTTATATGTCTAATGAAAAATAAATTGAGCTCATTAACTAAAACAAGGTTCACAAAGACTTCTTGTTTCTTATTTTTGCAGTGCTGGGGATCAAACCCAAGGCCTCACACTTGCTAGGCATATGCTCACCACTGAGCAGCATCCCCAGTCCACCTTTTTTGCTGTTTTTTGTGTCTCCCACTAACAAAGCTTAGAATTTCAACAAGGCATGGGCTAAGGGGAAAACTTTTTCAATTTCTTTTTTCCCTTATGGTTTCTGTTTGGTATGAAATCTCTTGGGTAGAATAAGGTGAGAATTCTGATTTAACAATTATTCCTCTATAGTCATAGTCTTTTGTTGTCTCTTCATACAGGTTCTGCATAATTCTTGCCAAAGAAATGATCAGATATTTTGTGGACTATGTAGAAATTGTGATTGAGGTCATTTCAACACTATATTTTTAGCTTGTTATTGCTGAAACTTGTTTATTTTTTTAAAATAAACATTTATTCTATTATTATATCCAACAATTTTGGGGGGTGTATAAGAGATTAAACCCAGGGGCCACATCCCCAGCCCTTTTTTATATTTTATTTAGTCAGGGTTCTCACCGAGTTGCTAAGTGCCTCACTAAGTTGCTGAGAATGACTTTGAACTCTGTGATCTTCCTTCCTCAGCCTCTCAAGCCACTGGAATTACTGGCACATGCCACTGCATCAGGCTTTATCTAATCATTTTCTAAATATTTACTATTATACTAGTTTTTAGTTGATCCTCTGGAAAATTCTGGATATTAAATTATGAAAATGGAAATCATAAAAGTCTATCTCTTCCTAATAGCTATCATTCATTTCTTTTTCACATTTTATTGTTTGACTAGAACTTTGAAATCACTAATACATTTGAATGATGGCAATAGGCATCTTCCTCCCACCCCAAGGAATGGAAATCCCTCTAATTTTTCATCATTAAGTATTATACCAGAAAAAAGTATTCTTTTCTTTGTTTTGAAATATGAAAGACAAATTGAGTTTTACAAAAAAATTTAGCATTTACTAAGTATTAAAAAATGTTTGCTCTTTTAATATATTATGAAATGGCCAAAGGTACTTGGGGTTAGAAATCAGACTTGAGGTCCAAAGTGGAGATATGGATGTGTGTTGTCAGTATATGATGGTATTTAACCCTAGAAGACCAGAAATTGCCTAAGCATATATTGAAGAAATGTCAGAAGACGCAGACTGAGCCCTGAGGCATTCCTGAGTTTTTAGAAATGAAGAAATGACAAGTGACTAATAAGTAGGACAACCAAGAGAGTATGGTGTCCCAGAGGCCAAGTGAACAAAGGGCTTCAAGGACAAGTTGAGATCAGCTAATGAGATCACATAAGATGACTCAGCTGAAGTGGGAGTAAGCAAACTAGAAATCATTGGGGACCTGGACAAGAATAGTTACACAGTTGAGCAGGCAAAACTTCTGATTGGAATGAGTTAAAAAAAAAATTAGACAAGCATGGATGTACTAGGCAAACCTGGCCTATTTCTATTCCTAGTTGTAAACCAAGGCTCAATTCTCTAGATGAAAAATTTTAAAAATTAAAAAATCAAGGTGCAAATTTAAGCTTAAGAGGTAGAAAGAAGTGGAGGCTAAGTGGAATTTGACACCAGCATGCCTGGATTGAAAATTTCAGAAATATCACTCATTACCTCTGTATTTTTCAGAAAGTCATTTAGGATCTCAGTTTTCTCATCTATAAAATGGGGTAATAATACTTTTTAAAAGGGTAGTTGAAAATTCATTTAAAGCACTACACAAATACCAGCTATTCTCATTGAAACAAACAAACAAAAAAAGGATCACCTCACCTGACAGAGTTCCTGGCCTTGATTAAGGGACAAGTGTTTTTGCTATTCATTTAAGACTTCAGTTTAGACTACTGAGGCAAAAGCTTTCCTACTCTTTTCGGCCATATCCTACTTCTTCTCCATAAGAACAGTTTATATTATGACTAGTGAGCAATATATTACTATTGGGCATAGGTACTGGACTCCATACTATATGTATGAGCATGTCTTCTGTTTTTTCTCTAACTGGGTAGGTGAGTGTATTACCCTTGCCAATACAACTACTTGGTAGGTGAACTCAAAGTCTGCCCCCACAGAGCTAGTTATAACTAAAGTACAGATAGATATATAATGCTACTTTAGCCTTGGTGTAGTATTCTCCAAGCAAGCTTTAACAGAGTATTGGATTCTCATAGAAAGCAGCATTTTATTTCTCAATTGGCTACTAATCTTTTTTTGTTCATGGCTTCTTAGTATAAGAAAGAAGTACAAATGAATTTAAGAACCAAAGCACACCCCCATAATTCTAATAAACTCCTTACTTTGTTTAGTTTAAGCACTGCTTCCTCTGTAAAGGCTGTCTTTATACCTTCACTAAAATTGTGCTAGATTCTTTCTCTAAGATCCCGTTTCTCTATTTGCAGAACATATATCACGTCTCATAATCATATTTTAGTTTGTCACTTTCTCCCCAATAGTCATTGCACCTCTTTAAAATAGGGAAAATAAAGGTCTTCCAAAGTGTTGATATGTGAATCTCAATTACTATTTGTGGAATTAATAAATGTCTGGCATACATTATAAATTTTAAGGATATGTGTATGTGGGTATGTGTACATATATAATACACACACACACACACACACACACACACACCCCTACACACAAAAATTCTTCCAACACAAACAGATAAATCCTAGATAAGGATTTTACAGTTAAACTGAAAATTCAGTAGTTAATATATGAAGGGTGTGACATAAATTGAACAGAATATTTATATTTTGTTATTTACAAAGGAAACAGTATATTGATGTCATATAAGAAAAGTTTTGTGAAATAACATTTTTGAATAATTATATAGTAATGGTTTGACATTCTGAAGTATCAGTTTTAAAGCTTTTGTCATAAATTATTATTAATGCCACCAGAGAGTAATACTAAAAACTTGGTACTATATTATTCAATATATGTAATTTAATGTACCATAGGTATCTTGGTAAAATGAACAATAATTATACAAGATATATATATATATAAATATTTACGTATATACCTTCATTGTCAGTATTGGGTTTGGCTTCCATTTCTGCTATCTTGTGTCTTAATTCAAACACTGAGAGTTGCACTACATCCCTGTTATTAAAAATATTTTGTTAATTATGATTCAATTAAAAATAACATGGGAAAACTAATACATGTAACCCCCATTACTTTAGGAATAATTTCTTATGAAATATCATTTATTTATTGAATATTATTAAACATTATTTATTGAAGACATGGTTGAGTATCAAGAATCAGACAAATACAAGCTTCTGATTAATAAGGTCCAGAAAAGATTAAATATGCACTAAGGCTCAAAGCTCCCAGGTAATCACTGGAAGCCAATTACCCTTAAATATGATCCCAAAGAGATTGATTACTGAGTTTCTCAGAACACGTAAAATAAGAGCTGCAAATTATTACAGACAGGAATAGCTAACAAGGGCAGTAGGCAACAAGTGTCAACCTGAAAAAAAGAAACACTAATAAAACACACACACATGTACACACACACACACACACACACACACACACTTTCTTTAAAAAAGCATTTGTAAATATTTCTGAATGCCTTTTGTATTTAAGGCATTTTGTTAAAGACAGTACAATGAGCAAGTGGACAGAACAATATCAACAGCAGCAGCTAAATTCCACTTGAATGCTTACCTGGAATGCACTAGCCAGTGCTAAACATTTTACACATTTCATTCCATCCTGGCAACAACAATAGGAAGTGTAACTATTTATATAACACTCTTAAGAGAAAGCTGAGGCTTAAGCAAGTTAGTTAACTTAAATAAGGTCCTATAGTTATTGAGTAATAAGAGCCGAGATTTAAATTTATGCAGAATTCCTCTAAATACTTGTTCTGAACCTTTACTGCCTCAGAGAAGGCAGAACCTGATCCTCAGAATGTTTATCATTTGGTTCAAGATTTTAAAAATAAGTAATAAATTAATTAGTAGTGTGACTGGAGTTATAATAGAGGAAAGCACAGGATGCTATGGGACCCACAGAAAAGTCAATTCTCATGGGGCCTGTGGGTGTGATAAGATTATCTTTTAAAAAATAGCATATTCAGTTTTAACAAGAAATATTAATATTATTCTAAAAAGCATAGGAGAGGCTGCTTACTCTGGAGACAGCACACATTCTCCCTTGAATGTGTTATCTATCTTCCTAAATAAACCTGTCTATGCCTTTGTTACAAGAAATGAAAAAGCATCTGAGAAACTGGAGATGAACATGCTTTCAATAGTGCCTTTGCCTACCATTGGTAAGGTCCTGAGTTCAATCCTCAGCATTGCACAAAGAAAGAGAAAAAGAAAGCATAGGAAGAAGGCCCGATTTTTACAAAAAGTTACCATTTCTAAGTTCTTCTAAAGGATGAAATACTAAATAAATTCCTTGGGATTTTAAACTGAAAAACCCGAATTCAGTAGAACATAAAAACCAAAGACCTATTTTAAAATTACAACATATATACATATATACCAAATACACTTGGGGGGAGGTGTTGGTGGTGGTGTTTTTTGGTTTTGTTGTTCTTGCTTTATTTATTTATTTATATATACCAGGGATTGAACCCAGGGGTGCATTTTTTTTTTTTTGAGACAGGGTCTCACTAAATTGTTTAGGGCCTCCTAAATTGCTGAGGTTAGCTTTGAACTTGCGATCCTCCTGCCTCGGCCTCCCCAGACTTTATAATTGCTGGTATGCGCCACCGCGCGGGGCCACTTAGTTTCAACCATAAAGAAAATACAACCTGCATACTGACAGGCATAACTAATCAAGAAGGCAAATCAACCTCTAGCACAGAACACTGTTAGGGGAAGTCGCCTGACGTGCCCTCTCTTAATCCTGACGGCTTCTGTCTGAGGCGGAGCGCCAACTGACCCGAGGGTCGCCCCGGGAGGCCCGGGGTCGCGCACCTGCCCCTCATGGGCGCGGGAGGCCGCGCGCCGCCGACTCACTTCTGGTAGATTTCTTCCAGCAACTCCAGTTTAAGGCGGTCGGTGCTCACACCGTCGAAGTTTTCGCCTCTTCCCTCCCCCATAGCGAGAGGTCGGAGAGCTCCCGCGCCCTTCGACTTGGCACTGCTTAGAGTATAAGACCTGGAAGGGGCATCCCCAAGCGGGGAAAGAAAAAGCGTCTCCAGGAACGGTCGCCATGGCGAAACGCCTCACAGTCACCCTCTTCCGCCCACTGCGCCGCGTCACGCGTGACGTCATAGGGCGTCGCCCGCATCGCCCTCCCAGTGGGGCGCCGACGGGGGCGGGAATTGAGGGAAGCGGGTTTTGCAAGTTGGGTCCTGTTGGGAGCAGCCCCGTGGCTAGACTGAGGGCCCCATTCCTCCCCAACTCCCGCCTCGATCTGGAGGCCAAGAGGGATGTGCGCCGGCTACACAGCTGAGTGTGAGGGGCTCCAGAACACCCCCCTCCTTCTTTTTACCTCCTTTTGGCCTTGCTTGCTTTTCTAAACACTGCGCAGTGCCTCATGTTTCTTTATTCCTGGGCCTTGTTAGAGAATGCTGGGTCAAAAGTGGCTGCACCTTTCTTTGCTTCAGTTGGATGCGCACCAGAGGCTCTGGTTAGGGGTGACCCAGGAGGAGCAGACCTTGAAAAGGTACCCCCTGAAAAGAGTTTTAAACCTCATTCCGGGATGCTCTTGTCTTGAAGTTTAGGCAAATCTGAGGAATGTCCATTGCAACTTGAAATTTCATTATATATGTTAATTACATATTTTGCGTTCTGCTCAAGATACATCTGTGTTTCAATATCTTCTCCCTGTCCCCATCATTGACAAGTACACTGGCTACTTTGATTCGAATATGGCTTTTCCCCCTCAAAATTCATGTCGGAATTATGAGATATTAAAGAGATGAGACCAGGGGACCTTCATGAAGTGATTAAAGCTATGCCCACATGAGAGGAATAATCCATTCATGATTACTGATTCCATTCATGATTAATGGGTTGGTTAATGGCTTATCTCCAGAGAGGGTCTGCTATGAAAGCCCCTTTGACTAGGACTTTCTCATACTCCCTGTCTCTGGACAGTGATATCCTACACTACATTGGGACTTCTTGCTGGAAGGCCAACACCTGATGTTGCCCCTCAATCTTGGAGCAAGAACCGTGAACCAAACCCTCTTCTTAACTTACCCAGTGTGTATTTATTATGGTTTGGATATGAAGTGTTCCCCAAAAGCTTCTGTGCCGCTGCAGGAATATTCAGAGTTGAAATGATCAGATTATTAGAGCTGTAAACTAATCAGTCCATCTTAGCTTGAATGAACTGACTGGGTAGTGACTGTAGACAGGTAGGATTTAGTTGGAGAAGGTGGATCAATTGGGCCTGCCCTAGAAAGGTTCATCTTCCCTGCAGCCTATCTGCTTCCTGGCTTCCACGAATGCAGCAGCGCCCCTCCACCACACCCTTCTCCATGATGTTCTGCTCACCTTAGCCTCAAAGCAATGGACTCTGAAAACCATGGACTAAACCACAAGCTAAAGTAAACTGTTTCTCCTAATTTTTTCTTGTTGGGTATTTTGGTCACAGCAAGGAAAAGCTAACACAATGATATACAAGCTATACAAAATGGACTAAGAAAGTAATGACCTTTACTTTCTAATTTTGGTACATTTTCCTGAATCAATTTGAGAGGCTTAAGCATAAGAACATGTTTTTTTGGTAGAAATCAGCACAATGTTGTATCTGGTAAATATTTTCTTTATTCTCTTCTCAAAAGGCTGAGAAGTGGCCCTAAATAGAGGTCAGTAAATATGTCAGATTCCTATAAATAGAAAATATTTCAAAGGTATAAAAGCATAAAAATCATATATATTTAAGGTGTATTTTATTTGGTTGCTGTTTACCAACAAATTTTCAGAAACTGAAAATATATTATTGGAAAAATATTAAAAGACTAACTGCAATAGAGTCCTATGGATGCTGTACTTTAAAGTACTGTTCATACAAAATAAAAATTAGAATGATTTGCAAGATAGATGCTGGAGCTAAGAAAAGTCTTCTGTTACAATATGGGTTTCTAAAGAAAGGAGATTTTAGAACTTTGGAAAAATCTCTGTACTAGGAAAAGTTTTAAGCATGGAAACAGTTTGGAATTGAACTGCTTGAAAAACACACAAACATAGTAGCACATTACTGGTAGTGTGCTTAATGTTCAAAAGCACTACCCAGACTTGTAGGCCAGAGATAACTTGAAGCATTTTGAGCATAAGTTCAACTAAAAACAATTGAGTTTTTGTGAACAAAGTTAAGATGCTAAATATACTGTTTTCAAAGAATCTATGAAAAAGAGAAGTGTAATATGACTTTCTCGTGTGTGTGTGTGTGTGTGTGTGTTTTTACTGGGTATACAACCCAGAGCCTTACACAAGTTAGGTGTACACTACCACTGAGCTATATCCGCAACCCGAGAACTATAATATGAATTCATGTTAATCTCCTCTTAAAAATACTTACCAGTCTTCTCTCCATCTTGGTGACTTCCTCCCTCTTCCCAGCCAGAGTTGTTAATTTTTTTCTCTTTTTTAGACGGATGAGCAGAAGTAAGAATGAGCTGGGAATAGGTGAAAAGCTAGTCAGATGTTATATATTCTTTCAAATCTTTCTTATGCACACTTTACCTATAGATTCTGTGCTATCAAAACTAAGAACTGATATTTTTGTTTGATTTCCTCTGTAGAACCCCATTTCTCCTTTAGGCCAGGAAGGTCAAGAATCCTTTCCTTCTATAATGCTACTTCCAAATCATATTCTTCCACCTGAATGTAAAATACCTGCTTTTTTAGTCCTCATGCCTCCTTTGCATAACAAAATATACTCTTCCTCCTGGCTTCACTCACAGACTTCATAGTCACTCTGTATTTACTAAGACAACCAAGGTTCTTTTCCTTATAAGTCTTGCCATATTCCTAGCTGACTGGACTTCCAATCCCATCTTACAATCTCATCCTTCAATTCACAACTCTCATTACTTGTATTTCTACTTCTCTTCCACAGCCATATTCTCAATCTTGTCATCACTGACAGTTGCTATACCTCGACATTCTCTCCCAATTCCTTTTAACCCCCAAGTCAATTACTGAGCTACACAACAGAGTCCCCCCCGCCACACACACATTTCCATTAAAGGTATAATGCAGAGTATTTTTAAACATGCAAATTCTAGGACCCTTTCCTATATATCAGGGGTCCTAGATTGAGCTGGTTACCAAAATCAGTCTTATAAATTTGAACAGAGTATATTTGGAAGTGGTGATGGAGAACACTTTTCCCCACTAGTAACTGTTATCTCCAGTGAATAGCCTCCAAGGTGATCAAGCTGTTTCTTTACATATGACAGACCTTTGATAAGGTATAGTTATTATTTCAGACTTTATTTTTGTATCTGACTTCTTATTTATCTTCCTGAATCTTTTAGATATATTGTGAATAGAAGTTTATGTGTGATGTCTTTAGATAAAAATGTTTTCAGAAATCAATGAAGTGTTCTCTTTCAAGTATTTGTTGCTAAATACAAAATTGGAAAATCCACTGGAAGTCTGTTTAGACAAATACCTATTTAGTATGGTAAGAAAATACTGGTGAAAGTCCTTTGAGCACAGCATTATCTATCAGATTTTCTTGAGAAGTAGAATATAAAATGATGTCTAGCTAACAATTCTTATATCTGGCTGAATGTCAAGCAGAACACCATCCTCCAGTTATTGATTCTACAAACATTTCTGCTCATTGCATCTTGGCACCAGTCAGCAAGGAAAACACAACAAACACTGGATGGCACAACATAAGTTACACAGAAACAGAGGAAGTTTAGCTCCAATAGTGTGTACGGATTCTTCATGGCTAGTGGGTTCCCAGTCAGCCACAGCAGGAAAGTGCGCCTACATGCACTTCTCTTGTGCTGTTGTGAAACAACCCTGACCCCTTCCTCCAGGGATGATGAAACACGGAAAAATGGGGTGCCTGAGGAGCCATGGATGCATGATGAGGCAGATCAAAGCAATAGTCATCGAGTCTGAAAACGGGGAAAGGTATTTCCACACAAGGCCCAGGCAGTGTGGTCTCTTTCTTTTTCTTTTTTTCCTCTTTAATTCTTGATAAGGAAGTGTTCCAGACTCGAGGCCTATTCTGATGTGGCTGGGGCAGGGTGTGGGGAATGTGAAAAGATTGTACATATGAAACTGCCTTTCCCAAAGCTTGCTTAGCTTTCCCTAAAATACCTATAGACAGGGAAGCTCACACTATAACAAAAATCTAGAACTGATGAATTATTGCTAGTATCTTAGGAAAATTTCTACCATTAAGCCAATTGTAATTTAATTTAAAAAAATGCCAACATTGTTAAGCAGCTAGTATCAGAGGAACTCTGTAAGGGCCACTTGTCTTTCTGTATCTATGTTAATGAAAGACCAGAAGACTGACCTATCATTCTACATAGGTCCTTCATTTTTGAAGCTAATATATGATCTCATCTTCCTACCAATTAATACCGTTCTCTTTGATCGTGAGCAAGTTATTTAACCTCTCTATAACCTCAGTTTCCTATTCTATAAAATGAAGTATCTTAATTTTTCTAGTGCTCAGAATCATGCACATTATTTTTATATTATATCTGTTGAATCTCAACAATTCAAGCAAAGATAGGCAAAAGGTCTTAGGTCTGTTTGTGCTATTAACAAAATGCTCAAGACTGAGTAATATGTAAAAGATCAAACATTTCTTTCTCACAATTCTAGAGGCTGGAAGCCCAAGATCAAGATATTGGATGATCCAGTGTCTAGGAAGAGCCTGTTCTCTGCTTCCAAAGAGGTACCCTGTTGCTGTGTCATTCAATGGTAAAAGTATGAAGGGTGAAAGAGACAAATGCGGTGTATGCACATGGTAGAAGGTAGAATGCCAAAAAATGGCCTTGCTAGTTCCAGCCCTTTTATAAGGCACTAATCACACTAATGAGGGAAAAGACCTCATGGCTTAATCACCTCCTAAAGGCCCTGATTGTTAATATTGTTGCATTGGAGATTAAGTTTCAACATGAATTTGGGAGGGGACACAAACATTTAACTATAGTAAGCCTCTAGACAATGAAAACTGGGCTAAAAAGTTGTGATAATTAATTTTTATGGACCATGGAGTACCCAGATATTTGGATGCTTTGAGAGGGTATGATGTACAAAATAGGTATTCGGTGTTCGTCTGTGGTTCCTGGCACAGAGCTCCAGTGCTTTGGAATTTTCCAAGGAGTTTTTTTGATTATTCATAGTAATCCTTTTTCAACCATGTCTGATTTTATGAAAGATGAGTGTTGGCTGCCAAATAAATCAATCAGGTAGTTAGAAGTTTGGATCTTTCACCTCTCTCTCTCTCTCTCCCAACTCCGACCTCTAAGAGGATGGGAGAGTGCTGTGTTTCATTAATTACCAATAGTCAATGACTTAATTATGCCTATATAATGGGGCCTCTGTAAAACCCCTGAATAAGAGTTCAGAGAGCTTTTGGATTGGTAAATGCATTATACCTGGTGGGTGGTATGGCCTAACTCCTTGGGGACAGAAGGTCCATTTTCTTTGCTCTAAGATGGGGGTCAGCACACTTTTTCTATAAAGGTTTAGATAGTAAATATTTTAGGCTTGTGGGCCCTATAGTCTCTTGCAACTATTTAACTCTGATAGGGTACTAGAGGGCAGCCATAGCCAATATGTAAATAAATGAGTTTAACTATGCTCCAATAGAACTTTCAATAGCTGGCTGGATTTGGTTAATGAGGCATATCTGTGGACCTCTAGTCTAAGGTAACTTTTCAAACTTTGGCTCCACTATTTGCCATTTCATTTCTTAAACATAAACAAAGCAAAGACTGACTGGAGGCTATTTACCAATTCAAATTTTATTTCTCTTATCAACTAGTACATTATCTTTGGCCTTATGAAAAAGCTCCACCAATTCTGTGTTCCTAAAAGACAAGCCCAATGAATACATTTAAGGCCAAGCGGTTCAGCAAATTTATTCACAAAGTGCTTTCTTCAGCCATTTTTAAATAAAGTCCCACAAACTAGCCACTAGAGATTTACAAATGATTGCAATAGAATATAGCTATGAAAATCAATACCAATCTTTTAAAATCAGTAAACAAAAATAAAATGCCATTAAGTATTTACTTATCTATTTGTAGCTTAAATTAAGATTGGTGGATATTCTTATTCCCCAAGTGGAAACTATTGTGTCTACACACCCAGTTGAGCCTAACGTTGTCATATTATTTACCTTGATCACAAATAGGATCTTCCCTTTTAATAACTTATTGGCTTTTAAAATACAAATTCTAATGGCTAAAGCCAAAAATAAAAATATATTTACCATCAGTAAATTCAATGGCTCATATATTTTTTTCCAAAAACATTTTTTTAAACAAAGTGTTTGCCTTTCTGAGAAACAATATAGGGCAAAATTATTTCTTAGAGTACTTTTTGTCCAATTAAGCTGATAATAATCACTCCAAATTTTAATGCAATATCAATCATACTGAAAACTTTTCTAGGCTCTTAATAAATCAATACCATTCTCAATCCAAAAGATTTACAGATTTATTTGTATTGATTTTAAATTTAAAAAAATCTCATTTCAGAACCAACATATAAGCTACCAAATAATTTTACAGAACCTCATTTTTCATGATCCAACTTCATCCTTGTTTTGAAAACACTTTTAAAATATTATCTAAGAATTCTTTTAGCTCAGATTATAGTTTTTGTTTAGCTTCCACACTGAAAATTCTGACAACTGTCTAAAAAGATCCACAATTACTGCAAAAAGAGGCAGTATGTTAAGTCATTCCTTCCCACTATAAATAGAACTAAGGTTACTAAATGCCAAATTTTATGTAAATATATAATTTTCTACTTTCTGAAAGATAACATAAAAATAGTTTTATAATAAGTTTAATGAGGGTTATAGCACATGTATTATAAGCTTTATTTTAACTGCAAAAATATTTTGGCTGCATTTTGGGAAAAAATAAATTTACTGAGAATATAACTGCAAACTTCTAAAGGCCAGGTGCAAGAATACTGATTATTTTCCTTGTGTAAGTGGAATACATGTCATAAAACATAGGACAGTCACTTTGTAGGAATGAATGCATTTTAAAAAATACTGATTAATTTTCAGGGAATTCCACATTTGCCTATTAAATAGAATTTCCTCCATCTGGTAAGGCTTTGGTATAGGTGATTCCCAGCACTTTCACTATTTATCTTTCTTCTTTCCTTCTTTCTTTTCTACTTCTTCTGTCTTTTCATCCTTCTCTTTTCTCATATTTGCAGTTGCTGCTCCTTCTTGACTTTCTCCCCGAGAAGCACCAGGTATTTGATAGTCCTCAAGGAGTTTTTGTCCTGTTTGTTTTGCAGTTTTCTTCACCACTGCTTTGATACCAATGTTGTCAATATTATAGGCAGTTACACCAACATTGATGGCAGAATCCACTGCATGGTGTGTAGCTTCTCCTGCATTATGCCCATATCTTACAAAATAAAATGAAAATGAGAGAATGTACGATGAAATATAAATATAAAATAAGGTCTTCTGCATTAGTATTTAATAAATTATGTGACTACTACGTTATCCCTAAAAAGTAAAATCAAACCTTAAGGTTTAATTTAATTAACAACTCAAAATGAAATCACACTGTGACAAAGCAATAGTTTCCCTTGCAGTAAAAACCATGTTTGAAAATAAAAGACTAGCTGGGAATAATATAATAAAGACTACTGAATAATAATAAAATGTAAATTATAATAAAGGTTTTTTTTCATACTCCCCTCACCTTCTGGAAATAATAAGGAAAAAATTTCACTGAAGCAACTGCAGTACAGAGAATCTAGAGTCATTATAAATGGTTTCACATTTTAGCTTAACTATACTTTGGTGAAGACTTTTAAACCATGGGAATCTGAGTTTGCCTTTAAGCAGAGATTCTTTGACATTTTCCTTGGAACTCCACTCTACTACAGACTCACTGGTCTTCTTGCCTTTCCTTGAATCTACCAAGCATAGAAAAGGTCTTAGGACCTCCCTGCTGGCTGGAATCTACCTCATTTTCCTTTAGCTACTGCCTCACTTTCTTCAAGCAGGTTCAACTATTATTTTCTCAGTATTTAATTCAGTTCAAATGGCCTTATCCATATGCCCCATCTCACTGCCAATCAATTCCTCTTTGAATTACTCTTTGTTCTTCCATACTTATCATTTTCTAAATGCTATAGAATTTATCAATAACTATTATTTATTGCTTGTCTCACTAAAATATATTATTGCTTGTCTCACTAAAATATAAACTTCATTGGAAAGCAGAATCTTTCCCTTGTTAATGTATCCTAAGCACCTAGAACAGTGTCTGATCATCAATAAATATTTAAGGACTGAAATGATTAATTCCCACTCTATACAGCTCAGTTTCTTGAGCATCAAATGTATAGCAAAGTACTTGAGAAATTACAAACATATACAAAAGCAGTCATTAATGTCAATAATCTATGTCTTTAATTTTATATCTGAGAAAATACAATCTGAAATCCTATACAAGGATATTAAAACATATCTCCCTGTTATTTGTTTTACTCTGTACCCCTTGTTGCAGCATCAAGCTTTTGAAGCTTTTCTTGCTTACATATTTCCCTAAGCAGAGCATTGTTTAAACAATAATCAACCACCAAAGGGAAAAATTTTATACTTTTTCCAGGACACATGAAAGTTGCACAGGTGTTTTGGGACCTACATCTGGATGTACTATATATCAACACAGGATCTGTCTTTAAATTAACAAGTCCTATTACTATTAGCCTGGCCTTAAACAGTGGGTGGTATTCCATTGGCTTATTTGTGCTTTGCTTTCCTCAAACCCAGTGTTGTGTGAGTAATCTTATTATGGCTCTGAATGATGATTACATTCTGTCCTCTGTCTAATGTTAATAATTACATTATACTAATTATATAGACAGAAGCTATAGTCATTCAAACCTTAAGTCTGGGCTAACTCTCCACCAAGAGATTTCTCACCAGGTATGTGAGAAAAAAGCTTCCTGTAACTGCTCTGTGTAGTTAATTGTTTTTTTTCTCTTTTTTATAGTACCGGGGGTTTGAACCCGGGGGGGGGGGGTGCTTTCCACTAAGCTATATTCCCAGCCCCCTTTTTTAAAATTAATTTATTTATTGGTATCAGGGATTAAACCCAGGGGCACTTAACCACTGAGCCACATTCCCAGGCCTTTTGATATTTTATTTAGAGACAGGGTCTTGCTAAGTTGCTTAGGGCCTCACTAAATTGCTGAGGCTGGCTTTGTACTCAAGAGATGTTGAATCTCTTGAGGCCTGTCTCAGCCTCCTGAGCCACTGGTATTATAGGCATGGGCCATTGCACCCAGCTTTATTTTTTTATTTTGAGATAAGTTCTCACTAAGTTGCCAAGATTTGCCTCACACTTGTGATCCTCCTGCTTCAGCCTCTCAAGTGGCTAGGATTAAAGGCATGTACCACCATGCCTGGTCAGTCCCTATTATTTTGTAAGTCCTCAGCATTCTGCAGGATTTGCTAATGGTGCAGAACACATTGGGGACCTTCTCATAGCCAACCAAGCCCGAGTCAGAAAATACTATTGTCAGGAGGCAATGGCTATGACTAAACAAGAAAAAGGGATAGTGGCTGTTTCAGTACTGAAAAAGTAACTAACTCTTAGTGACACCAGTTTTTCTTAAAGCTTACTTCTCTAGGACTGGGACACCATAACAAGAATTTGGCCACAGTCAGGTTTTCAAGTCCAGGAAGCACTCCAGATGAATACACTTCCACTGCTAGATACTTAAAATGTTTTCTACTCTACTACAAGTTTAATACCTCTTATTGCACTCATATTTCTATGTGTAATGCAATTCTAAAAACAACACTGTCCTTAATATTAAAACTCAATTTGTTTTGATACCCTGTTGATTTCACTTCTTATTCTATGTTATCACAACAAGTTTCTGTTAAGCTAAGGAAAATAGTTATAAAATTAGGAATCAGAAAATTAGATTCTAATATCAGATGTGCAAATAACTAGCCATATGACCGTGGTCCAGTCCCAATCTCTTTGCTTCTCAACTTCTTTATCTCATAAAAATGATGTATATATGAAAGCACTTTGAAAATTCTAAAGTAGTACTAAATACGTTTTAAGAGACCTTTCAGTTTTGTTTTTAAATATATGCTCACCTCTTCCTCATCTGCTTCCCAAAGACTTACAACCAGTTTTCATAAAAGTGTCTATTCTTCTCTTCATAATTAACTTCTCAGTACATTTTTTACTCATATTCAAACTACACTGCTAAGAACTCATAGGAAACATATCTGGCAAGAATATATAAAGCTTATTCTTGATCTCTTTTTGATAAATTATTATGTTAGATTTTATATACTAACATTACCAAATGAAGAATACAAAGTGAATATGAAATATGTTCTAAATAAATCAAAGGAATTTATGTGTTGAGGGCCACAGCCCAGTGGGGATGACGCATGGCATTTTTGCCAGAACAAGTGGTTGAGAGGTGATGCCAGCAAGCCATTGAGATGATGATGGTTATGTTAAGCTGTGTATTCAATTGTATATTAGATCCCTGCTGTCTGCCTAGGCCTGCTACTTTGGAGTTCTGGAGAGGAGAGGGGATTTCCGGAGGAGGGATTTCGGGTTGGTGTGTGGTGTGTACCAGGAGAAGGCCGCGTGGCATCCTCCGGAGTGCAGAGAATAAAGGAGTTCCTGTTTTGAACCTACAAGGCTGTGTGGCGGCTCGGTTATTTTGTGCCCAGCCAGACTGCGGCATATATGAATCAGACTTTTCAGAAATTTTCCTAATGTGTTCAGTCATATTTTTTTTAATATTTATTTTTTAGTTTTCGGCGGACACAACATTTTTGTTTATATGTAGTGCTGAGGATCAAACCCGGGCCGCACGCATGCCAGGCAAGCACACTAGCACTTGAGCCACATCCCCAGCCCCATGTTCAGTCATATTGACACATATAGCATATTGCCAGTAATTTTAGATTTTACTAATTATTGTAACATTTCAATTACAACTTTCAAATAAAATTTCCATGTAAATCAATTCATATGCCACCTTCAAAATTATCCTCAGATATATTACCCTGAAATATTTGAAGCATTAATAGCTTTTTTTTTTTAACCTAGTCATCAAAGGTAGATAACTTATGGCTATTTATGAAGGAATTGTAGGTGAAGCTAAGGAGTTTAAATTTTATCTTGAAATTGGTGGAAAATGATAAAAAATTTACTAATGGAAATGGAATGATCCAACTTATGTTTTAGAAAGATTCCTCTAACTCTGGTTACATTCTGAATTTGAAGAGTATACACAACTGGAAGTAAAGGAACCAGTTAGGAAATAAGCTGTGGGCTGGATAGGAAATGATGAAGGTCTATTCTAAGGCAGTAAGGTTTGAGAGCAAGGGATGAATAAAAAAAAAAAAAAAAAAAAAAAAAAAACAGAAAAATCTGTAGTAATGTAATTTGGATGTTTGAGTCTAAAGATTAAGACATAAGTTAACAAAAAACACAGGTTTGAGAGTTGTTGGTATACAAGTCATAATTGTATCCACAAGTGTGGATAAGATTATCCATGAAAAGTAAAAGAAGACAGAAAAAAGAAAAACTTTAATGAGGACCAATATGTAAAAGATAGATGTGGAAGAAAACAATCCTGAGAAACAGTCTGATAAGACCAAATGGAAAGATGGGCTATATGAGAATACTGTTAGATTTGCACACTAACTCATCATTCTTAACAAACATTAAATACTAAAACAAGATCAATCAGGAGAGGTAAACAAGCGTGTGATTAAAAGTTATCCATGAAAATTTCAGGAAAAAAAGATATACATGAAAAAGTCACTATCTTTCAAATAAACTTAAAACCCAAACTAGAAGGGTGGCTAACATCACATACCAAAATCAAAAGCTAAAATGAAGAACTGACTTAAATGATGGGTCAAAATCAACAAAATAAAATTAACAGTATAGATGAAAACTCTAAATTTTAGGTACAAGTAGCAAATGTCCAAAGACAAGATACCAAAAAAACATACTCTGACTTGTGTGCCATTATTTTATCAAGTGAAAAATATGAACAAGATAAGGGATGCAAATCCCACTATATTTGATGTGATCACAATAGAGCTGGAATATTAGATTCAATTCTGTATGCCACATCTTGGAAATAATACTGATAAACTTCTATTTTTCCCTTATATATACAATTGTTAAAGAAACTAAGATTACATAGAAAACAAGAAAAAAAAAAAACAGGTAAAGGACACAATGACAGTGTTTAGATATCAGTACAGATACCACATGGAAAAAGAAGATTCTGTATATGTAACTCCTGAGTATATGTCATAGAGAACTGGTTTCAAGTACTAATGACAACTGCCACTGGAGTTACCCCTTCACCCCATGCAAATTTTAAGGGATCTTTTAATTAAATTTCATTATAAACAAACCAATAAAATACTGTGTCATACAACAGTAAATTTCTTGCGGGAAAATATTTATTATTACGCTTATTTTTCAAAAACAAACATTTCAATATAAAAATATTGTTAGGGGAAAATAAAAATAGTCTAACCTACTGGAATTATATTATTCTCCTTAAACAATTTAAGGTGGAACTAAAGAAGCTCAATAGTGAAATCTAGAAACTATGAAGAAGAGTGATGATTAATAGGTACTATAGTGCAATTTAGTATAGCAGATTTAAAGTTACTTATTTTCATTGTTCCTATAGTAGACAAAACTACTAATGTAACTGACAAAAATAGTCTTAATAGTGCTATACATTTACCTAAAAAATGTTAAGAATGTAGCTAGCTAACCCTCTATATAGGCTTATATCACCAGAAATCAGATAATGGATTTTATGTATCTGTTTTTCTTCCAGGCATAATGCATGTAACAGTAGATTTAAAAGAAATTACTTGAGAGAGTAACATTTTATCACTAAAATAATAATATACATTTACTTTGGTTTACTTTCCTCGGTTGAATTAGAATATAACACAACACAAATGCTCCTCTGCTTTTTGATACTATAATAAATGTAAACAAATAAGGTAGTAAAAAAGTATAAATTTATGTAAATAACTGAGAACTCAATTAAAAGACAGAACAACTAGATCTTCCATGTCTTCAATTCTTTCACCAAGTTATTACTGGCTGAATATTATTTCCATCAGTGAGAAAAACGGATATCTGGGTGTGGTGGCACATGCCTATAATCCCAGTGGCTAGGGAGGCTGAGATAGGAGAATCATGAGTTCATAGTCAGCCTCAGCACATCAGCAAGGGACTAAGCAATTTGGTGAGACCCTAACTCTAAATACAAAATAGGGCTGGGGATGTGGCTCAATGGTTGAGTGCCCCTGAGTTCAATCCCTGGTACTCTCCACCCCTCCTCCCCCAAAAAAGAAAGAAAATAAGATTACCTGGACAAAATCCTTTATTCTCCACTGCCTCTCTCATCCTTTCTAAGAGGATTTGAAAATAAATTACTATGATAACTGAAAATCATCCCTACAGTTGCAAATACAAAGCTACTTAACTACATTCTCACCTTTTTTTCATCCAAATGAAGGAAAGGATAAAAAGAATTCCAATATATACTATCACAGAAATTAATTTAGAACCACTGTTAAAATATTCTGTTTATCATATTACTAAGATCAGAAATATAAACTCTATATCAAAACCTAGTTAACAGACTATCAAACTTGGAAAAACCCAACAAGCACTTTCACCTTCTAATATAACTATCTAATTATGCTAATAAATGATCATCTAAATATAACTGACTTTTGGCCTAAAAGGCACTTCTGACTTACTCTTGCTCTTGCTTATAAAAGAAACTTTCTAATTCTGAATGACTAATCAAAATAAATTCAAGGGCATAAAAAATTAGTAATATTAGAGGTCAGTGTGAGAAGAAGAGGTGAACTGGAAGGTGAGTTTTTACATTTCCATCAAAAGAATTTCAGATATACTCTATATTTTCTTTTTCAACTCTTGGTAAAACTGACACTACAATATGTTGTGCCATGTTGCTTTGATTCAAAGCTATGCATGCACCAAATACAAATCGAGCAGATCAAACCAATTTAGGATGGAAATTAAGTTTGGTATCTCCTAAACCAAAGGGACTCTAAAATCATTAGGTAATGCTACAAAAACTCTAGGTACTAAACTTTCACAACACAAGGTCGTGGTGCCCCAGCACTATTCTCTGCACTGCAGAGCAAAGGTTCTGATGATAACACTTGGTTTATATCCTAGCCCTACAATTTACTAGGGCTGAAATCTTTAATTAGGTATTTAACTCTATGCTTTGATTTCCTCATCTGTAGAATAAAAATATTAAAATACACATATGAAAAGCAATGAACACAGACAGTGCCTAATATGTAAATATGAATGCCAATACTGCCAATGAATAATTAACATAAATGACCAAGAATAGTGAACATTATTAATGTTTTTTCTTTTGTAACTATGTCATAAAATCTGAACTAATTCAAAGCTAAGAAAGCAAGTCATCTCCTTCATACTAGATATAGTTTTTAGATCTTGATTCCTCTAGTGCTTACTATAAAGGCAGTATAATTAGAAAGAAAAAGAGATAAAAGCAGATCTTGTTTTAAATCTCATCTTTAATACCATCTGTCACAAACTAAATATAGTTGCTGCCACAACATCTATTTTTTAGGTCTCACATAAGCTGTTTGAAATCTGTGGTATCCTAGGTCTTTTGACCTAGTTAAAATTTCCCCTGTGTTGTGGTATAGTCCTCTTGTTCCTCATCTCGCTGACTCAAAAGTCCAGCACACTGCACAGTTGCTGACCATGATAAAACCTAACAGCCCACACCAGACTCATGTGAATAAATTCTTTTCTTACACATTTTCTTTAAACTAGCTAATCCACAATTCCTAGCTGAAAGGATAATGTCCATGATCTTAAAGTCACAATGTCACGGATCCTCTTTCCTCCCCTCTTTTTCACAAATCTGTTCTCTTTCTCTTTCCTGACACACTGGTTGAGTAACCCTGCTGTCTCCAGACTTCCTGACAGCTCTTGTGGGAACACCTCTTTTCTCGTGGATTTGTAACATCATGCTTTTACTATTTTCTGTTTTGTTGTACTACCTCCTCTGTGTCTCACATGACCAATGCAACCAAACCTAACTCTCCTTCCAGTTAATGGTCTCTTAGTGAATATCTCAGTAGGAATAAACTAGATACAGGTCTGACAAGAGACACAAGAATGTCTGCCAGCATAAACAAGGTTCCTGTGAGAGGGACACCACGTGGTCAGAGGTTGGAAACTTAGGCACTGGATCATCTGCCAGGATAAAGAAGTAATACTAAAAGCTGCATTATAAAAACCCATGATTACCTACCCTGAAGCCCTAGAAGGGCAGGACTAGAATTTATACACACTACTCAGAGATCTCAAAAGCCAAACTAGAAAGAAATCTTAACACCACTTACCAAATAGATATGTACAAACCATTTGTTTGTTCATTTCTTAATATATGAAATAGAAGACATACCATCTGTGCTTTTTAATACAAATGTACAGTGGTTCTAGAGTCAAGATGTGTCATAAATTTGTCTTGTACAACAGTAGGCTAACATTAATAAGGGGTACTATAGTTCAATTGATTCCTTTCAAACAAACATCACCATCAAAATGAAGTCATTAATAGTATTAAAAAATGCAAGCTTTTGTAAAAAACAATTAAGCCTAGTCTTTGCACTAATGGTAAACATTTGTTATAATTAGTAACATAAAGCAAAGTCACAGGAATTCTATTGTTATGTTAAAAATACTACTCTTCTCCCTATTTGAGAAACACAGTGAAAAAAATGTTTTACCAGATATTTAAAAATAATAATTATATAATCATCTTTATCATCCTGGATTTTAACAAATTATACAAAAGATTTAGTCATTAAAGTGATAAAATTCAACTTACTTGTATCTGACAGTTTGTACAGTTTCTGCTGAAACATTGTTAACAATGCATCTAGCTGCACATTCCAATCCCTGCCAGACAGTTGAAAATCCTGTAAATGTATTCAAAAGTAAGTAAATCTCAACTCAAAGCAAACAGAGCTTCCCAATTAAAATTGCTGAGGGCCGGGGATGTAGCTCAGTCAGTGTTAAGAGAATTTGTCTATCATACAAAAGGCCCAGGTTTGAACCCCACCAAACTAACACAGTGTAACATTCTGGGCCTTTTTATTACCTTGAACGCTACTTGCTGCAACAACCATAGCTCCATCCAGGGTAGACTTCCCATCTTTGTCTCTTTTAAGAGATTCTGGAACAAGTTTGCTTCCATGCTTCTTAACATGTGGAGCCAGTTCTTTTCCAACACAAGTTGCTACAGTGCAAACTCCATCAACTAATATGACCATTAAAAAAAAAAAAAAGGATTTAGAAAACCTGTTCTCCCTTGATTTTACCACAATCATTTAGCTTTATTACATAATGCTACCATTTCTACTTGAAAATGAGAAGCTAGGTTGGCTAGTTTTCAAACAAAGGCTATTATTTAGCTTAAAGTGTGCTTTTTATCTACTACTGGTAACCTTACCATACATACATGGCTATACATGTTCTTTTTGGCACTTGTGCTTAAAAGAAAATCATCCACCTTTTCTATCTGACTTTTGCAATACAAAACTGGATGTACCTTTAGTTTTTAGCAAAGCATATTTATACTCTTTCTCTCTAGCACCAAATATTTCAAGAAATAATAAGGTATTTAAGTCTACAAAAGTAAACAACCCAAAATGTGATTCAAAGAATACTATTTAGTATCCAAATATCAAAGAAGATAATCTCACTAATTTAATGGTAATCCATATTAAGAATGTGACCTTCTTACAACATCAAATTTTAGTGCTGTGATTCTCAAAGGATAAAGGAAGAAGAATATAGCTTGGCAAGACTAGCACCAGAATCATTAAGTCAACATCTCATAAACAATATATCTTTTTTCTTGACCCTCAACTACTGAGCTGTGATCCACTAAACAATGTGTCATATTCCTTAGATAGAAGCTCAAAGAATAAATAATAAATACATTTGGATCTCCTTTCCAAGATAACATATACTCTCCTTCTCAATACATCAAAACTACCCTTTTACCAGTTTCTCAGATGTTAATATGCAAAAACCAATCATCTAGGGATCTTATAAAATGAAGATTCTGAATGAGTAAAGTGTGTATGGTACCTAAAATTCTGCATTTCTAGGCTCCCAGATAGGCTGATGTTGAAGGTCTACAGGTCTCACCATGAATAGCAAGGTGAAATTGCTGCATTCTAATTCTGAGATTAAAACATCTAAATGAATATTTAGATTAAATGTGGGTTAAGAGATTATTTTTAATTTACTAAAAAGAAGCAAAGTTATCTAGAATTAATTTACCTAGGAACTGGCTGACTTTCGCTGCTCCTCCTGTAGCCTGCTTTGCTATATAAAGTCCCTTGGTGACAGCTGGACTAACCTCCACTGGTTTTTCTTCTGGTTGAATTCGTTCTCGGAGTTTAGAGGCACCTTTCTGGATTGCTTTACCAGTAAATTCAGCACCTTTGACTAAACCCCAACTCACCCAGGAAGCACCTATTTAAAGGAAAATTATTAATTGTATAGCATTAAGGTTTTATATATATATATATATATATATATATATATATATATATATANNNNCAGTATATATATATATATGTTATATATTAATAAGTAATATTAACAAGAAAAACATAAAAGGAGTTTAGGTCCCACAAATACAATGCCATAAATTTTCAAGCTAAATCTGTACCTACAATTTTTTGCCTTGATTACACATCTTATTTCAAACTAAACTTATCTTTCAATACTTAGGTTTAACATTTCTCCATGACAGAATTCTGCGTTACTGTATGCTGGTACTACAACTTGTAGTTATCTCCATATGTTACTTACCACAGTTTACTATTGTTAGACACTAATTTTGAGTTTTGGTGCCATTAAGACAGTATTTGGCAGGAGGACCCAGATATTCTTGTTCTTTTTGCCTTGGTCCAGTTACCATTTTTCTCCCATGAAATCCTGAGGGAGAAAGTCACGAACAATGCAAACACAAAGGATGTCTTTCAAATACCACATAAATTCTTGCTTACTTTAAGCTAAAGGTCATTGTATCCTAAACCCAACTCCTAGATCTCAGGACCTTTTAGATTGTTAAATCTGACAAAAACTTAACGTGAAAGACTGCACGAGAAGAGGAAATTTGAAAGATGAAAGGCCTAGAGGATTTGTCATTTCCCATTACTATGGTCCCTAGCTGTTTCCTTCGATCAAAAAGCAGAGGGAAAAAATGGAATGCCAGGGTCATCTTTGGTGAAAAGAAAAAGTCCTCAGCCACTGGCAACTTCCAAGAAAAGGTAGAGTGAGAGAAGCAAGAAGTTAAGTGTATTTCATTCCTCTATAGAGAGCTTAAAATTTAAACAATCTCCTTTTTGGCCAACCCCAAAACATTGAACTTTTAAAGCTATCCATATAAAATACTTTAGGATATTATGTCAAGGTCTATGACCTACTTTTACATGATTACTCCAGTCCATGAGTAAGCATCCAGTGATCACGTGAAAATCATACCTAAAAAATTTTTTTTAAAGTTAGAAAAAGTGGCAAGTAATAACTGATTAAATTTTTTTGTTTCTCCTCCTAATTCAGTCAATACCCTACCCTCCATCTCTAATCCTACCCCAGTCATGCCCAATAATTAATTCTGAGGGAAGCCCAAGTCATAAACCTAGGTAAACAGGTTCCCATAACAATAAAAGGCTTGAACATGTCCTTCACAAAAAAAAAAAAAAGATTTTGGAGTTACTAACTTGTAGGTTGAAAAATCTGAAGAAATGAAAAACTGGTTGAACGTGAAGAGACTGATAATGGAACAAAGGAGATTATAACCCCCAAATTAAACTTTGTAAAAAAGGGGGAGGGATACAGTCTACTGGTGACTGAGGAAAATAAATGGAAATAAGATAAATGAAAGATCATAGGACTAATAAAGCAAAATACTAGATGAAAATAAGCAATATATTATCAGGCAATAGCATAACACAGGTAAATATGTTAAAACTGTAGACACAGCAATAGAAGATAAACATAAAACTTTATTGGTAGCTATCTAGAACTTTTAAATGGCATGTGTAGTACCAGACATAGATTGATTCTATTCATGTTTAAATTTTATCTACTCAATAATGCCAACAAATGGCAGATAATGAATGAATGCTTAACAAATGAAAAGTTGGCAGGTAACTCGGAATTATTTCACTTAAACCCAATCACTGCAGTCCACAGTTACCAAACTCCTTAAACATGTTATTAAAAATAGAAACCCCAAACCAAACTTTCTCTCCTTCTAAAAGGCCACCTGAAATCCAAGATGATACAGATCTGAATTTTCTGAGTATTTAATAATTTTATAAAAAATATGTGATTTTTAGAACACTGATCTTTTTAATTCAGTTTTCGATATTCTATATTTGGCTAACAGAGGGGAGGAAATGGCAGCAATTCTCATCTTATGACATGAATTTTTTATTATCCTGTTTGATTTTTGTCCCCTAAAAATCTACAAATATTTTAGCATTTAATCACCATGTACCCCCATCAAAGTATAAGTTGTTTTAATATAGGATTACTCTTTGATTATGCTTCATTAATTTTGTATCCCCTCTATTAGAAAAAGTTCTCTGTGGACCTAACAGCCAGATGACTATACTGGACCAATGGAGTCCTGTAAATAATGTACTGAAGAATAGAAGAGCTTCTTTGTGACTATTCTTTGTCAGACTGAACTAACCAAAAAGGAAAATTTCTCCTGAGAGTCCAGAGGCACATGATGATAATAAAAAACACCTACCTTGGAGAAACTGTGAGTGCAGAAACTGTGACTGCATTGTAGTAGCTGGCTCTACATATATTAGAATGTGTAAGCAGAAAGTGACCACACTTCCACACTCCATGTCAACTGTTTATACAATCCTAGATTCCATCTTTACTTATAGAATTGAGGGAGATTAGAGAATTAAGAAGGTACATTCAAATGGCCTTGATGTTATTTTGCTACCTTACAACCTTTAAAGCTTCTGCTTCTCTCATTTATATCAGATCCTTGAAAAGCATAATGAAAATATGGCATCCCAAGGACATTTTATTTTTCAGAACTGTTTAATGTAAACTGCTTCAACGGTATACTCAAATTACAGTACTGTCACCAACCTCCAAAATTAGCTTATTGGACCGTACTCCATTGAAAATATATGGCAGCGTCCTTTTTACACCAGTATTCAACACAGGCAAATTTGAAATACAGCTATTTAACTGTTTTCTTTTTTCATATTCATAAAACCTATGACCAGTGTTTGCTAATTTTCATTCATCCTTTAACAGTGAATAGGAACCAATCATAGGCTAGGGTGAAAGAGCTCAATTTAGACAGCTGGTTACTTGTTATTTTACATAGAATTTGCATGAGTCAGGTAGAAACAGTCTCATGACAGATCAGGAAGTTTTACCTAGAGTAAATCTTTAATATTTTCTGTCCCTTTCTTTTTTACTTATAACTTAAGTATATTTGGTGCACTAGTTATTATTTATTCTTCCTATTAAAAAGCACATAAAGAGAGATATATCCTGATTAGGTAGTTAAATGATTTTATTGACACCAATTATGACAGATATTACTAGGAACTCTAGTCCTGAGGACATAGAATGAAAAGGAAGTTAATAGAATGAAGAAATACAAAATGAAGAAATGGAATGAAGCTTCAAATAGCAAAGGCTGCTTACGTATTTCCAGTATTCAGTTTTTGCTCACTTATAATAAGGCTCTGCTGTTAAAAAACAAACAAATAAAAAAAACACCCCCCCCCACACACACCCCTCTAAAGAGACTTCTTCCCAAGATTACCTAGCTTCAAGGATATTCTACTTGTTCTGGTAGAAGCACTGTGTAGAACCTAGGAGAGACAGGGCTTTGTGACTGGTAGTATTTTCTAAAGATTGCCAAAAACCAGTATCTCCCCAATGTTTTTCTTTCAGTACGACCTTGACATTCTTCCAACTGAGATGTGAGCTATGTTATATACTACATCTTGATGAATATAAGCATGTAACTTGCTTATAACCAAGCAATGCTGGAAATTTCACAGAATATATTAGATAATGTAAAACAGTTTCTGTCTATTTGCTGGACAATTCACACTTGAAAGCCTGAGTTACCATGTAAGTCACACTAGCCTAAGATGACCATGTTGTGAGAAAGTCAAGCCATGAGTGTCCACATGTAGGCACTACCATCTGGTCTCCCCATACTATGACCTTTCCCAACTCAGATGAGAAAGGTGTGAATAAAGGAACCTTTAGATGATTCCAGCCCCCAACATCGAATGACTAGCCAGCATTTGAGTTTCCAGCAAAGACCCTGAGATATTATGTATTTGCTAAGAGTTGCTATGTGTGCTGCTGAGAAGAAAGTCTATTTAGTCATTGATGTATGAAATATTCTACATATCTTTTAAGTCTAATAATCAATTGTATTTTTTTTCTATAGCTTCTTTGTTTAGTTTTTGATTGGAGAATCTATCCAGTGGTGACAGAGGCATGTTAAAGTTACCCAGTATTGTATTGTGGTCTATGATTCTTGAAATTGAGAAGGGTTTGTTTGATGTACGTAGATGTTCCAGTGTTTAGGGTATAAATATTTATGATCATTACATACTGTTGATGTAGGATTCCCTTAAGCAGTATAAAAGTCCTTCTTTGTCTCTCTGATTAATTTTGGCTAGAAGTCTACTTTATCTGGTACAAGAATAGAAACCCCTGCCTGTTTATGAGATCCATGTGAATGATATGTTTTTTTCCATCCTTTTACCATCCTGTGGATGGTCTTTGCCTATAAGGTGAGTCTTGGGGAGGCAGCATATTGCTGGGTCTTGTTTTTAAATCCAATCTGCTGGCTTATGTCTTTTGATTGAAGAGTTTAGGTCTGCATTCAATGTTACTATTGAGAAATGATTTTTTATTCCCTATCATTTTGGTTTATTTCTGATTTTTAATTTGAATGTTTCTCTTTTGATGGACTATTCTTCTAGTGTAATTTCTTCTTTTGCTGGTTTTCACTTTTATTTTTTTGATGAAATATTTTAGTTCAAGCTTTCTAGCTGTGAATTCTTTTAACCTTTGTTTATCATGGAAGATTTTTATTTTATCAATACTGAAGCTTAATTTTGCTGGGTATAGTATTCTTGGTTGGCATCGATTTTCTTTCAGAGCTTGATATATATTATTTTAAGACCTCCAGCTTTAAGGGTCTGGGCTGAGAAATCAACTGAGATCTGGATTTATTTCCCTCTAAATGTGACCTGTCATTTTTCTCTGGCAGCCTTTAAAATTCTATTCTTATTCTATGTTAGACATTTTCATAACAATGTGTCTTGAAGTGGGTTTGTTGTAATTTTATATATTTAGAGACCTGTTAGATACCTGTATTTAATTTTCCACTTCATTCTTTAGGTTTGGGAAATTTTCTGATACTATTTCACAGAAAAGATTCCTTTGGTTTGTATCTGACCCTTCATCTATCCCAGTAAATCTTAAATTTGTTTTTTTCATGTTATTTCATATTTCTTGGAAGTTCTGTTCATGGTTTCCTCCACAGTCAACTTCATTTTCAAGATCATGTATTTTGAAATCATTACCTGAAACTCTTGTCTTCCAAGTGGGCTAGTCTGTTGGTGATCCTTTGCTTTGAATTTTTAATTTGGTTTATTGATTCCTTCATTTCGAGAATTTCTGCTTGATTTTTTTTTTTCAGAATCTCTATCTCTTTATAGATCTTTCACTTTCTGTATTTTCTGATTTTACCCCTTACCATTATCCTTTATGTTGCAGATGATTTTAACAATGGACATTCTAAACTCCTCTGACATTTTTTCTACTGTGGTAGATTCTGCTAAGGAAATATCGTTGGTTTGTTTGGGGCTATCTGTTTCTTTTTTCACATGGTTTTTTGTGTCTATCCATCTAAAAGTATGGATCTGAGACAGCAGTTTCTAACCTGTGGATTTATACTGTCCCTGAAGGTTTCCAGTATGTCATAAAGGGAGACGTTAAATAACAACCACCACCAATGCAAACAATATACAGCCTTAAACAAAACAGTCCTTGCTCTGACATATATAAAGTTAACTGTCACAATAAACAGAAATGATATGATCAATTATTGCCTACAGTAAAAACAATAAATTTGCAAAAGGGTTTATGACTTTGAATGGTGGACAGAAATAGAATACAAGTGATGTAGCATATTATGAGGGAAGAGGAGAAAAGACAGAAGAAAAAAAAATAAAAGGAAGAGTGAAAGAGATCAATAGAGATTGGCTGTTAGTAGAAGGAGAGAGAAAGAGAATCATGGGAAACGTAAGTGAGAGAAAAAACATATAAAGTAAAAATTTTTAAAAATAAAAATACAAAAAAAACCCTGAAACATACTAATGAAATATCCTAATCTTCAAAATACTGATCCATGAAGATTAACTGGCTTCAAAAATGAGGAATAAAACCAAATATGATATGTGTAAGTGTCCATGAACCATTCAGGTCACAATTAAACAGAGAAAAGAAAAAAAAAATCTTGATGAAAAGTTAAAGAATTGTTTCTGTTGGAGTTCAAAAGATTTTCAGCTTCCCTTCTCAGTAGTGTTAGGTGGGGTCATCTAGAGTGATAGTTGCTCCACCCTCACGGTGGGGTTGATGGCGTTAGGTAATCTTATGAGCAGAACTCCTGGAGGAAGGGTTTAGGCTTAGGTAGGCTCCAGGTTCTTTGCTGAATGCCATTTGGATCTGGAGATTTTAAATCAGTGCACCTCCAGGGCCCACCAACTGCCAGTCCATGCTGGAAGACTGCACCCCATGGATCTCCCTTAGGTTCAACTTGTGGGGTGGAGGAATTAATGTTTAGTCTACTTCGTCACGTGTGGACCAGGTCTCTCTCCAGTTCAGTTTCCAAATTCAACCTCTCCTACTCTTGCAAATTCCCAGCCAGGTATCTCTTTCCTAACTGGTCCTGGGAAGCAGCCAGACTGGATGGGGACAGGGAGAGCTGGGTGGGTTTCCACAACCAGTATTCCTTCTGTGTAAACCCCTGTCCACATCTGATTTTCTCCTGGTCACTTAGGCACACTCCATGTTGCACAGTGTGGGTTGTCAGGCCTCTGTTCTGGGCGAAACTGGGGCATGCCAGCAACTGGTTCACCCAGCTGCAGGCCCCTATACTACAGCTGCAAAATGGGTAAACTAACACCTGTTGTTTTATGTGTTTAATTTTTTTTTTTTACACAACAATATGAAACAAACTTACAGCAGTACAAACTCAAAAAACTTCATAAAATAACCTTTGAAACTAGTTATCCACATGTGTGAAGGTGATAGGCAAGTTTTCTGAGTATTGACCTCCTAATGTTGGGCAGCCTGCAAAGTTAGGAGCACAGTGATAAAAGTGAAGGTTTTTCTTTAAAATTTTCTTTAAAAAAATATCTTCAAGGGTCAATATTAACTATTGCAATTATATTTGAAAGTTATGGGTTTTATCTTTTCTTCTCATCTCAATCACAGTTCTTTAGCAATGGGAAAATATTTTATTAGTTCCTAATTCTCTATTTTAGCTTGTTGGTTATGTTGAAAACTTCCTTTGCTTTTGTATGGAGACGGAACCCTGAATTGATAGTCATTTAAATAAATAAAGACCCATTTATTCTATCATTAATCTGCCTTATTGAAAAGTGGCAGTTTTTTTTTTTTTTTTAATAAAAGGTATAAATCAGAACACCACTACATTAAAAAACAAAGTGAAATATAAACCAATTAAAGCTCTGGTTTCAGAATAATTGATCTGAAGCCTTTTGTAACTATAACTAAAGAGTAGGCCTTCTTCATAAACAGATGAGTTATTACCTTTAGACCTTCTGGTGTTTGCCCTGCTGTGGTGTTTAGGGAATACTGTTTTACTTCTTGCTATAATTTGAATATAGATGGTGTCTCCCAAAATCCATGTGTTAAAAGGCTTGGTCCCCAGAATGGTGCTATTAGGAGGTGCTATGGACCTTTAGAAGGTAGGGCCTTATGGGAGAAAGGTTATTTAGGTCATTGGGATGTACCCTCAAAGGAGATGATAGAACCCCAATCTCCTCCTTTATTAGCTTGCTGGCTCATGAAGAAACCCCAATCTCTTCCTCTTTTTCTGTTTCCTTGCTCCACCATGTATATCCTATTCTCCCCACAAATGCATCTTGTGCTTTTACCACTCAATCTTGAACTGGAACCAACAGAATTCTAGGTTAAATAAACCTTTCTCTTTCTAAAGAAAATTGCCTCGGTATTTCATTAGAGTAATAGAAGGCTAAGTAACATACTTCCAAAATTGATGGATATCTTTTCATTTTTTTTTAGAGGGTGTCTTTTAGACTGTTGTGCTGCTATAACAAAATACCATAAATTACTGGCTTATAAACAATAGAAATTTATTTCTTATGGTTCTGGAGGCTGAGAAGTTTATGATCAAAGTGGCAACAGATTTGGAGTTTGATGGGGACGTACTTCCTTGTTCACCAAATGATACCTTTAGTTTGTGCCCATGAATACTGGATGGGGCAAGGCAGCTCTCTGGAGTCTCTCTGATAAGGGACTAATCTCATTTATGAAGGCTTGTCCCTCATGATTAACCTCCTAAAGGCACCATCTCCAAATACTATCACTTTAGGGGTTTGGATTTCAACATATAAACTGAGGGGAGAGGTTGAGGGGAGAGAACACAAAAATTAGACTACACTAATGGGGGAATGGGCAAGGAAAGGGAAGAAATCTCAAAGGGGAAAGGAATTTTATATTCAAATCTACTTGAGAGTATGAGGATTTTTAAAGCTTTTTACTCCCAGTTTTCCCAAGAGTAAAATAGATAATACGTCAGGAAGAATTTATATTTACTTGACAATATGTGGTTCTAAGACACTGGAGTTCCTTCTACTTTTAATTATTTCTATAATTGGTCATTTAAAAACAAAATACAAATTATAATCAAAATATTCCCTTATAAACAATACCTTCAGTAGGTTATAGAGGTTTCAGGCCATAAGAGAAAAAATTCACAATACCTGATAAAATGTTTTGAGCCACTTTCTCACTCCATTCAGGCAATTCTTTTGCTTTTTCTTCTGAAACAGGCGCACAGGGTACAATGTGACTCAGATTAATTTCTTCATTTGAAGTATCTTTAGTCTAAATAGTAAAATATTTTAAAATGTGAAAGTTATCTAAGTAGTAGAGGGAACAATTATTATTTTATAAAATACTGAGCCAACAAATACTAGATAGATATAATTAGTAAAAAATATCTCCAGTCAGCCTAGTTATTGAAAGTATTATAGAATACTATAATGGAACAGTGTTTTGGTGCACACCTGTAATTGTAGCTATTCAGGAGTCTGAGGAAGGAGGACTCCAAGTTTAAGGCCAGTCTGGATGACATCAGTGAGACCATGTCTCAGAATAAAAAAGGCTAGGAATGTAACTTAGTGGTAGAGTACTTTCCTAGCATGTGCCATGGCCTGGGCTTAATCCCCAGCACTGGCAAAAATAATAATAGTAAAAATAATAATACCAGAATTGTTATGAAGCTGAAAATTGTTCTGCTCTTGTGAATGTTTCCACTGGAAAGAACTAAATACTATTAGAACTCAAAAACACCACTTATCAAACAATATTTAAATTGACTAATTTTTTTCTTTCTTTGACCAGATTCTGGGTTCCTTCACACAAATTTCATTCTTACATATTAGTACGAACATATGGTACTTTAGAGTAAAAGCTTTCTGCTAAGTGATTCAATTGATAAGGAAAGAACTTTCTGAATAAACTGGTTTTGGTAGGGATCAAATAAAAGTCTTAATTTAAACAAGTAAAAATATATAAACATAGAATGACCTGACCTTCCATTTAAATGGAAATGGGGAGCATAGAAATTAATGTGCTTTGCTAATATAACAGCCCATTGCTACAATAGCTAGGGCCAACCCCCAAATCTCAAAGCCAAATTAACTCACTGTAAGAAATGAGAAACGAGGAACATGTTAACATAGACCTCACAGTATTACAAAACAACTCGAAAAAATAAAATTGAAAACAACCAAAAAACAAATTCTACATGGAGGAGAAAAACCACTTGTAAGTAAAATCTGAAGACAAACTGGGTAAAATATTTGCAATTTCTATCTTCAACTATAGGTCAATATCCCTAATATATAAATAACTCCTGAAAACTGAGAAAAGATTAACAAACCAATAATAAAAATGAAGTACTTGAATAACAATACGCAGAAAACAAAACTGAAGGCCCTTTTAAGCACAGATGCTCAATAACATTCAAAATTGAATTAAGATATTCTATTATATCATTTCTCATCTATCAGACTACCAAATACAGAAAGACTGACCACCTACCAGTCTGTTGACCAGGCTATAAGGAAATAGGTACACTATTCCCTCCTTATTTTTGGAAGATATGTTTCAAAACACCCAGTGGATGCCTGAAACCACACAGATAGCACTGAATCCTACAAATACTATTTTTTTCTATACATATATACCTATGGTAAAGTTTAACCTATTAATTAGGTGCAGTTAGAAATATATTTTGTGACAGCAAAACTAGCATAAATTTTTGTTCTTTTCATAATATCACAGAAAATTTATTCTTACCATAGATCTTAGAAACTTTGTATTTGACTTTTTCCCCCTCCTTTTTACCTGAAGGAAGTACTTTATAGCTTCTCCTTGGCACCCACCTTTGCTCTTATGTGTTGGGGGAATTATTAGGTAAAATAAAAATTATTTGAATCCAACCACTGCAATCCTGCAACAGTCCATCTGATAAATAAGATGGCTACAAACTAACTAAAGGAGAGATAGCATACACAGTTCAGACACACTTGCCAAAAAGATAATTCATGTCTCTGAAAGCATGGAGCAAGACAGACATAAGATTTCATCAAGCTACTCAGAATGGTGCCTAATTTAAACATATTACTTCTGGAATTTTCCATAATACTTTCAGTCCGGTTGATCACAAGTAATCAAAACCACCAATGTGTGATGTGTGTGTGACTGCTGTACTGTAGTACAATCCTAGGAGGGCATTTTATAAAAATCTACCAAAATTACAAATGCATTTATCTTTTGACTCAATTTTCCAACTTCTAAGAATTTATCCAATTACTTACACACTAATGAATAAACAGATTTAGAAAGTTATTCATTGAAGCCTTATTTGTAATAGCAAAATATCAGAACCATGCAAAGCACTTCTCAACAAGAGATTCATTAAAGAATCTATAATATATTCACAGAATGAATATAAGGATTAAGGAAGTTTTCTATTTACTGAAATGGAACAATATCTCAAGTTTACCTCCAAAGGAAAAACAAAAACAAAAATCCCCTCACAGGAAAATCTATTCTATTTTGTAAAAGTAAAAAAAAGGGGGTGGGGGTGGGGTAGGGTATGGATTAACCATTTGTACTTGGTTTTGTCTGCCTCAAGAAACTCCGGAAAGATATATAAGATAAAAATAAAAGTGATTATAGTGGCAGGGGAAATGGTGTGGACAGGGAAAAGATGAAGTAAAAGTAAAGCTGTTTAACTGTATATTCCTTTTTAATATCATTTGATTTTTCTAACACAGAAATATTACAAAAAATGAACATCTAATGATATGGAACAATTTCCAAATATACTGTTAAATATACAAGGAAGAAGCAATGCCAAAATTTATGTTAAAATAATATCTGTGTGTATATTTGTTTGACTACGCATAAAATATAATCTGGAAGGAAAATAAGCTACTAACAATGTGAAGAGTGGAGATAGGTGACTGGTGGACAGGAATGAGAGGCCAACTTACTATTCACTATATATCCTTTTATACCCTTTGATTTGGTTTCTTGGGATTAGCTTATTTTAAAAAATCTTTAAAATTAAAATAAATGTCTTGGAATCATTTTAGACTCCCAGAGTGATTATAGTGGCAGGGGAAATGGTGGTCTAAGATGTTCAACATTAGTCATAGTGACACTTTCTGAGTAAATGTGGACTATTCATGTGATATTCATTAATTCCAAAGAAAATTAACAAGCAATGACCATGAACAATACAGCAACGAACAACAGTGAACTGCCTGCAATACATAAACATACAATACTGTTTTCTTCATTGATTTACTTATATTACTATTCCTGCCTGGAATCTCTTTCAGTGTGCTACCATACTGTATGGTCAACTTTTCTTTATCATTCAAGAGTCCCCTTGGTCATGATGTCCTCTAGGATGAGGTTCCCATACCACCCATCCCATCTATCCACACTTACCTATAAGATTAGGCTGAATCTTGTAATGATCGCATTAGATAAAAATTATTTCTTTGCTTATCTGTGCTTTCAACTATATAACTCCTTGAGATAAGAAATTTATACTTTTTCCAATACATATGCCCACTATTCTAATACTCAGTAATTTACTGAATTCTAATCCAAATATGCCATTTAAAGTATATTTAATAATCAGAACCTGAACAATTAGAGAAGAAACTACTAAATATACTTTTAAGAAACCAAATCTCAGCTTTGTTTGCCCATCCATGAAAAATAAGGAACTGATAAAAATGGTAAGAGTGCAAGAAAGAGTAGCATACCCAGCCCTAAGTTCTTGGTAAATACAGGAAAGTAGAGAACAATCTAAAACAAAAAGCAAGCACATCATTAATGATTAATTATTCAAATCTTTCAAGTATTGGAGAAAAACTATTCCCAAACACAGAATACCTTTTAAGATAGTTTAAGGAACAAATACTTGGTAAGAGAAATATTAAAGCTGATTTTAAGTGTCTTTGCTAATGAAATCTGCATAAGTGAATGTGTTTCAGTAAATGTGAAACTCATGAAACTGGCGAAAGGTACCATCAGAAAAGAACATACCCACTCTCTTTTGCTCTTTCATTTACCTTTTTTCCACGTTTTCCGCTATGACGCATATCCTTGTTGCCTTGGTCTAATGAAGTGGCAGAAGCTTCTTCCTTCAATTGGTCAGAGGGGCATCTTGCTCTTCCAGGGATTTGGAATTCATTTTCCCCTTCTGCCGTTTGCCAGTTGGCCTAGGTCATAAAGGACTAACCTTAGCTCAAATCAGACTTAACTTTTGTTTTTGGTTCTTTTCTCTATCATTGATTTTTATTTCCCATATTTTTTATTGGTACATTATAATCATACACAATGATGGGACTCACTGTTACATATTCAGACATGCACACAATATAACAACATAATTTAGCCAATATCATTCCCCAGTATTTCCCCTTTCTCTCCACTCCTCCAATCCTCTGGTCCCTTCCTCCACTTTTTTCATGAGATTTCCCCTCCACCTTTCTTTTCCTTTTCCTCTCTGGCTTCCACATACAAGAAGAAACAGACAACTCTCGACTTTCTGAGTTTGGATTATTTAGCTTAACATAATGTTCTCAAGTTCCATTCATTTTCCTGCAAGTGACAAAATGTCATTCTTTATGACTGAATAAAACTCCACTATGTATGTACATAACATTTTCTTTATCTATTCACCCACTGACAGACATCTAGGCTGGTTCTATGGTTTGACTGTTGTGAATTGTGCTGCTCATGGCAATTCATGAACCACTATGGTTCGCTTACTTTAATTCTTTAGGATAAAGCTATACCAAGGAGTGGTATAGCTGGGTCATACGGTGGTTCCATTATTGGTCTTTTGAGGAACCTGCACACTTATTTCCAAAGTGGTTATACTAATTTATAATCCCACCAAATGTGTAAATGTGTTCCATTTTCTTGATATCCTCTCTAGCATCAATTATTGTTTGTATTCCTGAGGGCTGCCATTCTAATTGGAGATGAATCTCAGTGAAGTTTTGATTTTAATTTCCCTAACTGCTAAGGAAGCTGAAGATATTTTCATATTTATTTATTAGCCATTAGTATTTCTTTTGAGAAGTGTCTATTTTGTCCATTTGCCTATTTACTAATTTTTTTCCATGTTTTTTGAGTTCTTTATATATTTCGGATTTTACTCCTCTGTCAGAATAAGAGCTAGCAAAGATTTTCTCTCATTCAGTAGCTTTTCTTTTTACATTCCTGCTAGATTGCTGTACAGAAGTTTTTTTAATTTGATGCAATCCCAATTAATAATTTCCGATTATTATTTCCTGAGCTTGATGGATCCTACTGGGAAAGCTGTTGTCTGTGCCTATATGTTGGATTGTTGACCCTACATTTTCTTCTAGGAGTTGCATAGTTTCTCTTTTAATTCCTAGGTCTTTGATCCATTTTGAGTTGACTTTTGTATAGGGTGAAAGATAAGAATCTAGTCTCATTCTTCTACATATGGATAACCAGTTTTACTAAAACCATTTGTTAAAAAGATGACTTTCCTCCAGATGCATTAGATCATACTCTCATGATACAATTATGCAAAAATCAGTGTTTGACAGTCTATAAACAACTATTTTTCTCTTCCCTAAACTTTTTTACCTCATCATCAAACCTCAAATCCCTAATGTTGTTTACACATATAATCTATAATAAATTTCAAAAAACAAAGCATAATGGTAACAGATTTTAGTATGTTATCTTTAAATCAGATATGATAATTATATTTAATTAGGTAACCAATAATAAATTTTAGGAAATATATACAAGACTAAAATTGAGTTTAAAGGCAATTAACAAAACTCATGTCCACTCTTCATTGTTAAAAGCTGACTTTTTTATTTTCTGCATTTAATATAACAGGTATTCTATCAGCATACACCTTGCTGAATGAATGCTTTAAAGTCAAAACAAATAAAAATTATGGCTATTACCTTTTGTTTACAGTTGAGGTTCTGGAACAATATAGCAAAGTAAAAATAATATACAACCAAAAACTAAAATTAGAGAAAATTACATATGCTATAACATAAAGTCTATTTAATTTCTTTTCAAAAGCACAGTAATGTAAGTACAGCTCATTTTCCTGAGTTTGTAAATTCTTCCGCATGAATACACCAAGGCTACACATTTCTATACAAGTGATCATGTGTTTGCTAACATATATTAAGAAACTATTGGTTATTCTTAAGTACTGCCCTTGATCACCAGGTCATTCTCAGGTACCTGAGAATAGGTGTTAAATATGTACATACACACATATATATATATGTACATACACACACACGTATACATATACACACATATATGCACACAAACACACACATATATATCTTTCTATTTGTCCTGTTCACTTCCCATCTCACCATTTAATAAAAAAACAGGTTAAATAATGGATTACAAATGTCTGCTGACCAAAGGGAAGAACAAAAAATTATGCTACCAGGCTGTTAAATGCAATCAATCAATCCCGGATAACTGTCAACATTCATAATAAAAAAATATTTTTCCCCTCTTGGCAAACAGTAGATGAGCAAAAACATTGGAAAAACCTCAGATGAATCTATTTCAACCTTCCAATGAAAGGTAAGTATGTGGGCAGAAGAAACAGATTAAATAAGGAAACTTCACAGGATGATCATATTTTAAATCACATGTTCTTTTCTTTTTATTTGGCCTTCACTTACCATGAGAACAAAGACAATTTACTCAATTGATACCTATTTCTAAAACACCAATCAGATATCTTATGTCCAACAACTTATCAGCTAAGGCTAAAATTACCTTAATTTCATTTGGTACCAATTAGTCCATTTTTCCAACCAAGCAATAATATAGCAAAGGAAACAATAGCTAACATTCACAGAGCATAACCACTTGCTACCATTAATATAAATGCTTTAAAGTTTACCACAGCCCCATGAAGTTTAAAACATACTGTTTGCCAAGAGGGGTAAAATATTTTTTATTATGAATGTTGACAGTTATCTGGGATTGATTGCACTTAACATCTCCATTTTATGGAAAGAGGACATTAAAGTCCATATAAGCTCAGTGAGAGCTGAGTTAAAGAAATATTAAGTGGAAAAATGTGAATTCCACAATCTTATCCACTATTTACAGCAAATTCCCAGCATGAAATTATGAACACAGAGAAAAATATATATTCTTATCTTCTAACTCTTATCACATCAGATGTTGTAATAATTTCTTTAAAAGCAGAAGTGCTTATGTTAAAATAGATTTTTTTACCCTAATGACTATAATACAAATTACCTGGAGCCGAAGATCAGACATTTGTCTTAACAGATCCTCAAAGAGTTCTCTATCATCTTCTGGTAACTCAGAAGACAAGACAACTCCCACAAAGCAACCTGCTGCTTGTAACATTGTATCAGGAAACATATAGGCACCTACAGTACATTTCAGAACTGGGGATCTATCAGGAACCAGAGGGTACAACCAGTCACAAACCTGAAAGAATTAGGTAAAAAAAATATATACATCAATAAATGGAATAGATTTTCATCTATGTTATAATAAAATTGTTATAAAAGAAACATTTTAAAGTCTAAAACACATTTTAAAAGATTTTATAGAACCATCAACATCAATAAATACCTAATGAAAATTAATCATTTGCTAATCTGATGTTCCTGCAAGAAAACTTTAAAAATGCTATTGCTCCCCTAATAATGGTTTTAAAACTGATGGCCTTAAATAGTCCAGTGCTACCAATATGCTTCTAGCTTTAAATGTAAGAATCAAAGTGAATTAATTATTCAAATTAGACATCCCTTTGTGGAAATGTACAAACTCAAATTGTTTTCCAGTACTACACATGTTATTTACTAATTTAAAACAATCCTATGAAATTGGTATTTAATGATAACATGAAAATATAAAAACTGTACATATTAACAGGGTACCATATAATATCTCAATACACATATACCCTGCACAATGTTCAAATCAGGTTAAACATTTATTTCCTCAAACATTTATCATTCTTTATGCTCAAAACTTTCAAAATCCTTTCTTCTAGCTTTTTGCAATGTACATTATATTATTATCTGTATTTACCCTACAATGCAATAGCATACCAGAATTTCTTGCTCCTAACTATAATTTGGTACCCATTGATCAATCCTACCTCATCCCTCTCCCAACCTCACCCTCATTTGCAGCCCTCTGGTAACCACCATTCAACTTCCATGAGATCAACATTTTTAGATTCCACATCAGGGAAATCCTGGTTCCTGTCTTTCTGTGCTTGGCTTATTTCACTTCACTTAATGACCTCTAGGTTCCATCAATACTGACACAAATGACAGGGTTTCATTCTTTTTTGCAGTGAATAGTATTACATTGTGCATATATACTATATGTTATCAATTCATCAACTGATAGGCACTTAGTTTTTATTTCAAAGCAGTTAGTATTATAATTTTTTTGCACATTGACACTGAAGCACAAACAGGTTAACTAATTTGCTAAGGGTCAACAATTAAAAAGTGAAGGTAGGATTTGAGATCATGCAGTCTGAATCAGAAAAGAAAAGAACTGTTTTAATTAAAAACAACCCAGAACTCATAATGTAAAATATTTTTTCTTTTTTTTTAAACCCCAAGAGAACCTACCATGACAGAGCTAGAAGAGATTAAGATATGTTTGTGTACTCACTATGTATTATGAAATTAAGACAAAATAACACAAAGTGCTCCTGCAATGCCATCTGGGGAGGGCAGTTTATCAATACACTTTGACTTAAATTCAAATCATGGCTATCTAAATTCACGAGATTAATTTTAAATCAGAATTTCCAAATGCATTCATTTCTAATATGTTAACATTCTTTCAGTAACCAAAATTTTATTGTGCACAACTTCCAGAACACTATTATCATAAAGAAAATTGGAAAGCCAATTTATTAAAACAATGTGTAATGAATGTAAGTCAAAGAGCATGAGAAATTTCATATGAAAGATGGAAAACTCTGATATACTACCATCATCTCTAACCAACAAAATAAAAACATGCAAGAACTAGAATACTCAAGTGACTCCTAGAAAGTGCCTAATAAGCACTTTAAAATTCTTTTTCTTTTACATATTCTTTTCTATTCATCCCAAAAGTCACTTCTTTTATAAAAGTCAAACTTCAGTCAGCTACAAAACAAGTACAGTCTTCCAAAATGATGTTGGGTAATTCACAAACTCTTAATATCTGAGTAGTTATGTATTTTAATATGTACCAAGAAAAAAACATCCTTTCCTTAATTTCAGTTGTTACTGGTTTGATGAAATTAACAAGTGAAAATAAAAATATTAACAAAGTAATAGGATTATAATTTTGACAAAAAAAATTGTAGATTATTGTAAAATGACCAAAGTTTGTGAAAATCTTTATGTACTTTACTACAATTTCTTTAAAATTCATTGTCACCTTGACTATTTGAACTGGATATCCCCAATTCTTTCTAAGAAAAACCCTTAAGGGGTTGGGGCAACTTTCAATAACATCAGTTATAACATACCAGTTTTCTAAGTGAAGATAATTCAATCCAGATGAGATTTAGTCTCAATGGTGGAAAAACAGTCAAGAGATTTTGGGGGTGGGGAGAATTCTAAAAAATTCTAGAAATTAACTCTTCATCATTATATTTTGGCAACTAATTTCTCCTGAATTAAAAAATATTAATTTCTTAATAACTTCTAGGTTCTTTAAACAACATTCAAGTTAACTCCATGTAAAAGCTACATATCTTTAAAAAAGAACTTAGTATACATTAGAAAAAAATAGTGCTATAACTAAGCCACATAATCTGAACTTTGGATGAAAATACTTTGCTTAAATAGTGATTTCTCATTGATGCAAACTCCTTTGTTATACTCAATGTATAACAAGTTCTTATTTCAAGAGTCTATCTCCCTTGTTTCTACATGCAACCTTTTAAAGCAGATTGTATTGAACTATCACATTCAGAATACCTCACTAAATCCACAACAATGCCTCAAACATTAACTATTATTTAGTGGCAGTCTTTGCACTTGGACCAACTACATTCTGGTAAACTCATCTGTAGTTTCTAACTTTATGTTAGATTTTGGGCTGGACCTTTTTTTTTTTTTTTTTTTTTTTAATGCTTACAGTAGCCGTCCTGTGTAGATGTTTGGCAACATCCCTATCCTTAACCACGATGCTGGCAGCAACCACTTTCTAGCTGCAATAACTGAAAATGTCTGCAGATGTACTCAAAAGTTTCCTGGAGGGACAAAATTGCTCCTAGTTGAGAACTACTACTCTAGACAGTGCTGATTCTAGCCCAGTTCAGACGCTCAGCTGGGTCTGATAACATTTGTGGATATTTACAATTACACAGCCACATGAATTACATACATAACTTGTATATATTATATAACTTGAAATTAAAGTTACTAGGTAACTCCGGGTAAAGAATTAAAAACTTAAGAATAAACACTCTGATGTTCCTTAGGGTCCTATCATCACAAATACCAAAACAAGACCTCATTATCTTAAAAAAAGAAAAAAAGAAAGAAAGGAAAAGAAAATCAAACAGAAATGTAGATGTTCAAAGCTCATAAATACATTTAAGAAGTAGAACTTAAATATTTTTTCACTTGTCTTACAATCCTAGACACATTATAAATGTTGTCAAAAATGATGCAAAGATGTCATTTTATATATATGATATGTAGATGTCTAAATATATTTGAAATTATGTTTTATGTTTTCCTTTGACTTACCTGAAGAAACCCAGGAGGACGGTTTAGAACTGTATCAAGAGAATTATCCAAGAATCTCACAATTCGAAGGTACCCAGGATATGAAGGTGCACTAACCTCCCCTGCAGGATTTACAAAAAAAATCTGTACTCCATTTGGTATCAAAATCAACTCGTCTGCATCTAGCCCTAAGGTCTCAAGAGGAGGTGGCTGAGAATGATTCCTATAGAAGTCTTCTCCCACTGACGAAAACTCCCCAGAATCTGTTCCATAGGACACAGTGTAGTGACCCTCTGCAGCCTGAGGGGTATAAGCAGGAGGAGCTTCTGATGGACAGCCTGGAGATGGCAAGGACAAAGAAGGTGTAGCCACCAACCCTGCACTTAAGGCTGAAGTGTTTCCATCTACTTCAGCATGCTGAGGAGGTAAATTAAAGGACTGAGGCTCTGGTGACTTTTCACATATGTCTTTAGGTGGAAATTCTGGATATAACTTAGGTACCTCCTGAAGGTCATTCCGCAGAGAAGTAGCAAGGCCCTTCTCTAGAATTTCTAACCTCGTGCGTACATTCTGTAGTGTTTCTTTCATTTTCTGTTGCATTTGTCTAGCAGATTCCCACTCAGGGCCTGTGTGTTCAGCTTCAGTTGATACAATGCTGATTCCCCTGAGCAGGTGTCCTATTCCTTGTTTATAGTAGTTCTTTGCTTCTTCCTTCTGACCTAATTCATCTGTATTCAGTCCTTTATTAACAAATAAAAAGGCTTTTTTATATGCTTCCTTGATGATCTTGATTTCAGCAGGTTCTCCATCTTGTGGCTCTTGCTCCATAACTGCAAAATAGAAAACATTCGTAATTATTTTGCTTAACTGTTTACTTCTCTAGTATCCACCTCATCTACCTGAATATATTTAAAGAGGACAGTTTTCTCTGTCTTGTTCACTATGGCATCCCCTAAGCTTACTTTTAGTTTTGACACAGAAAAAGCATTCAATATATAGCTGATGAACAGATAAAGGCTCTTGGGTCCAAATATCTTATTAATTAAAAAACAGAATAGAATACATCAAAATACGTCTATTAAGTAATTTTTTGTTCCTGTTTCTTACAATAAATGAAATAGTTCTCTATGTCAAAATTTAGCATTGGAACAAAAGAATCTCATTCTGAAATTCATTGTTAATATAAATCCAGATTATCTCTAGCTAATAAAAAATGAGTTGAATCATACTTTATAAAGGACAAATGAGAAAAATTTCAATTATGTATAGTTAGCATTATTCCCTCCCCAAACCTTACTGACTTTAAAGATTATTAAAATAGCATGCCTATTTTTCATAATGAGAAAAAGACATTAACAGGCATTTCTCTCTCTCACACACACACACACACACACAAAGACTCAAAAGCCACGTGAAAAGGTGTTCAACACATTATTTCTCAGGAAAATAAAACTAAAATCCACAGTGATCTTCAGATGGCAAAAATTTAAAAACTGTTAGAAAAACATAAATGAAGAGCTGGGAATATAGCCCAGCTGGTAGAGTGCTCGCATGCACAAGGCCCTGGGTTCAAACTCCAGCACCACAAAAAAAAAAGAAAGAAAGAAACTTTGCTGCTGGAAAAAATGGCACACCACTTTGGAAAATGGGCAATTTTTATTAAAGCTGAACATTCATTTACTCTATGACCCAGCAATTCCATTTGCAGGTAGGGGTGTGTGTGTGTGTGTGTGTGCGCGCGTATATGTGTGTGCACCAAAAATATGTACAGTTCTCCCTAATCTGCAGATTCATTTTCCATGGTTTAAGTTACATAAGGTTAACCATGTTCTGAAAATATTAAATGGAAAACTCCAGAAAGAATTCATAAGTTTTAAACTGTGCACTGTTTTGAGTAGTGTTACAAAATCTCACTCCAACCCACCAAGAATGTGAATAATCTCCCTGGCCAGCATATCCATGTATTTGCCCATCATTTAGTAGCCATCCTGGTTATCAGATCAACCTCAGTACTATAGTGCTTGTATTCAAGTAACTCTTATTTTACTTAATAATGGCCCCAAAGCACAAAGCAGTTGTGTTGGTAAAAATTTGGCTGTTTCAAAAAGAAGCTGTAAAAGTGCTTAATATAAGTGAAAAAGTTCCCAACTTAATAAACAAACAAAAAAATCAATGTTGAGATTGCTAAGATCTATGGTAATAATGAATCTTCTTCTATCTACGCAATTATAAAGAAGGAAAAAGATATTCATGCCAGTATGACTGTCATACCTCTAAATTCAAAAGTTACAGCTACAATGTGCAATAAGTGCTGAGTTAAGACAGAAAAATCATTAAATTTATGGGTGGAAGACATGAACACAATGTGTTCTGACTAATTGGCAGTGTGTTGCAATAGAAAGCACTGAGTCTATAGAAAGACTTAGTAAGTCTTGCTATAGCAAGGGATTCCCTAAAAAAAAAATATATCAAAAATCACTTAATGCAAATAAGGAGTAGTTACACAGATTCAACATTAGCTTTGGGCCAAACTGCATGTGCTGATGAGAAATTGCTGCTACAAAGAGTGGAAGAAGTCAATTAAGGAAAATGGGATACCATCCAACACAATTCTTCAACTGCAATGAAACCACTCTGTTTTTTTGTTTGTTTGATTTATTTATTTATTTTTTGACGGGGAGGGTTACCAGGGATTGAACTCAGGGGCACTCAACCACTGAGCCACATCCCCAGCCCTACTTTGTATTTTATTTAGAGACAGGGTCTCACTGAGTTAATTAGCACCTCACTTTTGCTGAGGCTGGCTTTGAACTCTCAATCCTCCTGTCTCAGCCTCCTGAGCCACTGGTATCACAGACATGGGCCACTGCACCTGGTGAAACCACTTTCTTCTTGAAGAAGTCCTACAAGTGCAAAGGAAGCACCATGGCATAAAACATGGAAGGCCATACAAAAATTTCTAATTACATATTCTTCTGAACAGTCTCAGTAAAAGACCACCTGGACTACCAAGGACCCTAAACATGGACGTCATCAACTCCTGACATCCAATAATCAACATAGTCATGATTCGATGGTCCAGGATCACCCAAAGCAGAGGATACATCTAGAGTCTATCAATACATCAGAACTTAAATAGTAGCCTAATAATACCACATTAAATGCCTATGTCATTCATCTCATCACACAGACAATGTACCATCTCACATCAACAAAAGGGTGAATAAACTGCACTGTATTTTAAGAAAGACCACATTCATATAACTTTTATCAAGATATATTATAATTCTGCTATTTTATTATCATTTGTTAATTTCTTATTATGCCTAAGTTTTAAGTTAACTTTATCACAGACATACATGTATAGAAAAAATAATGTATATATAGAGTTCAGTATCATCCATGACAACAAGCATCCATGTAGGGTCTTAGAAAATATCTCCCCTGAATAAGTCTGTGTGTCTCTCTCTGTGTGTATATACACACACATGCAAGTCAAGTATCACAAAATGTGAGGAAAACTTCTAACATTAAACATAAAAATGAAAATGATGCATTTGGATGAAAAGAACGACATGCAGGGAAAAAATTAAACCCTATCATTTATAACAACATGCAGAAATACTGAATCCATAAAATAAAAATAAGATGAAAATGCCTCCAAAAGAGGGAGTGTTTGAAAATTAAATAAAAACATAGCTAGAAAGAAAAAATCAGTAGAGGAATAAAAAAATAAAGATTATAGGCTGGGAGTGGTGGCACCGTAATTCAAGCTACTTTGGAGGCTGAGGAAGATCATGAGTTCAAGGCCAGCCTAGACAATTTAGTAAGAGCCTGTCTCAAAAAATAAAAGGAGCTGGAGATATAGCTCAGTGGCAGAGCAACTCTGGGTTCTCTCCCCAGTACTAAACAAATAAAAAAAGGTTATAAAATCATGAAAAAATGTCCAGGAAGCAGAGCAAAGGGATTTAAAAAAGAAAGAAAAAAATAGGTAAGAAAATCCAGAAGGTTCAACATCTGAAAACTAAAACTTTCAGAAAAAAAGAATAGCCAAAAAAATAAGGGATGAAAGAGTAGTATAAATAATTCACAGAATTTACCATAACTGGAAAACATAAATTTCCAGATTTAAAAAGACCCATAAGGATGAAAAAAGATTCACATCAAGGAACATACAATGAAATTTCAGAAAACTGGGCTCAAAGGGACCCTCTTAAAAGGCTTAAAAAAGGAAAAATAAGAGTATTAAGGAACTTCCTCAAGGCAACAAGTATAATTTAAAATAAAATGGTAAAATTTATTCATAATTCTTAGTAAAAATACTTCCAAGCCCAGCCAAATGACTGCCCAGCTACTAGATCCTGTTTCTGGGATTTCATGTTTGGAGAAAGGTATCCCAACCAAGACTCATGATGGAAAATTCTCAAGATGCAACCTATTCAGATTAGGGTAGAAATAACTCCAGAAAAGATTTCTTCAAGAAACTAAAATTGACAGAAGACTTAATATACTTTTAATTTCTGAGAATAATAGAATTAATTGTAAGAGGATTCAAAGTTTACTTTGTGACAAATACATGGATAATTAAGGAAATAATTATCAAGACAATTATTAACTCCGGGGAAAACAAGATGACTAAACTAGAAACAAAAAGTAACCATTGGATATTACATTCCAGTTTTGATTAGTGTCATAATAACGAGAATGTGAATAATTCAAGATAATAATTCATAATAATGTGAATCTTGATGAATCTTGATGTTAGCAAAATTATGGAAGAACCAGTTTGAAAGATGGAATATGGATAGATAGAAAGTTTATGTGCTTGTGGTATAGAACAATAGGGCTAAAACTTACCAAGGCCCTAGTGAGAACCTATTTCTAAATTTAAAATATCTAAAAGGCTGGGGATGTGACTCAGTGGGTGAGGACCCCTGAGTTCAAACCCCAGTACCCACCCTCCTAAAAAACAAAAGAACCCTGATAATCCCCTTTCCCTGGAATTACACTTATTGCTGTGTCATCAAAATGTCTTCTCTTTACACAGACCCAAACCCCCTCTTCCTTCCAAAAACACGGGAAAACATTCTACATTCTACCTCCCTTAAGGTGCAAGAAAGATAAGAGTAAGAGAATATCAAGAAAGCAGGGGCCTATCATATTCCTAAGTAGTTATTGAGTATCTTGAAAAGGTAAAAAATGATTTCACATGCTTTAATTTTCAGTGTTGGAAAAGTCTTTGAAATGTCAACCTAAGGTATTAGAGTACCTTCACAGTATAATAGCCATATGACAAATCAAAATCTATTACCAAATACTATGATAAACTTGTTGTATTATTTAAACCTTCTAATAAAAGAAGTAAAAAAGGCATTTAATTTCACATATAACTATATGTATATGCTTTAAAAACCCCTCGCGCTTGCAGAGGTAAAACTCTGAACCAAAATACTTGGCAACTTAATTCAATCCCACAAATAATGAAGGTAGTAAACAATTATGTTTAACAAGCAAAATCGCCAAATAGTTTTTAATACAGCATTTAATCTCCCTAGAGCTAGCAGAAGTTAGTCTAATGTCTGCCTGCCTGCCAGCCAATCCGGCCCTTTTAAAAAGAAACAGGGTTTTTTTCTTTAAAATTTACTTTTTATTATTTAAATTATATATTGACAAATCAGTTGTGTTTATGGGGTATGAAGTGATGGTATATTTGGGTTTTTAATATGGAATGATTAAATCTAATTTATCAATCACCTCAAATATTTGATATTTTTTGAAATGAAAACATTTGAGGCTTTATCTGATATTGAAATGTACAACACTCAATTAGCTATATTCACCATTCTGCGCAACAGATCTTAAAAAAAATCACTCATTCCTCCTATTGATGTGGGCAGAGGGGGTGGAGAAATGAAATGAGTGGTTTTTTGTATTATCTGTATGCAATTCCCTCTAACATCCTACCCCATCTTATCCTATTCTGGATTGCTGGGCAAATTGTTTCAATAAGCGCCACATAGTATAAAGGCTTCCTGTTTCAAAGGGGTCATATGAAACCACCAAATTAAGTGAACACAAAAGGGAGGGAATCAGAAACTGAAATATTCATTCTTTGGCGGGGGGGGGGGGGAATATTCTTATATATTGCCGTTATTTTTCTTTTGTCAACCTCAAAAAATGTTAAACTCTTAAATAGTTGAAGCAATAACAAATTAGCAAACCTCGAGGATCCTCAAAAGACTACTACAGCAATCCACCAGAGTGGAAAAGGGAGTGGGCAACGGGCCAACCCTACAGTAACGCAATAATGCCTTGTCATTACAGCGCGCATTCCGAGACAAACTTTCCAGACACAGAACTGGGTCAGAGATCCTCTGCGGCGCTCAGTCCCTAGCAAACATCAACCAAAGTATTCGAAAGAGTAAAACCCCGTGTTCTGCATTCCCAATATAATTACTGTTGGTTGTGGAGTCTGAGCAAAAGACACGCTTCCGACCCTCGGGAGGCCGAGAACGCTGAGGGAGGGAAAGTCGCGGTGAAGAGCGGAGGTGGGGCTGCACAAACAGCCAACTGATAACCCGGGAGGACCGCGATCTGGGAGTGGCCGGGGGGGAGGAGGGTGCGCTCCATCCCGACAGTAAGACGCGCAGGAAGGGAGGCCGACGGTTCCTTAAACAGGGGATGGGGATTCACTAAGAACTTCTCCAACTGCTCTCCCCAGAAATGGCACCCTGTGACGAAAGTTCGTTGAGACCTGGACACCGGGCCGGCCTCCTAGGCCCGGCTTCCC
>NW_025999932.1:31058986-31123752 GCF_001458135.2 Marmota marmota marmota
CTCGGGCGCTACGGCGCCGCCCAGAGAGCTCCCCGCCTGGCCGCGGCAACCCGGGGCTCCGCAAGCCACAGTCCAGAGGCTGCGAGTGCCCGCGCGCGTCGGCGGCTCACAAAGCGTTCCAGGCCGCGCGCGCCACGTCACGCGCCGCCTCCTCGCCGCCACGTGACGCCCACGCGGGCGTCTTTCCCACGCACTCGTCACCAGCCCGCCCAGAGTAGGTTCTGTGCTCTCTGACCTTATAAACGGTGCTGGGGAGGACGTCAGTCGGCCTTGAACCCAGGAACCACCGTAAAACCTTAGCGAGAGGAGGGAGCGAGGGTAGGAAATCCAGGAGAACCTCGTGACTCAGCCACTCAACACGACCCCCTGACCAGGGTCTCCGCGGCCACGTCGGCCGCCCCTGCGCCTGCGCAATCTCTACTAGCCCCACGAAAGGGAGACATCTGGAGACTCTAGGAAAAGAGCCGTGGATCGTGACCGCTTGTGGCCGCTGGAGGGAGCCGCAGGCGCTGTGCATCTGGGAACAAAGGCTGATCAGCAGGTCTGGAGCCCAGCCCTCATAACTACAGGACCCAGAGAATGGTCTGCCGCCTAAGGGTCTCAATAGGTTAGAACATTTGTACCAATGTCGTAGAAAACATAAGATTTCTGATGACAAGGCAATACCACTGGGCTTATAGAATGCTAAAAGGGAGAAGTCTAAGTAAACATGCTTTACTTCTCTTCAAAAGTTCTTAAAGTTAGTAAAAAGCTATAGATGGCAGATTTGAATAAGCTTGACTTTAAAAAGTCTATTTGTAGTTCCTTAAATGTTTAAATATAATTATATAACTTGTATTAAAGCAGTGGCTTGTTCCAGATGAGTTATTGCTTCCCTCAATCAAAATTAGTTAACGATAGGGGCTATTGGATGATGTGGGAGGAGGATCTGTTACTTTCAAAATTGGGAGTCATTTGGTAGTTCCCTCAAATCTCAGAAAGGTAACAGCTATCTTAAAAGAGCAAACCCTGATAGGGTGGTGTGTATCAACACAAAGATTTGAATTGATTTTTCTTTAATAACCAACCCCTACAGAAACTCCCAAAACAAACTGTAGTTGTGTACCTTCTGCCACAATTTTAGATTGACCATCAAAATGTGTAATCTCAATTAGTTGAAAAGGTTGACATTTTAAAATAAAAGTCACATAACTTTTAAATGTAGTTGATGGGTTCTAAAATATCAATTTAAAATCATCATTTTAATACTGCATGCACACAATTTTCTTTATTAGGAGAAAATTTTACTTCATACCTTGAACTCCCACTTCATTCCACTCTGTGAAATTTTATCTTAACATAATATTTCTTTATTCTTGGAACTCTTTCATTGATCATCTACTATACTTCTCTGCATAAAAATAAGTCTAATTCTAATTTTTAAAATTTCCTTTGTCCATAAAGATTAGTGCTTAAAATGGAAGTTTCTATATGTGAAGACATTATATATGGAAAACCCAAAGATTTTACTACAAAAGTACTAGAAGTAATAAATGAGTTCATCAATGTTGCAAGTTAAACATACGTAAATTAATAATATTTATATACACTGGCAATGAACATTTGAAAATGAAATTAAGAATTATATTCACAAGCTGGGCAGGGTGGCACACACCTATAATACAAGTGGCTTTGGAGGCTGAGGCAAGAAGATAACAAGTTCAAAGCCAGTCTCAGCAACTTAGCGAAACTGTGTCTCAAAAATTTAAAAGACTGTGACTCAAAAATTTAAATGTGGTTTAGTGGTTAAGTGCCACTGGTTTCAATCCCTGGTGCAAGAAAAAAAAAAAAAAAAAAGAATTCCACTCTCAATACTTCAGGAAGAATAAGGTACTTTGAAATAATTTTAGCAAAATAAGTAAACGATCTGTGCACTGAATACTATACAATATGACTGAAAGAATTTTTTAAAAAATATTTAGGTATAGATGGACTCAACACAATGTCTTTATTTTTTTATGTGGTGCTGAGGATTGAATCCTAGGGGAGCTAGGGGAGCGCTCAACCGCTGAGCCACAATCCCAGCCCTGACTGAAAGAATTTAATTGAAAAGATACTCCATGCTCTTGAATTGAAAGATTTAATATTGAGATGGTTATACTCCTTAAATAGATACACAGATTCAACATAATCCCTGTAAAAATCCCAGAAGACTTAGGTAGAAATTGGTCAACTGATTCTAAAATTCATAAAATGGAAATGCCAATGACCTAGAATAGCCAAGACAGTCTTAAAAGCAAATGGGAGGCCGTACACTTTCCAGTTTCAAAACTGACTATAAAACTGCAGTAATAAAGTCAGTGTGGTGCTAGTGTGAGTAAAGACATATGGAATACAATTGATCATTATATTAGAATTAATATCCCCCAAATATGTCCTTGCATTTATAGCCAACTAAGTTTTAACAAAGGTGACAAGAAAATCCAATGGGAAAATCTTTTAAACAAATGGGACAATCAAGGGGGGATAGTAGAGGATAGGAAAGGTAGCAGAATACAACAGTTACTAATATCGTATTATGTAAAAATGTGGATGTGTAACCGATGTGATTCTGCAATCTGTATTTGGGGTAAAAATGGGAGTTCATAACCCACTTGAATCTAATGTATGAAATATGATATGTCAAGAGCTTTGTAATGTTTTGAACAACCAATAAAAAAAAGAAGTGTAAGAGAAAAAAAAACAAATGGGACAATCAGATATTTAAGTAAACAGGTGAATTTGCACGCATATCTCATGCCATATATCAAAAAAAGATCATAGACCTAAATGTAAGAACTGAAATGATAAAACTCTTAGAAGAAAATATAACTTCCCAGATTATGAAATTAACTTCATGAACATGTTAGGCCATGATTTCTTAGATATGACCTCCAAAGCCTAAGTGATAAAAGAAAAAAAGTTTAATTGGACTTCATCAAATTACACTTTTGCTCTTGAGAAATATACTATCAGGAAAAGGAAAACACAGTTTATGAGAAAATACCTGCAAATCACTATTTTTGACTTGTATATATTAACAACATTTACAATTCAATAATTTAAAAAGTAACAATTGAAAATGAGGAAGAAGATGTATAAATGACCAAATCTTCAAAGAAGATGTATAAATGACCAAAAAAACCATAAAAAGATGACATCATTAGTCTTTAGGGAAAAGCAAATTATAACCATTATAAGATAATTTCTTACCCATTAACATGACTATAATAATAATAATAATAAAGTGACAGGTTTGGAAACAATGTTCAGAAACTGAAACCCACATACATTGCTGTTAGGAATGTAAAATGATGCAATCATTTTTTGGAAAACAATTTTTCTTTTTTTAAAAAAATTGGTGCATAGAAGTACCATATAACCTAGCAATTCCATTCTTAGGTGGAATTTTGAGAGCAAGTCTTCAATTTTCTTGATTCAAAGAATTGATTAATGCTGTTATAAAACCTCTTCTGCTGCTACTTACTTTATTTAGGTAGACAGAATTTTTTAGCTTACATTGTTAAAAATTAAAATTTGAATGGAATTGATATTGACCCCTGACCATTCTGAATCTAGAATATGTATAATACAGATAATAATACAAATACTTGTACACAAATATTCACAGCAGCATTATTTAATGTAGATCAAAAGTAAAAACAGCCCATATATTCATCAACTGAAGGATGGATTTTTTTTAAATGCAGTGTATCCATTCAATTGAATATTGTTCAGCCACAAAAATGAATAAAGTTTTGATATATGATAAACATAGCTGAACCTTAAAATCATTGTGCTCAGTGAAATAAATCAGACATGAAAGAACATATATTGTATGAGTCTTTTGTATGATTTTTTTTTTTTAAGAAGGCAAATTTGAAGAGAAAGTACCTGAGTGGTTGCTAAGGGTTAGAGTTGGTAATGGTAAATGATTATAAATGGGCAGATAGCTTTTAGGGTAGAATGTTCTAAAATTAGATTGTAATGATGGATATTTACCTCAGTAAATATAAAACAATTTATTGAATAGAATATTCAAAAATGAGTGAAATTTATAATATGTAAATTATAACTAAAGCAGTTTTAAAGATGTATCCTATATTGAATGATTATTATTTGTATTACATATGTTCTAAATTTGGGTAAATACTTTTTGTATAAGCATCCTACAACTAGAATAGTATCATAAAAATTCAATCAACAATGTGATCTGACAGCGTTTTTAGAAAAACAGAAGTGAACTTAGTTAGCTACAGCTTAATTGGCCATCCAGTTCATTACAGCTTAACTAGTTGTTTGCAGCCTAATTAGTTAATTGGCTACAGGGGCTTCTGCAACCAACTAAAGCTGTTACTGTGATTAAACTCTAGGGCAGACGCTCAATTCAAATCCTTGTTCTCCCATAAATTTTATTTAATAGCAAAGAGTCAAAAAAAAAAAAGGTATCATGATATTTTTCAATCACCTAAGTAATATAAGAATTATGGGGTTTTTTTGGATTTTGTGGTGTCTGTAGTATATCAGCTTTTTAAAATTTGTAATTTTTTATTCACTTTTTCCCTAATTTTGTGTTTTTAGAATAAAACAACAACAACTAATTCTGTATTCTTTTCATTTGTCCTTTATTGTCTATGTCTTGGAGGCTCATCTTAACTCCAGATGGCTTGCCAAAGGGATTTTCCTAAATACCAAATAACTGTGTGGAGTGTATCCACCATACAACTTGGATCTGCTTATGCTGAAACAGTGCTTGAGATTAGCAGAAAATAATAGCTTATATTTGAAAATAATTTTTAACATTTAATACATCTTACTGATGTATTAAATGTTACTAATCAGGCCAACAAGAATCAGCACTTTTACTCAGTCACAAGGAAATAAGATGTCTGAAACTGCCAACCCATCTCCCCTCTACCTCCTAAGAACACACTCTGACCTATGACCTAGCAATGAGGTTTCTAGATGAGGTATGCCAGCTAGCCCTTACACAAGCACAGCTATTTCATTCATGACCTCTCTCCATTTTATACTTATGTAAGCATACAGCTGACACTGACATTTTTCTACTGGGCCACTATATGTTTCTCTGTAAATACCAAGTCTTTGTGCTTTAAGCCATCTGGACAACCCAAGTGTACCCAGCTAAAAGCATTTCAAAGACAAGGACTTTCCATTATCTTTCCATCTGTATATATGTTGTTCCAGTTAGCATGTTTTAAGGAGCTTTGACTTGATCATTTCTACTTGAGCATTCCAGGCTAAGAATAATTGGTTATGGACCAGCTGGTGAATACTTAACTTTTGTTCTTGTCAGTCTCTTCTAAAAAGTAATGTCTTTGTGCCAAAAATGGTATTATGTGTCTGAAGTCCCAGATACTTGGGAGACAGAGGCAAAAAGATCATTTTAGCACAGAAATTCTAGGCTAGCCTGGGCAACATAGCAAGACCCTGTTTCAAACACAAATAAATAAGCATTCTTTAATAATAATGAAGAATTTAAAGAGGTAGGTGAAGTTTTCAAACAAAAATTATCATTATTCATATACTCCCTGCATGCCACAATATTTCTGATTTAGTAATGTCCTAACAAAATATTCCTCTTTTCTAAGGTCTTACCTGAAACATTGTGTCTACATGGGGAAAGACAAAAGTTCTAAGCTTGGTTTATGGTGGTTTGGAAGAGGCTTCCACCAAATAGAATTTTGAGTTGTTCTTTTATTTGACACTCTTGAGGTTTTTATATCCTGGATAATGCACTAAAGTGTGATTTAGGAAGGTAGAAGTGTGCATTTCTTGGGAAAAGAGAGAGAAATTTTAATGTGAAAGACGTAGAAAAAGACATGCTAGGAAGTACCCCGAAAAACTTTAAGGATGTAGATATTGATTATCTTAAACCTTCTGTATTCTTGTAAAATTTCTGTATACCTTCAGCAGTATTCATAATCCAGATAAAAATATTGTATGAATCATGTATCTATAGCTGAGCACCCCTGACTTTGGAATCCTAGTACCTGAGTTCAAATTTACCTCATCTCACTATAGCAAATACTTAATATGACTATGAACCTGTTTTCTCATTTATAAGACAAAGCTGTGATAACTGGACCAATTTCTTAGGGTTGTATGAATTAACTGAAATAACTCTTCTAAAGTTGGCTCTCAAATGTTCATAAGATATATAGATATAATTTTTTTTTGTACTAGAGATTGAACCCAGGGGTAATCTACCACTGAGCTACATCCTCAACTGTTTTTCATTTTTATTTGGAGACAGTGTCTTGGTAAGCTGCTGAGGCTGGCTTTGAACTTTCAATCCTCCTGCCTCAGCCTCCTGAGTTGCTGGAATTATACACATGCACCACCGTACTCGGTCATAATGATATTTGATATTCTCTCTTTGCTAAAATTCTTTAATGATCAGCAAAGAGTGGTTTTGTTAGATCTGAGTAATTTTTTCCATCTAACTTTGTCTTCCATAAATTGATGAAGTTATTTTTTCCTTAATTACAAATGTACTTCACAGTATAGAAAAGAGTAAATATAAATACAATCTTAACTGTCTCACAGTGCCACCCACAAAAACAATAATATATGGCATTATTTTGATTACATAAGTATGCTTAGAAGAAAAGTCTACGTATTAGTGGGCCTTAGGAGTGATATATGCCTATTTAGGTATGTAAGTATGTAACATCCATTGTGAGTACAACTCATGAATGATTATGCAAAAAAAAAGTTTGTAAAAAAATGGTTTTATAGAAGCCTGCAATTTAGTTTGATGAATTTTATTAAAAAAATTTATCAAAAATTGTACTATATTCATTTTCAGATTATCTAGTTACTTTTATCCACATGCTAAATATATATATATATTCTCTTCATTTATTATATGGTATTGTCGACCAGATATAGAAAAACCATTAAATGACATTTAATGTTACATGACATTAATATGAGAAATGTCCAAATTACTTTAGCCATGAATTGAGCTAGGTGTCAGGGCATCCATCTCATGAACTGATGATCTAGGTTATCATGGTGCTGTCACCTAATTGTTCCGAGATCATGTTGAAATCGAGAGAGACTCAGTGAAATAAAACTCCTAGTGAGCACATTATTTTGAGGGCTAATGTGATAATAATGTTTCAAGAGTCCAACATGAGGTTAGGTCATCAATCTATGAGATCATTGCATTTTCTCTTCCTTTAAATCCCTTGTTATATGACAAGCATGAATTTGACAAAAGATCAATGACTGTGATATTTTTAGAACAGCATAATTTCTCCCTTGCAGACCAAATACAGTGGCTGATAGACAAACGTAGCATTTTTAAAAACTGAATCCTTAGTATAAAAGAGAATCTTTTAATACAGAATTGAAGATACATAAGCAGGCTTTGAAGGTTTCCTATTTCCACATAAAGTATTCAGTCTTCAGCAAGTACACCCACTTTTAAAAAAATCTCTTGGTTAAAGTGTTAGAAGCAATTCGGGTGATATTTCTTACTATTCTGGATTTGGTTTTGCTCTAGTCTGATTGTACTTTTTATGTTTTAAAGAAGCTAATGGATTATTCAGTAAACTATCTTATTTTCTATTTACATTAGGATGGTGGGATGGAATTTAACACCAGACATCAAATTCTTCTCATGGTAATTACATGGCTTTAGGAATGGCTTTAGATGGTAAGCCATCTAGAATTAAGATGAGTCTCCAAGGCTCTGATAGGAGACAAATGAATGAAAGAATATGGCATTTTGTAATATTGTCACTACATTAGAAATGAGCAGAGATCTACACTGGTGGAGTAGGGAATGAGGAGCAGTAAAAAGTGAGGAGAGAGAAGCTAAACAATATGGTGGATTGACAAAGGACTCAGAAGGACAGAGTTTTGAATGTCATATTTGAGGTTGTTTATGCTATCATGATATAAGAAGCCTAAATTTCCAGTTTGCCAAAAAAAGGTTGTTTCTATTTTGTTTTGTTTTAACTCTAAATATAGAAAAGAGGCTTCAACATCCATTTTGTTAACATAGTACAGAAGAAGACAAATATATACAGAGCAAGACAAAGAATGATGTTGAAAGAATCTATGAACTGAACAAAATTAGGAAAAGCAAATGATCAGAACCCAGAGGTACCCTTGAGACTATAAGTCTGTTGGGAACTTTTGGATATTTTAAAGAGGGTATTGAATCTTTTACTAGAGGTGTAGAATCCAGGCTCAAAGCAAATGCAATGCCCTCTGATCAAAGACCCAACAACATACCTGAAGTTTGAAAAACTCATGTTTATTAGTCATTGAAGCAAGGTAAAACACACAGCAGTGGAGCTGTGAGACATTTCATTAAGAAGTTGTTGGGAAGGACTTATGGGACTTGGGCCTGTGTTAATTGATTTTGGGAGTGGGTTTATGGAAGAAGGACTTTGCTCTAAATTGGGTGCTGTCAGGAAGTAGAGATAATTATACAATTGAGGCTCTTAATAAATCTCATCTATAAGGAGAGAGGACTAAAACACTAAAACTGTCAGTAAGAAGTCATTCATATTAGCCAGGATAGGGGAATGTTTGGCTGTTTTTGTACATGGTACAACATTTATGCTCCCTGTTCAGACACCATTTTAGAGTGGTTGTGTTTTTGTCTTAATCCTTCATAGTCACAGAGGAGCTTTGTCTGATGTGCACGTTCTATTCAGCTGTTATGTTCAATAGGATAACCCCAAAGCCTAGCTTTAAATAACAGGCCAGCCCCCGGCAATGCCAAAACCTGGTCAATAGTATGAGGCCTGCTCTCAGATGTCACAGGGTACTGTTTTTCTTTCTCACAGATTTTATCTAGATTTTATGAAGTGGAATGAGTTTAGATGATATCTGGGTTACATAGTTTCAGCAGGTTGAAGCGCTGGTTGACTACAGTCTATTCTTCCCCTTTGAATCATGCCATTAAAAGAAAAACTGAACTGTGTCATGTTTTAATCTGCCAATTAGTTGACCAAAGACATCTATTTGATGTCCTTTGAAGGTAGAAAAGTATAGCAAAAGAAGCATAAAGAAGGTTTTTCTTTATTATAAGATTCTGACCGTGCCCATGACTGCCTTAAAACAATAATCTTTCTGTGCAGGTCAAGGTTAACAACTGAATAGACCTAAACTGCTCAGACCCTGCTCAGCTCATGAGAAGCCTGTCTCCAGGATTGGCCATTGGCCAGCTCCTGGGAAATGAGCTCTGACCCTTGGAATAGTCTCTCTGATAAGAGAGCTTTGTGTGCCTTATGCCTGAGGCCTTGGGCCATGCAGTACCAATTTTATCAGATAATTTATGTTAAAAGGTGATCTATGGAGGACACCTGTTTTGCTCTCAGGTTCTAGAGTCTGAGTTGCTCAGTCAATCATAACAGGCAATGTAGGCCTACATGACTGACTCCCAGTAAAATCCCTGAACATCAAGGCCCAGTTAGTTGACCTTCCCTGGTTAGCAACCCTTCACACATCTTGTCTAGAAAAGCTAATCACTTTGGGAAAGGATTCCTTGGATTTGCATTTGGATTCTGTGTACTTTGCCCCCCACACCATTTCCTGCTGCTAATGTTAATTTGTATTCTTTTGTTTAATAAACTGTGACTGTGAGTATAATAGTTTTTCTAAGTCCTGGGAATCCTCCTATTGAATCACCCAGCCTGAGTGTGGTCTGGGAAGGCCCTGACTCACTCCTTCACTGTGTGTGTGTGGGGGGGGTGGGGGGCGGTGTGTGGGTGTCCCCTTTACTGCCAGTTCTAGTCAATGTGGATTTATTTTTTTTACATCCTCTTTGTTCATAATAAAATAATTTTCTGTTTCAATCTTCTTTAAATAATAACTAAAGGAGTAACTGGAGCTAAGGATAGAAAATGGAGGTAAAGAGAAAGAGGACAAAGTCAAAGAAGACATATTTCCAATAAACCATCTTGAGAGAAATTAAGTCTGCTTTTTAGGATTGTATCCATTCAGTCATTCAAATGATATTTATTAAGAACCTGCTGTGTATCAAACTTTTGCTCTATAATGGAATTAAAATGGCTTTTAGAACAGAACTGGGTATGTGGGTTCCCAACACATGCTTTGTATAAAGTTATCATGGCAGAGTGAACTCCACATCACAGGAGCCTTGAGGACATGCCAACTTCAAGCTCTAACACAGATTCTCAGAGTTGTTTATGCTCTGGGGTATGGTGGGTTTGGATCACCATTATCCTCCTTGATAGGGGGCAGAGTGTGGACACTCCTGCTCTTACCCCAATAGTTTTATTCTTGGGAATATCTATGGTCCTCATTTGGGACCTGCTTCCTGAGAAGGTAGGTGCATGAATGGAAGTTTTGCTATCCAGGCTCCTTGCACAGTGATAGATATCACCACCAGGAGACCTGAGGGAGCAAAAATTAGATCTGACAAGTGAGATTTCTTTGCTGGTACAAGGTGAGTTGATGAAAACTGAGTAGTTTTCTCAGAAGAATGTGCAGGAGTGGCCAACTTATAGAAAGGCCTTGAGACCCTGGTGGGGATTCTACTGAGACAGAGGAATCAGAGGAAGTGTCCCACTCTATATGTGTGGCTTTGCAGTGAGTCATACCACAGATCTTCTGCTTAAACACTGCTTTTATTTTTTTAATAGAAGGATTTTATAAGTGGAATGTGAAAGAACCCCTTGATAAAACAATGTGGTTAGATTTTCTGCATTATTAGAATAGGATTATATTTATGTAGTCTATATATACTTATAAAAGCTTTCCAAGTCCTTATAATTTCTGATTACAAGAACAAAGAAAAAGCTGTATGCAATGGCTCATTCCTGAAATCCCAGCATCTTGGGAGGCTGAGGCAGGAGGATCACAAGTTCATAGCCAGCCTCAGCAATTTAGCAAGGTCCTGTCTCAAAATAAAACAACAACAACAACAAAGAGGAGAGAATATCTTTACTGCTGGTTAGCTATAACACCAAACACTACCTCCTTCTCATTCTTGTGTAGCTAATTTACTGGGGCGGCCAAGAAGAAATATATGTGAAGAAGTGAAAGATTGCTGATAAAATCCACTGCATAACACAAATTCATAATTGGACATCCTTGATTATCTGGGGGACCAAGGTGGTCGGGGGAGGGTTCTTATTCCAGAACATCTAGTGCTTTTCTGGCAATATGCAGGCAGTTTAATGGAAAGATCTAGATGCAGAAATTCCATCACCAGGACTGTCTATTCTTGGGGCTGGCCCATCTGAGCCTGATTGCTCAAATAAAATGTTAGAGATGATGACCAGAAACCCAGCACTCAACAAGTGCATCAGCTCAAAGAGTTCATAGGTAAAGATACTGTTCTTAGAAAAAAGAAAACCTACTATTTTATAAGACTTGGTTAAAAAATACTTAAAGGGTTGCATCTTTTTTTTAATTCTTTTTTTTTAATTTTTATTGTTGGTTGCTCAAAACATTACATAGTTCTTGATATATCATATTTCATACTTTGATTCAAGTGGGTTATGAACTCCATTTTACCCCATATACAGATTGCAGAATCACATCAGTTACACATCCATTGATTTACATATTGCCATACTAGTGTCTGTTGTATTCTGCTGCCTTTCCTATCCTGTACTATCCCCCCTCCCCTTCCCTCCCCTCCCCTCTTCTCTCTCTACCCCCTCTACTGTAATTCATTTCTCCCCCTTGTATTATTTTTCCCTTTCCCCTCACTTCCTCTTGTATGTAATTTTGTATAACCCTGAGGGTCTCCTTCCATTTCCATGCAATTTCCCTTCTCTCTCCCTTTCCCTCCCACCTCTCATCCCTGTTTAATGTTAATCTTCTTCTCATGTCCCTACTCTGTTCTTAGTTACTCTCCTTATATCAAAGAAGACATTTGGCATTTGTTTTTTAGGGATTGGCTAGCTTCACTTAGCATAATCTGCTCTAATGAAAGGGTTGCATCTTTACAGTAAAAAAATTCAAATGATTATTCCCAGAAATTCTTTTTTATTAAATCATATTCCTGAACAGTCTGCATTTCTCAGTCTTTTTTTGCATGTTTGAGTTTCTAATTGCTAGTGGTTTTTTGTTTTGTTTTTTTTTTTTTAAATAAAATTCTAGCCAGGTATAGTGGTCCATACCCGTAAACCCTACTACGTGGGAGGCTAAAGGAAGAGGATCAGCAGATTGAGGCCAGCCTGGGCAATTCAGGGAGGTCCTGTCTCAAACATAATTAAAATAAAATAAAATGAGTTGGAGTTGTAGCTCACCCCTGGATTCAATCCATAGTACCTCAAAAAAAAAGTTATTTTTCCTAGAGCAATAAAAACTTAAAAACATGTATCTCTATTGCAGCTATTATGAATATAAACAACAATAAGTGGCGAGGATGTGGGGAAAAAGGCACAGTCAAACATTGTTGATGGGACTACAAATTGATGCAGTCAATATGGAAAGCAGTATGGAAATTCCTTGGAAAGTTGGGAATGAAACCACCATTTGACCCAGCTATCTCTCTCCTCCATCTATACCCAAAGGACTTAAAAACAGCATACAATAGGGACACAGCCACATCAATGTTTATAGCAGCACAATTCACAATAGCTAAATTGTGGAACCAACCTAGATGTCCTTCAGTAGATGAATGGATTAAAAAATGTGGCATTTATACACAATGGAATATTACTCAGCAATAAAATAGAATAAAATCATGGCATTTACAGGTAAATGGATGGAGTTGGAGGAGATAATGTTAAGTGAAGTTAGCCAATCTCCAAAAAACCAAATGCCAAATGTTTTCTCTGATATAAGGAGGCTGATTCATGAGTATGAAGGGGAAGCATGGGGAAGAATAGACGAACTCTGGATAGGGCAGAGGAGTGGGAAGGGAAGGGAGGGAGCATGGGGTTAGAAATGATGGTGGAATGTGATGGTCATCATTATCCAAAGTACATGTATGAAGACACAAATTGGTGTGAATATACTTTGTACACAAGCAAGCAAACAAAAAAATCTTGTATCTTTTTAACACTGCTACAAAGATTTATTGCCATGAGGGTGAGAAATCAAACTGGCATTTACATTTTTTTTTTCCTCAATAGCTTCATTTGGCTTGAATAATTGGTATTGCTCTTACCAACTAAAAGAAGATATGACTATTTTAGAATTTTAAATTTAGGATAGAAGTAGGTATTGAGAATTTTGTTTTTTTTTAATTTAAATTTAATTTATTTTAACTGATACATAAAATGATAATAATTGTACACACTAATGGGGTGCTGTGTAGTGTTCTATACATGTGCACATTGTGTGATGTGAAAATCTCATTAAACATATCTATCTCCTCAAACATTTATCATCTCTTTATGGCTTGTTTCTTTTAAAAGAGCTAGTTCTTCCACCCAAGATTTTTCCTTAGTTTAATTTATATGCAGACAAGCCCCTGAGGTGTCCCAGTGTTGCATAACTAAGCATCATTGAACTCTATTTAGTTGCAAGGCTTGATTATAACAGCAGGGTGCTTCTTATGCAGCACTAAAGAGATAGATATTAAAATGCTAACAAAATTCAGTTTTAAACAGTCCATGGAAAATACATATATATATATATTAAACTTACTCTGCCAAGTTTATAAATATTCCATCAGAATAAGTTAAGAACTTTGGGAATTTAAGTAACCCTTTTAGATTAAAATAATTTTCTAAAAAACTAAAATTGGTGCAATAGTAATAAATACCATTTTTCCAAACCAAGTGGAAAACCTTCAGTTTTATTTCATCATTTTTTTTCACAACCCATTCGCATGAACGTATAAAGTGGCTAACCTTAGATGAAATGAAAAGAAAGTTCAGAAAGTCCCAAACCCCACAGCAAAAACCTGAGACTTGTCCCAAAGACTATTTTCAGACCTGTAATTTTTTGAAATTAATGTCGTATTGAACACTGTATGCTCACTACAAACATATTATCTTCAAATTCCCTCAAAACAATATGGAGTGGGGTTTATTCACATTAAATAGAATAGTCAAGGTCTTGCGGCTAGTAAGAGTTATAATTTAAACTGGAGTCTTTGATTTTAAATCTTGAGCATGATCTTTTATATCACAATGTCTTATAATTGGTTATCCTAACAGGTAATATATTATAGAAAAATCTAAAACATCTTAGTAAAAGAGTAATTTTGTCAAGGACAGGGGTGGCCTCTTCAAGTTACCCTAATAGTAGACAAATACTTAACATTATGGACTATCAGACAAACCTGTATTTGAATCCTGGCAGGATTGACTACTACCTACTTGAACTTAAGCTAATCACTTACTCTCAAAGTTTCAGTTCCCAACATGGTGTAATTGGAATAGCAACGATTTTTTCATAGACACCTCAATTTAGGATTAAATAAGATAATGTATGCAAAGCTCTGTACCCCAAGGGAGGTAGCAAATCACCAATCCTGGAGTCAGCTGCCTGCGTTAAAATTCTGTCTGCCATTATTTGTCTCTGTGACCTTGGGCAATTTTACTGTATCTAGCCGCTGTGCCACTGCACTGGTTTCTCATTGGTAAAAACTGTAACTAACTGCTTCATAATATTTCTTTTTTTATTTAAAGTACTTAGGATAGTGCCTGAAACATTTAACAGACTATGTTGTTGAATTTAAATAAATACTCTTTGAATGTTAGTAAATACTAAAGAAATGGTAGCAATTTTACCTATTATCATGTGAGCAAATTAACATGATTTTTTTCCTAAAACTTAAAATTTTAATTTTTGATCTTTTTTCTTTAGGGAAACATAAAATTAATTCAGCTGCCCCAGAATGATGAGATTTATTCACCCTAGTAGGTTTGTTGGAGTTGGAGAGTGGGGAGGAAAGGTGGCAAGAAAGACAGTTAGGGGGTCTTCTAGATTTGGGTGACAAAGCAAATGAATGTGACATTATGTATTGCCTGAGATAGGGAAAAGGAGGATTAGACATATGGGCAAGGAGGAAGAAAGAGAACTCACATTTTATCAATATCTCCCTAGCACTGTGCTAGGCACATGGTATACATAGCACCTCATTTCACTCTAAGATTCAACCACCCTAGAGGTTTTCCTCTCTACCATGGTTTTACAGATTTTGGAAAATCTTTGAAGGCGTATGTTTTGCCATACACACTATCTATATATGAGAATCAACTTGCCAAATAAGTTTATTGCATGAGTAGGGTAAGAATTCTTTTTCTCCTGCCTCCTCACCCTTCCAAGCTCTGAATTTTTCACATCAAGGGTTAGACTGTATTATATATTAGTGTAGTCATGACTTTCAATGCAAAATGACCCTTTCCTTTTCTTGGTGGTTGTTGATAACTCCATAGAGAACCTTTTGAGATGCCACATGGGCTCTGAGAGTTCCATAATAACTTAAGAGATCTGTAATGGTCGGACAACTCTGCCTAGAAATGTCATGAGAGTTTTTGTATTTCTCTACTACTCAAATTAGGCATACACTATCTTGGAGCTAAAATTCACAATACAGCAATTGCCTGTAGCAAACCATAGCAAAGTTGTCTAGATCAGTTTCAACATTAAAGTTCAACCAGTTTAACTAGTTCTAGTTGGCAGAAAATCAAAATATACATGTTTCTATCCCAATCTTCTGAATGATGTTTGCCAGTTGTATTACCTCAAACTTTTGGGAACAAAACACATTAAAAACAACCTCAACTGGTTAAAAGAAGATATGTCTCTTTAAGGGTAATATTTCTGAACTTTCTACGAAAACCCAAGTTCTGAATTACAGAACCATAAAGTTCTTAAGCACAAGCACTGCCAAAAGGAACTGTGGTTCATTTCAAAAACTAACTGTAATGCAAATATTAGGTAGAACCATGCTGTCACCAGAGAAGGGTCCAAGAAGGTCTCCCAGAAGGGAGGGGATATCAACTCAGTCCTGGAAGGTTCTTGACTTATTCCACAGAAAGAGATTGTAGAACTTGTCAAAAGAGGCACAAAGATTTATTTAAGAAAGTAAAGAGATTTATTTAGAAAAGCAGGCAATAGAGCAGGACACCAGCTCAAAGGGAGAAGGAGCACAGGTGTTTAAGAGTAAGGCATGCTTTTGGGGGCTTGGGCTCTTCCTTTTAAAGGAATCTTTGTAAACAGTGAACCTGAGAAGCGTGTGTGTGTGTGTGTGTGTGTGTGTGTGTGTGTTTTGGTGATGGTGGTGGGGTGACAGCAGCCTGCTAAGCACCATTCTCTTAATCATGGAGCATGGGGAGGGTTACCATGGTGTGGTCCTCAGGACTAGGTTGATGTCAGCTGCGAATAGATAATGTTTGGAATATACTTACATCATAAATCCCTAACAATATTTTCCTTTGCCTTTATCTTGTCTAAAGAAAATGCATCATGTAAGCCAGCAAAGCAGGCATTAGTCACCTAGACATAATATTTTAAGTTTCAAGGGCTTTTAAGAATTCAGTCCTGGAGGAAAACAGACCTGGGGAGTAAATGTGAGGGTGTTCACGGAGCTTCTTAGATGTCAAGTTACCGTATATTTTACCTTCCCTGTTAGTCCTGCAACTTTCTAAACTTTACTATAAATATTTATCACTATTATTTACTTACAAAATCATAGTACAACATTATTAGAGTAAGCAAGTGTCATGATTTAGAAATGAGGTGTCCCCCAAAAGCTCATGTGTTAGCCAATGCATGAATTGGGTTATGAGAGTCTTAATGGATTAACCGAGGTAGTAACTGTAGGCAGGTAGGGTGTGGGTGGATAAGGTAGGTCACTGGGGGCATGCCTTGGGGGTTTATATTTTGTCTCTGGTAAGCAAAGCTCTCTCTGCTTTCTGGTGGCCATATCCTGAGTCGCTTTTCCTTGCCATGCCCTTTTACCTTTCCCTATCTCAGGCCCAGAGCTGTGGAGTCAGCTGTCTAAGGACTGGCCTCTAAAGCCGTGAGCCCCGAGTAATCTTTCCCTCCTCTATGTTGTTCAGTCAGGCCTTTTGGTCACAGGGATGAAAAGCTTACTAAAATAGCAAGCTATACTGATTATTCAAAGATATTCACAATTGATATTTTTGCTCTTTGATTTTAAGATCAATTTTCAATATTATGACAATAATAAAAATATCATATGCTTGTATGATGTTTCAAGGTTTACAGCATACTGTGTAAATATTACCATGTGCAATCCATTTTAGATAGGCATTATTATCCCTCTAGCCTCACTGGATATATGGCAAACAGTGTCCATTAGTATAAAAGAAGAATCAGAGATTCAGAGAAGTGACCTGTTTTGAAGGGGCATAGGTAAATCCACATCTCATGAGTCAAAACCAAGACCAATAAATTCACTACATTTCTGTTAGAAAACCTAACCACCAGTGACTCATTTATAGAAAAAAACCAATACATTCCAGTGCCACATTCTGAAAGGGACATTACTGTCAGTTAGGGACATATCTTGAGATTTAGAATATCTACTTCTATTCCCTGCTTTGGGACTCTCTGTGCGTCCAGCTTTTCTTGGTTAACTTCCATACCACAGTGCAAAGAAGCTCAAGGCCTTGGACAGGTGGAAGTTGTGTGGGCCACAAGTGTGCATTCTGCCCCTCTGGAAAGCTCACCCACAGAGGTTGCTTGGTGCCTGAAATAGCCCACAGCCCCACCACCTGCTGCCTCTCAGCTGCTGGCCCCAAAGCAGCAGCAACAAAGCAGATCATAATGCAGAGAAGGAAGACTTCTTTCAAAATGAGATTTCAAAATGAGAATTTACTTTCATTAAAATACTTCCATAGAAAGTATTTTAATAACATTAAATAACATTAATTTTTAAAAATTAATGTTATTTCACTTCTTGTTTTAGTTATGTGAGGTTATTTTCCAAAGTACTGTCAATAATTGTCCTTTGTATGAATTAATTTTCTGTTGGTGATGATTATTGTGGTGGAAAGGCAAACTTAACTAGTCAGAGTTTCCGGTACTTTAATGTGCATACCTTGAATACTCTTTAAAAACTATACCCAAAAGACCTAAAAAGAGCATACAACAGGGACACAGCTACATCAATGTTCATAGCAGCACAATTCACAATAGCTAGACTGTGGAGCCAACCCAGATGCCCTTCAATAGATGAATGGATAAAAAAAATGTGGCATTTATACACAATGGAATATTACTCAGCACTAAAAAACAACAAAATCACGGCATTTGCAGGGAAATGGATGGTATTAGAGCAGATTATGCTAAGTGAAGCTAGCCAATCCCTAAAAAAACAAATGCAGAATGTCTTCTTTGATATAAGGAGGGGGGGGGACTCAAAACAGAGCAGGGAGGAAGAGAATGAGAAGAAGATTACCATTAAACAGAGAGGTGCATGGGAATGGGAGAGAGAAGGGGAATTGCAGGGAAGATGGTAGGAGACCCTCATTGTTATGCAAGATTACATATAAGATGGTGTGAGGGGGAAGAAAAAAGAGAGAGAGAGAAACATGTCACAGTAGATTGGGCAGAAAGAGGGGAGGGGAGGGGAGGGGAGGGGGGGATAGAAGGGCAGCAAAATACAATAGACACTAGTATGGCCCTATGTATAAACGTGGCTGTATAACCAATGTGATCCTGCAATCTGTACACGTGGAAAAATAAGATTAAGATTACGTACCCCATTTGAATCAAATGTATGATATGTCAAGATCATTGTAATGTTTTGAGCAACTAATAAAAAAATTTTAAAAAAATACAGTCAGATTGAATAGGTCTGGGGTAGGGCCTGAGATTATGTATTTATGGGATGCATCACAATTTCAGAAGCATAGGACTTCAAGTTGTCCTTATATGTCAGAGGGTCTATAAGAATAGGATAAACCTAAAGATTATTAATGAGATTTTTTTTTAAATTAGAGTTTCTTTTCCTGAAGGCAATAAGAACCCAAAATACTTTTAGTTGATTTAATTTTTCCCTTATTACTTTTTTTAATGGAAGTATTTTAATGAAAGTAAATTCTCTTTCCAAATATCTGGAAATAAGTTATGTGTCATGTTAAATAGGTCCCTCCCCGCCCCCTCATCTCCAATGCCCACACAGAAATGTTGAACTGCTGCCTCCTGGCTCTCTCCTTTCTTTTCTGAATTTTCTCTGCCTCTGCTTGATTTTCTCCCCATCCCCCACACAGATTTAGAATTTGTATTGACTGAGACAGATTGTAGAGTGAATGTCCCAGTTGTTTCAGCTTGTGACATTGGTCACATTCTTTTGATATTGGCCTGAAATTAGATCAATGCTCAAGATAGCTTTAAAATAACATTAGCATACAGTAGCTTACTCTAAATTATCAGGCAGCTTTGAGGCAGCCCTGTCTTAGCATGTCTAAATGGGCATGTTCCAGTGTATCAGCTGTGATAGTGCTCCTGCCTGTTTTTTATTTGGATCTAAAGATTATAAGAAGATACAAAAACAATAATTTTGTATACCCTTCACCCAGCTTTTCTGAAAGATAACATCTCACATAACCAGTAGACATTGTCAAAAACCAGGAAATCTGCCTTGATACAGAACTAGTAACTAAACTAGGGACCTTATTTGGAGTTTTCCAGTTTTCACATGTTCTTTTAAAAAAATTTTTTTTGAGGGAGAGGGATATGTACTCTGAAATTTAATAGATTGCATTTAGACTCATGTAACCACCATTGCAATCTGCCTGATTATTGATGCTGTGTGATACTGAACAGTGACTCCCATCAACACTCCCTGTGTCCATTCCCTTTCCATATACCCCTCCACTGCCAGGGATGCTCTTCTCTCATGCCTTCTAAACTTAATGCTATTTTTCATTTTTTTCCCAAAGTAATAACAGTAGTATTGGTTAATTTTACCTTAGAGAAGCAACACAGAATGAATAAAAAAGTATACAAAAATTTTTAAAAAGCACAAAGAATTAACTCACCAAACCTATAACCCCATTGTCTAGGGAAAGCCATTAGCAGTTTGATGTATATATTTACCATTTGTCCTACCGTCTAGTGGGTGTGTTTATGTGTGTGTTGTGTATTCTAGTTTATAAAATTGGGATATAAAGTTATTATTTTTCATTTTTATCAATCTGTTAGACTCCCCCCCCCAGAAGTTTTTATTTTGTTTTAATGCAAAATTTTCAATCCTTTGGAAAGCCAAGCATCTCTTCATATATTTCTTCTACTGTGACCCACCCATTGTTATCAACCAATTTCTCTATTGAGCATATAATGATTTTACTTGTTGCAATATTTTATTTCTACAAAAAAATATTTGTGGATTGTACGAATGGGCTAAAGCCTGCACCAGAGTACTCAGCTGTGTTGGCAGTAAGAGCTCATCTTTAGGTCTCCTCATCTCTTCCACACAGAACTAGCTGTCAAATCCTGTGTATTCGACTTTCAAACTGTCTTCAAACATGCCATGACCACTGCTCTATCAGACTTGTCATTTCTTACTTGGATTTCTGCAATAGTCTCCTCTCACTGATCTCTCTAATTGAATCCTTTCTCCATCTGTGAGCAGTGTTTTCTAAAACACAATCTGTTCACCTCACTCTCTTGCTTAAAAGCCTTTAATGACTCCATACTGTCTGGAAAATAAATCTAATAGCTTTAGAAGGGCATCTGAGGTTTCCATAAAATCTGGTCTGACTTTCAAATCAGCCTTGCCTCTCTTCCTTCTCTCTATATGGTGTCTGCCCCGTTCATATAATGCCTTCAGCTGTTCCAGAGCAAACCTTGCATTCCTCAGCTCTTTGCTTTCTAGATCTCTCTGAAATGCCACAAATTCCATAGAACCTGTTCTATGGCTCCAGTAAATTTATCCCACTACTGTCACCACTAGCACCACAATGACCTTCACTACCACCTTTATGTGACTTGCTCCCCTCCAGCCTCTTAGTAATCTATTTCCTCCCCTTCTCCAACTGCCTGCCCACACAGAAATTTTCTATATTGGCAATGTCAATGAATGCATCATATATTATGTGCAAAGCAGTGACTCCATCTATAATAGTTTCCAGATGGAATTTTGGGTGCAGTTGAGTTCTGAAAACATATTACTCTTAAAAGGCTAAAAACCTACAACATGTATCTTTTTAAATTGTTTTGTTTAAAGTAGTTTAATATGAAGGAAAAATGTCCTGTAAATTCCTCTTGGAAAGGTGATCTGAGAACAAACGAGGGGGCAGATGGCAAGGTTACTCAGCCCTGTTGGGAAGCAGAGCTTCTACTTTTCTGGTAACATGTACTCATGTAAGAATGTGATCCTATAGTCATCTATACCAGGATCCAGTTCAATTAAAATATATTTGAAAGATCTTTTAGCCCAAATGTATAACAGTCACAAATATTAAAATTATTTTTTCCTAAGCTTTTAAAAAATGAAAGTATCCTCAGAAAGAGAATGGATAATCATTTGCCTCCACAAAATTAAGATGCGTGATTTATTTGTATCTCCCCTCTTCTCATTGTAACAGGCTTTAGGTTTAAAAATTACAAACAAGAAAAGGAGTCAAGATACATACATTAATGCCCATAAACTTTTGCTACTAGTTAATATTCATAACTATAAAACTTTCAGGCTTATCATATTTCTTTCATGAAATGATCAGTTAGGAATATTTTTTTAATAAATTTTTTTAGTTGTAGAGAACACAATACCTTTATTTTAATGTGGTGCTGAGGATCGAACCCAATGCTAGGCAATCTCTCTACCACTGAGCCACAACCCCAGCCCCTGTTAGGAATGTTTTAAACATGTTAACAAGAAATGAATTATTTGTTTGTTCCTTTCTCCCTTCTAATTTGCAATATGTTAGCCACTATATTAGCTTCTGAGGATGCAGGAATACACAACAAAGGCAAGTTTCCTCTCTGATCAAGCTGATAGGAGATTCTTGTGAACTCAAACCAATCCAGAAAGTTCTGAGGCAGAAAAGCCATCAAGAAAAGGACAAGATGGAGGCAGTGACGCATGCTGCTCAGGAGGTTGAGGTGGGAGGATCATGTGGCCTAGGAGTTCAAAGCCAGTCTGGACAACATAGTGAGACCATATTTCAATAAAAAGAAAAAAGAAAAAGAAAAAAATTATTTTAAAAGGACAGAGAAAATTTCAGAATTTTTGCCTTTGAATACTTCTACACTTTTCTAAATCAGATGATATTTACTTCCTGCTTTTTTTCTCAAAAATCTCTCATCCCCTTCATTCTTCATTAATACTTTAAACAGCAAGAGGCCCAGACAGAATAAAAACTATTGTATTAATTCACTTAGTCTCTTAATAGCTACAGAATAAGATATAGTAAAAAAAAAAAAAAAGCAGCATTGTTAGGAGTACTGCAATTTATTCCTAAGTATCCTAAGGCTGACATTTTAGTGTGATAGCCTCATTATTATAGATCAAAATTTGTCTTAGTATTAGTAGACCCCTCAATTCTAAGATGACATAGAACATAATTTTGCCTCCAATCTTGCTATTATTTCATCAAGCCCTTTTGTTAGGGTTTATTTTTCATTTAACCATGACTGCCAGCTGTGACCAATATCTGGATTCTGGTTTGAAGGGTCTTCAAACCCAAGACACTTTCCTCCAAGGAAATCTGGGAAGATTTCTTTGCCCAGAAACACAGAGATCTGACTTGTCATCTAACGTCACCTTCAGGGTGACATTACCATGATTCCACACCTTCTCATTATCTTTACTTCTAAGAGTAAAGACAAAGGATTCTATTCTCAGGAACTACCGCTTTTATGCAACAAAACAAGAGAATTTCCCCTATAATTTCCATTGCCATTTTCCCTCCTGATTTCTCACAATTACTCAGGAGCTCACCAAGTACTTATGAAGCCTACATTGTGTTCAAGGCAGTGAACTTGGCACTGGAGAAACAACGAAGACGGGATCCAGGATTGACTTTCCTCACTCTCACCTTCTGGAGATATAGAGACCTGGCAGAGGATGATGGGACTGAGAACAGCCCTTAAAAATAAAGGCCACCCCCCACCCCACCAATACCCTTGAAAGAAGGAGGGATAGAGAGCATAAATAAATCAATAATGGTGAATAATGACAATAAGTTTATCCCTTTACTCACTCAAAAGCAATCCTTCCTGGCCAACTCGAGTATGATTTCCTTCCAGAATTGAAGAATGTGTTCACAGAGGGAAGGTGGGGGCTGGTTGTTGGTGCCGTGCTTGGTGTGGAGGAGGGAGGAAACCGGGAGTGAAAAGGCTCTTTCATTCGCCTGGCAGAGGCAGCCTTGCAGCTGGGGCCCTGTCTGCTGCCCTGATCCCTCTGCTGGCCTGTCACCTCCGGAGAGAACATGTGTTCCTCTAGTGAGACGTGTCTCAGCACCAGCCTCTGGCAGGAGCCAAGTGACTGGGAAGATAGTTTAAAGGAATCATAAAAGTATATAAAATAAAGGGTAGTTAAGCATTTTATCTGCCCCCCTGCCACGCCCAAGTCAAGAATATCTACTCGACTTCAACTTTTACCTGAGATCTCTTTACTCAGACCCAGGATCACCAATTTGCTGTTTAAGCTTGGCAAGTCAGTAAAACCTTACCCTGTTCAAATTCCTCATCTGGAAATTGAGAAGGTAGCAACAGATGTGCCAAAGAGCGCTTCCAAATTAAAACAAATTTGACTTTCACATCAACAGAATTTCAAGGGGCTTACCCTCAGCTGTTAAGAAAAAGAAAATTTAAAATGACATATTTGTGTATTTTCCTGTTGTCCTTTTACTATCATTTTAGACCACTTATTGCTATTTAGTAATCCTGTTTCTGCTTATTATTTCCTTCACTAACACAACTGAGTTCAAACGAGAAAAAAATGTAAAGGTTAACATCTATTTTTAAACAATTTTAAACACACACACACACACACACACACACCTCACAGATGTGGATTTTGAGCACGGAAATGAAAAGCTAATTGACACACTTCTCCAGTTGTTCACAATCAGGGCATTAGAATCACGTGAAAGATTTGTTAAAACACATATTGCTGGGCCCCACCTCAAGTTTCTAATTTGGTGGGTAAAGTGGAACCTTAGAATGAATGTTTCTAACCCATTCCAAGTGGTACTGATGCTGTGGATCTGGCATGCTTAGAGAACCAACTACTACTGTTTATCGTAGCTCCCACGGAGATGCATACATCTGTAGTGTGTATCATCTTCAAACCCCTTAAAGCCAAGATGCACCGCAGGCAATCTTTTCTCCCCTCTACTATTTGTCTATTATCAGAAAGTCGTGATGATAATCATGTTTTTTTCTTCTTCATGTCAAGGCACTTTCCACCTATCCCTTATCAGTTACCTATGGATTTCTCTGTTCTCTTGACACTTTTCTTACAAAGGTTTAAACCCACCATAAAGCATGCATTTCCATATCTAGCGTGATATTTCCCCTTTGTTGTTTTATTTTTGCAGTTGATTAGGCCTACCTGTAGCCCCATGCTACTTTTTAAAACTTTTGTCATTGTGGCCAGAATTTCTGCACTGCTGGGAACACAAACTAAATGGAAGAAAGGCTAATTGAGTACAAAGGTTTGCATCATTTGCCATCATGCTCATAGAATTATGGTATCATGTCCATGGCAGACTTTTCATCTTTGCCTTAGAAGGATATGAAACTAAGATTGTGAGTAGATGGTTCTTAGTAAAGTAGAACCACCAACTCATACCCTAAACCTCAGGAAATGCTTCTGAGTGCACCTTTATTACCAATGTGTTCTAGGGTCTCTAAGAAGAATTGGTGGGATAAATTATTCTGGGAAGTCTGTGAAATAACACATAGCAAGGAAGAAGGAGCATTTTGTGATGAAACAAAAACCATAATCTTCTTTAATGGTACGTTGAACAATTTAATTTTTTAAAAGGCTGATGCCCCCATACTAGAGGGACTTTCTTTTCATCTGCCAGTTTAAGGACTCAAATCGTATGTCCTACTAGAGAGTCAGCATTAAAACACACAAGCAGCTTACTAGCAATCCTCTTTCAAGGCGATAGAACAGGATCTGTTCTTGCACACCACCTTCTGCTACCTGCCTCCTCCTCCTTCCCATCTCCATTCCTGCTCATAGAGAATTTTAGCATTGGGTAGGTAGAGAAATAACTCAGGAGGCTGGAAGTGGAGGGCTGCTGAAGGCTGCTACTGCTACTACTGCTGCTGTTGCTGATTACATATGTTAGGGTAATTTCATCCCTGTGCAAAAAGACCCAAGCTTCAGTTGCAAACCAGCTTGCTGAAGTTAACCACCCATCCCAACCCTACCAAGTTTGGCCCACCGAAGGCCCTCTCAGATATTAAGGTATTTCTTTCATATTCATAGTTGTCTATTACATGTTAAAAAGTTGCATGCGTTTTTGTGGCATGTAATGTGTTTGCGGGTGAGCATATGTGCATGTGTGCCTGGGGTGAGCGTGATTATGCTTTAGGACTCACTATCCTAGATGCTGTCCCCTACCCCATCTACAAAATTCCTTTCATCAAATGCTTCCTATTTGATGAATGGATAAAGAAAATATCACATACACACACACATACACACAAAGGAATATTATTCAGCCATAAAAGAAGAAAATCTTATCATTTGTGGCAATGTAGATAAGCCTGGAAGACTTTTAGTTAAATGAAATAAGTCAGGCACAACATGTTCTTACTTTTATATGGCAGCTAAAAAAGTAGATTTCATAGATGTATGGAGTAGAATAGTGGTCACAAGGGTCTGGGAAGGTAAGAGGAGGAAGAGAGTATGGTAAATGGGTGCAGGGGTGCAGTTGGATAGGAGGAATGACTCTAGAATTTTGTAGCACAGCAGGGTAACTATGATTGACATAGATATTTCAAAATAGCTACCAGAGAGGATTTTGAAGGGTCCCAACATAAAGAAATGGTACATGTTTGAGGTAATGTATTATGCCAATTACCCTGATGGAATCATGGCATAAACATAGATTGAAATATCACTCTCTGCCCTATAAACATGAACATTTTTGTGTCAATAAGAAATAAAAATAAAGTTACAACTTAGAAATGGAAATGCATCTAGTTTTTAGAAAAGTTGGCCTAGAATTCTCTACTGTCCTCTGCCTGTGATCCCAGCATCTCTGGAGGCTGAGACAGGAGGATCTTGAGTTCAAAGCCAGCCTCTGCAATGGTGAGGCACTAAGCAACTCAATGAGACCCTATCTCTAAATAACATACAAAATAGGGCTGGGCATAATGTGTCTCAGTGTTCGAGTGGCAATGAGTTCAATCCCTAGTGAGAGAGAGAGAGAGAGAGAGAGAGAGAGAGAGAAGATCTATTGTCCTTTTGCTATGAGGAATGACTTCAATTTAATATGAAGAGCTGTCATAAACACTTGTCACATCAAATGTGCCCTATATGGTACTAATAAAAGTAATTATTTAACCCCATGAAAAAAATGCTTCCTATTTGGTCGCTTGTTAAATTTAATCTGTACAATAGAGTTTTGTAAGATTGCTTAAATTCATCAACTAACTTCATTTTAAAATTATTCAATGTATCTCTGACACTTCACATTTCACAATATCTACAATATCTTACTGAACAGATTCCATTGATGCTCAGAATGTATTCAACACATGGCCTTGACTCTAGCACCTGAGCTGTGAATTATTACTGGCAGACACTATAGTATTACAACTTCTACTAGTATAGATTGGTAGAGACCTGAACATTTTTTTTTAGTTTTAAAATATTTTATTTAGTAAGATGAGATATTGGGGTGGTCATTCCTTTTGTATGTTTGAATATCTGATTATTTTTCTATTGCCACCTGTAATGCAATGTTAGGTACTTCCAAATTATTTACACTGGTCAGAGTCTTTATTTATTTATAGAGCTGATCATGTTATATGGCTCTTGTGAACTGATCTGCTTGATGGTTTTTGTTTGCTCTTAATTTTCCTTTCCATTTAGTTGTAACCTTGTGCTGATGCAGGCTTTTTATTTGTTTTTAGATTTTCTCTGGTTATTCGGGTCAAGAAGATAACAGAATTCCCATTTTCACTGTTTAAAAACTGAACATCATTGAGAGGCAACTGAAAATTGGATGTATTCAAGGCTGAAACTGCTCTTTTCATGTTTAGTAAATCTAGATGGTACCTTTTCCAGTTTATGATGTAGTTGTATATACTTACTTTGGAGTTGCTGAGACAAGAATAGATATTAAGGATTGGTCCCTAGTCATTAACTGCCAGAGCAGGCTGAACTCTGGCCTGGTGGGGAGAATCCCCCAGGTCAAGTCCATCTGACTTTGCTTTCTGTGAAAAAAAATAGCATTCTTGAGAAGCAGCCTCTCCCTTCGAAGATTAAGTTCCAGCACCATCAATTCAGACACATTTCAGCTTTCTGGAAAGAGGATGCTTGATGATCAACATACCTCACCTAGCTGGAGCCCCTGATACTCAAGAAGACCAGGGGAGGACTTTCATTCTTTTGAAAGGTAGCCAGGCCATGTAACCAGGGAGATCTTTCTGAAGAGCAAAATGTTATTAGTCATGAAAATGATTTTAATCTTTTGTCCTATAACTTCAAGTCTATAAATAAAATCTGAGTAATGCTAAGAATAGTAATAATGATGATGGTGATGTCACTCTTACACATCTGGGGGGTTCCACATCCCAGAGGTAGAATCTAGCAGCCACAGAAAATTTTAAAAAGTGATTGTATTCTTTATTTTTATTCACTGAAGAACATTAGACAAATATGATTCATAACCTGGGGCAACACTTTCTAACAATTCCTTTCTCCACTCTCCAATTTTCTTTTGAGTTACAAAATTTCTCATCTGTCCCTGGTCCACCACGTCCCTTGAGGCTCTGCCTTATGTTATATATCCTTTCTCCTTTCCATCTCTTCTTGTGGTGTATACTTTGGTTTCTATTCCAACAATAAAAAATCTTACTATTTTTTATTAACTTTAAGAAACTAAAACCAAAACAATACAACAAAAAAAAACCCGTATCATATCATCCAGGTATCCCACTTCTGGGTATATATAAAATGGAAATGAAATCAATATACCAAAGAGATATCTATACACTTGTGTTTATTGAGGGCACTGTTCACAATAGCTAAGATATGGAACTAGTCTAGATGCCTATCACCAGCCAAATGGATAGAGAAAATGTGGAATATATATACAGTGGAGAATTATACATCCATAAAGAAGAAAGAAATTTTGTACTTTGCAGAAAAATAGATGGAATTGGGGAACATTATGTTATGTGAAATAAGTCAGACACAGAAAGACAAGTACCACTTGTTCTCTCTCATAGGAAGAAGCTAAAAAATGTTGAGCTGAATATATAATAGTTATTACTAGAAATTGAGAAGTGTGGTAGGGAGGGGGGATAGAAGGAGTTTATAAAAACATTCAAGCTGGTGAAGCCAAATGTCACCACAGATAGTTTGAGACATTAAGATTCTTCGTTGTCTTCTCTTGCTATCAAAATCATACAGTTATCCCTTTGTGTCCATGAGGAATTTCTTCCATAACCCTTATACTGATACCAAGTTTGTGAATGCTCAAGTCCCTTATATAAAACTACACAGTATCTGCATATGACCAATCAGACACTTTAAATCCTCTGTAGACTATGTACTCAGGTTGAGCATCCCTAATCTGAAAATCCAAAATTCTCCAAAATCCTAAATTTTTTGACCACTGACATGTCACAAATGGAATACTCCATACCTGACCTTGGGGGCATCAAATTACTCCCAGTCTCTGTACACAAGATGAATATGAATGAAGTTAATTTTTAAACTTGTGTTCTACCCCCAAAATATGCATATATAAATATCCCCAAATCTGAAAAATCCAAGCTAATTGTTTTACTGTATTGTTTAGAAAATAATGAAAAGAGTTCGCACTTCTTCAGTCAATACAGATACATTAAAAAAATTTTTTTAAACTTACATTTGGTTTTGCGCTTGGTTGAATCCATGCTGCAGAACCCATGGGTATGGAGGGTCAGGCCTGCAGTAGACAATAGAAGAATAGGACCATCAAAAAACAAAACAAAAACCAAAACATCTTCTCTCCAGCAGGGGGCAGAGTGTGCTTGTTTAAATGCAAAGTAGTGAAAACTCCCTAGGAGCTCATTCTGCTCTCCAAGCATTTGGTACTCTCTCCCTTGCCTGCTCTGCCTGACTGCTTTAATAGTCATTCTCTTTTCAGCGTCTGGTGTCATTTGAAATGTGATTTCTGGGAAGATTGGTGTCAAATCCCTAAGCCTTGCTCCCTAAAAGAAATGGAGACTTTAAACTAAAGGGAGGTGGAGGAACTGCGGAGAGGAGGAAGCAGAAAGCCAGGCTCACTGGGAGCCTCAAGGTCACCCTCTGCTGGTGGTCAGACTGCCTTCCTGAGGGGCTGTATCGTTGGCGGAAAATATTCTCCTTTATTTTATTTTTTTTAAATGTCGTGAACTAGTGACTTTGGAAAAGGAAACTTGCCAGGAACACACGGAGGGTCACCTGCAGACCAAGAACTCTCAGGGTTTTCTTCAGTTCTTCCTCTTACCCCTCCATGTCCACAAATCCATATCATTGTCTCCCTCCCTCTATAGCTGTTCTCATTTTCAGGCACTCATCGCTACTCTAATAGCCTCCAAACTCTTTGCGTGGACCTTCTGGGAATCAACAAAGTCTCACTTTCTTAGACTTTCCTCATGTTTATGTCTTTTTATTACACTGTTGACTTTGAAAGGAAAGCTTCCTGACTTCACTTCCTTCATTCAATGTCTCAGATTTATCAGTTGTCATTTTTTCTAAAAACATCCCTAATTATGCCACATCTCTGATTAAGAAGAACCTTGAATTCTCACTGCCTGAAGATCAAGGTTCAAATCCCAGAGCATGGCTTACAAGGCTATTCATGTCTGGTCTCAACTCAACTTTATTCAACTTTCTATATTTACTATACCCTATGACTGGTCACAATGAACTAAACACATTCCCCTATGCAGGTCATGCATTTCCAACTCTTGCTACTCTCTCTTTTTCTTTCTGCGTCTGGAATCCCTGTATGTCTCTCATAAGGCCTATAGACTCACACTGTTCTTGCAGAAACCAATCAGAAATATCACCTTCTCTGTGACATCTTATTCAGTTCTTCCAGAACCTTCTAGACTGCTTCCTTCTTCGCAGCTCACATACCATGGCTGGCTTTTATTAAATGCTTACTGTGGCCTAATGAATTAGATGGGTACTACTAGCTCGACTTCAAGAGAACACATAATTTGCTGTGCTGTTAATAAGTAGAGGTGCCAAGTCTGCAGGGATCTCTGTCATAGATGCTCTGCCATTCTCATGCCATCTTAAATATGTTTTTATTCTACAATTTATCATACTGAAGTATAATGTCTTATTTCCATTTCATTCTCCTATAGACCAGACTATAGAATTTTTTTTTTATCTCACTCCCCCCGTAACTGACAACAAGTGGATTCTCAGGAACCATTAACTGAGATTGAGAGTGGGACCATATGAAATTGGATCCAGAATCCTTTTAGACATTGGGGCCCCTATTAGTGGTCTCATCACTCATATGATCAGCTCTGTTGCTCATCTAACTTGACCCTTCAACATATTGTCACTGTTGATCACTCCCTCCTTGAAATACTTTTGTTCCTTGGTTCCCATGACATTGCATTCATCTCACTTTCCTCCTTTCTCATTATTTCCACAGCTTCTTCAGTGGATGTTGACCCTCTGCCCCCTTTTCTCTAAATATTGAAGAGTTCTGTCCTGGGTACTGTTCTCTTTAATAACAACACATTATCTTGGAGTAATTTCACTTTGACTTATGACTTTAAATATCACTGTGTTGATGAATGCTAAAAGTTGTTTCCCCACCCTCACCCAGATCCCTATACTCATATCTTCAATGCCTGGTTGGAGTATTTATGTGGGTATTTAATAGACAATATGATTGCAAGGCCATGATGTGACTCTTGATACCAACCCCTAAATCCACTTCTCTATTCATCTCATCTCTGTAAAATGGTACCATTTGACTCCTCTTCTACATATCCCCTTCCTAATCCATTAGCAGATTCTGTTGCTTCCACCTGTAGACATATTTCCACTCTCTCTGCCCACTCTGTTCTAGTCCTAGCCATCATTGTCTCTTTCCCAGACTATTACAGTGGTCTTGGCACTGGAATTCCTGCTCCAACTCTTGTCCTCTACTTTTTCTAAAGTGACCCCATGGACATAGCCTGGATCAAATCCTTTCTTGATTTAAAAACCTTCCACTAGCTTCCCTTTATACTCAGAGTAAAATCCAAACCCTTCAGCAGAGCTTACAAAGCTTCTACAACCTGGCTTGTGGCTACTTTACTGATTTGATGGTAAACAACTTTCTACCTTGCTCTGTGGCACAGAGAGATAAATCATTTGTTTCTTGAATGTGCCACTTTATTTCTGTCTCAGGACTTTTACAATAACTCTTCCTTATCACTCAGGACTCAACTGAAATGTCAGATCCTCCGTAGGGACATTCCCGTCACACCTAATTCAAAGCAGATCCCGTTTGTCCTCTTGTTACATTACTTTATTATTTCTCTATATTAAATTGGTCACCATCTATCTTTTTTTTTTACTTATTTTGAAAAAATATTTTCTATTTTTTCCAATGAAAGTTTTGTTGGATGCCTGAATTGGTCCAGTCCAAGTCCAGAATTCCTCAATCACCTTGAGCTAGAAGAATAACAATAAGTTCAGTTTCCAAACTCATTAGACTAGAGGACCAGACTCCTAATTATTACTAAAATGTATACATGCTTTAAATATAACTGAAATTAAATTTTGATGTAGGTCCAGTGCTCCTTTCCTTTAATAAAATCTCCTTATTAAGACACAAAAAGGGAATAACATAAAGCATTATATGCAGGACCCCAAAATATTTGTTGCATGTTTGCACTCAGAGAAAATTGCTATGATCACTGTCACAGTTAAAAGGCTTCTCCCATCTGAATCATTACCCAGCCGGCACACCTGTATCAAGCACAAACAGATCACTACCTTTCTGGATAGTATGCTCTTGAGTGAAATAATTTTTCCTGAAGTGTAATAGAATCTTCTGGACATGAGGGAAATGTAATAAAAACTATTCTGCTGTCTGATGCAGCCCTGAGATTTATGCAAATATTCATATTTGAGATTTTATTTCTAAAATGTTAAAGGTTCTGATGGTATGCTAAGAGCCAAGTATATGATGCATGGCATTTTTGGTCGAAAGGTGACGCCAGCTAGCCATTGAGATGATATGATTATGTTAAGATTTGCATTCATATGGATATTGGACTCCTGCTGTTCACCTAGGCCGGCTACGGGACTCCTGGAGAGTTCCCATTGGTTGGGGAAGTACAGTAGGAGGGAGTTCCGGAGGAGGAGTGCTCTCTGCGGGTCCGGGAGGAGGCCGCGTGGGTGGATCGAAAATCTTCCCGGGCGCCTACCGGACATTGGCGGCAGTTTCAAAAAATAAAGTTTGTTCCTGCTTGAGTGGCTCGTGATTTTGTGCCCAGCCAGACTGCGGCAATGGTAAAAGTCAAGTATTCCGTTTTCAATCTGTCCCAACACTGCTCTGCTTATTTATACCTAACTCTGGGGAACTCCTCCTCAAATAAACCCATTTCAAGAGCATCTAATATAATCTTTAAGAAAATGGCCTTTTCCCCTTACTTAGTGCTAAAAATTTCTTTTCAATTTCAATGGGCTATACCTTATAGAGACATTGGCATTGTTTTAATTACAAAGGTATAGAAAATAAGGCAAGGCTAAATTGCATCTAACAAAGAAGATCCTTAAAAATTTAAATGTACTTTCTCTTCCCTGAATGATATTTATCTTTTACTTCTAAGAAACATCCTTGTTCAAAAGGGAGAGTTTCCAATATCTGAAGTATCTATCTAAATATAATTCTTAATGCAGAAGAATTTTCTGTCATGATACATGGCTGTTAGGGACAAACTAGCTTATTCACTAAGGGACAAATCAATGTCAGACCCAGATGTTGTTGTATGTATCCTGTGTGCACATTCCATAAAGTTGAAGTGGATTTGCTTACTCTCAGTTTTTTTTTTCCAGGATTCTCCAAAAAGTGAAACTTTTCAGAAAAAAACAACACAACATCAGTAAGATCAGCTATAAATGGAAATGATTCAATTTATCTTTTAAGATCTGTTGATTGCAAGAAACAGAAACTGACTCTAACTTATACAAAAGAGAATTTGGTAGAATGGCATTGAGCTCTTAGCATCAATTAGAGACTATGAAACTGGAATCAGGACCAAGGCAGGCAATAATTAAATGGAGTCACCATACTTTGGGTTTGTCTCTTAACTTGGTGGGTTCAAGAACCTCATGCCTCCTTCTGTGCTAGTCCTTCTTTTAAAATTCAACATAATTTATCAGGAAATAAATATCAAACAAATAAAAGCAGAAAGAGCTTACAAAATAAGAACACAGGTGTATGTAGATGAGGAGCAGAGAGGTCAAGAGAAAGGCATGTCAGGCTCATTCCCCTCTACAGGATGGAGAAACTGTTGACATAAACCAAAATACACATGCCCTTCTAGCAGATGATAGTTAAATGTAATGAAGAATGGATTGTTCGTTGCAGAGGGAAATGCTATAAGTAGATGTTAATTTAGAGCCCCAATTAAAAATCTTCTGGGATACTTTTATAATGTAGGAACTCAAAAAACATGAGCATGTTTTTATTGGTGGTATCCCCTCTTTTTTTATAAATCATCAGCACCATGGCTGTTTCCATTTATCTTTCTTGCTAAAATGATTAAATAAAGCCTCTGGGAGTCTTTTTTTCTCTTCTTCTTCTTAATTGCTGATTTAGTTTTAAAATAACAATTATATAATAAGTGTGTATACAATGACTTTTTGTTTTACTCACAAGTGAAAGATTGCTTTTTTAATCAGTACTAGAACTAATACTGTGGGTTTCCATGGTTATATGAAATTGACTAAAGGTCAGTAGTATGTGAAATTATATGTAAATATATAAAGTTCTTATGAAAACAGGAAATGATATTACTATTTCTTCAAAAATTCTTTTAAAATGTGCCTGGTGCTGGACACAGTGGTGCATGCCTGTAATCCCAGCAGCTCGGGAGGCTGAGACAGAAGGATCAGGAGTTCAAAGCCACCCTCAGCAATGGCGAAGCACTTAGCAACTCAATGAGACCCTATCTCTAAGTAAAATACAAAATAGGGCTGGGGATGTGGCTTGGTGGTTGAGTGCCTCTGAGTTTAATCTATCTAGTACCAAAAATAAAATAAAATATGCATGGTAATAGTCTGAGTTATTTTGTAAAAGGAAAAAGTGTGAAGATATTTTTTTTCAGTGATGAAAAAACATTTTTCACTACTCAGAAACCTGTAGGATTTCCCCCTTTGAGATGGTTTGACTTTTAACTTCTGGCTTTCATTAATAGCCTAATTACTAGTTATGAACAAAAATCAATAGCCCAATATTGTCCAGAAGACAATATATCTACATATGTTCTTGATTTATGTTTGGATAATCAGAGCCTCCAAGTTGACCTCTGCATGGGTCACAGTCACCAGTGGCTGAGGAATCCTGCCTAACCTGGTGAGTGGCAGTCACCAGGCAGAGGCAGATCACCTGGACTGTCTGAAGACAGCACATAAACATAAACCATGCCAGTCTTTCTTCTGGATTGGATACAGTGGAAAGAGCATAATAACCACAGGGGGCATGAACTATGGTGACAGATCCTTGCCTGAGTCATTTTCTGTTCTATAAGACACAATGCCAGAGGCTGAGTAAATTATAAAGACAAAGAGATTTATTTTGGTTCACAGTCTGGTCCAAGGTTGAGTGGTTGCATCTGGTGGTGATCCTATTGCTATAAAGTCTCAAAGTAGAGCAGGACATCACAAAGTGCTGTGGTTTGAATCTTAAATGTCACCACCCAAAGGCCCATGTGTTAAATACTTGGTCCCCATCTGGGTGCTATTGCAAGGTGGTGGAACCCTTCAAGATATCAGGCATAATGGAAGGTTTAACGTCAGTGGAGATGTGCCCTTGAAGGGGATTGTGGAGTGCTGGTCTCTTTCTCAATCTTTTTGGTACTGGCATGAGGTAAATAGGCTTTCTCTGCCATACATTCCTGTTGTGACCTCCAAACCATGGAGACAGACAATCATGGACTGAAACCTCCCAATCTCTGTGCCAAAATAACCCTTTTCCTATTCATTAGGTATTTGTTACAGTAACATAAAACTGACTAACACACAGTGAGAGATAAAGAGCACAAACATATATGTCTTCTGGTCTCTCTCCCTTTTCTTGTAAAGCCACCAGCGTTCAAACATGGGGGCTCTGCCCTGATGAATTTATCTAATCCTGATCACTTTCAAAGGCTCCATCTCCATACTACTTGATGAGATTAAATTTCCAATCTCTGAATACCTTACAATGGGAATTACATTTCAATATGTGTTTCAGAGGGAACGAATCATAAAACCATAGCAAACCAGATTTGAATCCTGGCTTCCTCTTTTATTTACCTTGTGAACTTGAACTGGTTACCTTACTTTTCTTAATCTCTCCTATAGAAAAAGGAAAAAATCATTTACTTAATAGATTTATTGTAAAGATGAATTGGAGAATGCACTTGAAGTACTTTGGACCATGCCTACTACATAGCAAACATCCAATTAAAGCTAACTCTAGAAAACTGTAAAACCAAGACACACAAACAGAAACCATAATGATATATTATTTTATACCCACTAGGATAGCAATTATAACAAATTGGGGGTTGGTAACAAGTAGTAGTGAGGATGTGTAGAAAATGGAATGCTTATACAGTAATGGTGGAATTATAAACTGCTTCATCTACTGTGTAAAACAATTTAGTGGTTCCTCAAAAAGTTAAATATGCCATCATCATACGATCTAGCAATTTCACTCCCAGGAATGCATACCAAATAATTGAAAGCAAAGATTTAGACACCCACACACCAAGGTTCATAGCAGCATTATTCAAAATAGACCAAAATGTGGGGAAAAACCCAAGTCCACCATCAGATGAATAGGTAAAAAAATATGGTACATGCATACAAGGGAATACTACTGAGCCACAAAAGGAATGAAATTTTGACACATGCTCCAATACTCTGAAGACATCGTTTTCAGTGAAATAAGCTAGACATGAAAGGAAAAATGTTACATGACTCCAATTAGACGCAGTATTTAGAAAAGGAAAATTCAGAGACAGAAAATAGAATAGAGCTTCCCAGGGACTGAAGAATGAGGGAACCAAGAGTAATTGTTAATAGATGGTAATTTCTGTTTGAGATGATGAATTGTTCTAGAAATAGTGGTGATAGATCTACTAAATTGCTGATACATTGATGTCATCCAACTGTGCACTTAAAGTGTATAAAATGATAAATTTTGTTACGTATATTTTACCATAATAAAAAAATTTACCAAATCAAGACCAAGCTTGATCAATCAACAGCATGTCATTTCCATATCTAAAATGCCAATCTTGATATTAGTCCTTTACCAATTTCCTTGCTTCTGACTTGAATTATACATCCTCACCCTGACCAAGCTTGTACCAGAATCACCCTGGAACCCATAATTACCTGACCACTGAGACTCCTTCCCTTTTCACCTACTCTTTCCAGCTCCCTGAAAACTTACCTTGTCTGATCCTTGCACCCTCCATTTATGTCCCTAACTGGCCCCGTACCAGTTTACGGGATTTAAGGACTGTATACCAGGCCCTCCCTGCTGTGGCTTAGGTTTCCTTCCTGTAGTTGTTTTGCTCCCCTGGATGTCACCAGTAGCAGTGAGGGTGTCTGTGATGCACCTTCTCTTCCTTGCTACTGTCCCCAGATGCCCTGAATACATTTATGACAACTGTGGAATCTAGGCTGAAGGCACTGCTTGAAATCTCATTCTCCAGATTCAGACTTCTATGGAGAAACTGATACTTAAAATTTGGGAGAAATATTATATATTTACCATATTCTTCATCTATATCAAATGCTAATCAAAAATCTCAGCTCATTTATGAAGAAGAAAATTACACGATGTATACCGACTGCTGAAAGCGACACTCCTGTCCTGGCGACGCATCTCTATTGCAGGGAGAACAACTGTTGGGCCACAATGTTCTGTTCTCTTTCCTTCTAGACCAATAAGTCTGAAAGGCAACCTTGAAGACAATGAGTTGCTATGAAACATGTCAAACCGTAATTTGATTCTTTATTACTAAAGAATAGCAGGTTGTTATGTGCTCCCTTGGAGAAGGCGTTGCCTTCAGAGGAAAATCTGTTAATAACGTAAGTATTCTTTGCTTGATGAAGTATCCTGTACACCCTGACACCTTGAATATTTGTTTAGAATAATGGTAATTCCTTGAGGAGCATAATAAGCCTAGTTTCATTTTGACATATTTTTAGTTATTAGAAAAAATAGTCAGGGAAGCAGAGCCTTTCCCACTCACGCATGTATTCCGCAAGTACTGAGTGAGCCACATGTCAAGCACTATTCTAGGTCCTATGTTACAGATGAGGGGGACTCTTAGGTTCCTATTTTTTCCTTTCCACTCTTGGTTGGTATTTTAAGTAAAATTCTTGACTCCAGGAGCTACTAAATCTAATTTTCTGAAAGTTGTTTGAAGGCTGCCAGGAAGACCAGACACAAGGGAAATCCACCTTCTTTCCTTGATCTAGAAAAATCCTACTTTCTTTCTTAGGCAATTTCTCTTACTCTTTAATACAATTTCCCACATCTACCCCAAAGAATGTGCACGGGTGAGGTCTTATGCAAAACAAATCATCCTCTGTAAATTGTAACATAGCATGTCTTTCCCAAATAGAATCCACCACCCTTCTGTTCTCTTTCTGAAACTCTATTAGGAAACCTAATTACTAGAATTCTAAAAATTGAATATGTAAACTTTGTGAGTATTAGCTTATGTGGATTCTAGGGCATTAGGGAAATTAGCATTTGGGAAATAATCTTTCTTACAAAAAAGTCAATTTTCTTTCAGTCTCAATTGTAACAAATTGGCTGTAGGGATTTTGGCAAAAGGCAAATCTATGATTATCACATTTGGATTTATTGAAAGCAAAAACAGGTCCAGCAGTGAAATTCAACCCAGGTTATATTTTGGTTGTTCACACTTCAGTGCAGCTGTGCAGAACAAGATGATCCCTGCAGAAAAATAAGATTTTAGACTATCAGGATAACTTCAGGACCTACTGAGTCTGTCCCACTTGAAGTCTTTAAAAAATAATTTTGATGAAATACTAGCATATTTAATAAAGAGATGCTAATTTGTCAAGGAGTAATTAATAACTTGTCCAAGTCCAATGAGGTTGTATATTTGGGCAACTGAAAAAAAGTAGCAATTTCCTTTTTGAGCTTTGTATTTGAGAACTTCAAAGCCATGTAATTGTGTGAAAATTTCTTGCCGCCTTTTTAGAAAAAAGACTGTGTTTTGCCATAAAATCTACTACCTGATGTGAAAAATTTGAGGTTTTGGCAAGAAAATAACAATACAAACACAATGAGTGCTTAGAACTCAAAAAGCCAGCTCTACTCTGATGCTAAAAATACTGAACAGGAGCATTTCCTGAGCGCCTTAGTTACCTTGTGGCTGCTATAACAAATGAACACAAATTTAGGAGCCTATTAACAGCACACATGTATTCTCTCAGTTCTGCATTTCAAAAGCCCAAAATATGTTTTAAGGGTTAAAATCAAGTAATCCACAGAGCTTTTGGTTGCTTCTACATCCTCCAGGGAAAAATCTGTTCCTTGCCTCTTCCAGTTTCCTGAGGCTGCCCACATTCCTTAGCTCATAACCACTTCACCCAGGCCTCCCATCTCTTACTCCATTGTCATTTCTCCTACTGCTTTCCTTTACAAAGTTCCCTGTGATTACATGGGGCCCACCCAGATAGGCAGGAGAGCCTCCTTAATTCAAGATCCCTACCTAAGTCACACCTACAAAGTCTTTTACCATGTTAAGTGACATTCTTTACAGGTTTCAGGGATTAGGGCATGGGTATCTTTTTTTTTTTTTAATTGTTCTGTTTAGATATACATGACAGCAGAGTGAGTTTTGGCATATTTTACATACATGGAATACAACTCCCCTTTCTTGTGGTTGTACATGATGTGGAGTTACACCAGTTGTATATTCATATATGAACATAGGAAAGTTTTGTCTAATCCAATAAATGTCTATTTTCCCCTACCCCTTATGTGTGTTAGCATCTGCATATCAGAGAGAACATTTAGCCTTTGTATTTTGGGTTGACTTATTTCACTTAGCATAATAGTCTCCAGCTTCATCCATTTACTGGCAAATGTCATAATTTCATTCTTTTTTATGGCTGAGTAATATTCCGTTGTGGATATCTACCACATTTTCTTTATCCATTTATCTGTTGAAGGGCATTTAGGTTGGTTCCCATAGCTTAGCTATTGTGAATTGAGTTGCTATAAACATTGATATGGCCATGTCATTATAGCATGCTGATTTTAAGTCCTTTGGGTACATATCAAGGAGTGTGATAACTGGGTCAAATAGTGGTTCCATTCTAAGTTTTCTGAGGAATCTCCATACTGCTTTCTCGAGTGGTTGCACCAATTTGCAGTCCCACCAGTAATGTAAGAACATTCCTTTTCCCCATATTCTCGCCAACATTTATTGTTGCTTGTATTCGTCATAATAAGCAATTGTTGCATGCTTTTAATCTGATTAGGTATGTTGACCTATGGTATAAAATGATATCTTTCTGCCTTATTCTTTGGCCCAATATTCCATCAACATGCAATAATAATTTATCCCATATTTAGAGTCATACATCTGGCCTTCCAATTCAAACTTCTTCTTTCCCTCATGAAGTATTGATAAAGTGGTATTTTTAAATTTTCAAATGTTTGGGAATTTTCAAATTATTTTCTGACGTTGGTTCTAAATTTACTTCCCTTGTGTTTGGAGAACATACTTTGTGTGGTTCCAGTCCTTTTAAATTCATGGAGACTTGTTTTATAGCCCAGAATAGGGCCTATTTTGACAAATGTTTTGTGTGCACTTGAACGTACATTCTGCAGTTACTTTCTGTCACGATTTCTCTGTACCTTGTAGGGAAACAACTTTGCCATGGTGCCCTGTAGACCATGAAGTTCATGTGAGCCCCCCATGCAAAGGCTGGAGCCATTTCAAATCTGAGTCTTGGTGATTTGCCTTGGAACGTCCTGTAAAGTGAGAGGGTGGGAGGCATCTAAGAAGTTGCTCCAAGGTTTCTCCTGCTAGCTCCCTAGGCTTTCTGCCATGAGACATTTCTCATCATCTTTTCAGTTGTGGGGAGGTATGGGACTTCCTGCTTTGCCCCCCACCACCTCATAAGAATAAAGGTGCAGACTACAAGACTCCCTAGCTACCATCTACAATTGGGTCCTCACCAACAGGGTATCCCATAACTCACATTGCCATTGTTTGTGTTTCATGGTTGTACTTTTTGGTATGTGTGATAAAAATCTGGAGGGCTATCTAGCACTCTTGGCTACTCTTCCTTTTGTTATCTGTGTAAGTAATATGCCGTATGAATCAAAAAGTATCCACTTGTGTCATTACCAGCCAAATCAGTCAGGCATTGACCTTGGCTTGCCTTGCTGGGTGTGTGACACACCTGTGCAGGGCCTCATGTTCCACCAGAGCTGTGCCAATAGCTAGGTCCTCTCTGAGCTCTTCTGAGCAAGTGTGTGGCCTCATGCATGTGCAGAGCCTTCTAGGCCACCAGGGATATGTGGGAACTTTTCAAATCCTAATATGGTAGTGTCTTTTGCAGATCTCTCTGTTAAGTTTCTGGACAGTGTCCTGATCTGCAGCTTGCCCCAACCATGATGGCAGCCTCAGGCTAGCTGTAACAGAGGACTTTCCGACTTGCCTTTACCAAGATCACAACAGAGTCTGACAAAGCCCAAGGGCATGGGATTTTCTGTGCTCTGCTTCTGTTCTGTTCTCTTTTCTGATGAACATCAAAACACCTTTGGGAAATCAAGTCAGCCCCTTTTGGCAATGCTTGTTTTCACAGGCTTCTCTGTCCTGGTCACTCTAAAGGACTGATGGAGCTGGGGACAGGGCAGGTGGGACAGAAGCAATCTCAGACAGAAGTGCTATAGATTCCCAGTGATCAGTACCTTTTCTTCAATAAGTGAGTCTCAATTTTTATGTGCTTTTGGGCAATTCCCTGCATCCTGGAATGGTTCTTTTAAAATTCGTGCCCAGATTTATTTGTTGCTTTCTGGTGAAAGGATTTTTCAGAGCTCCTCACTTCTCCAATCTGGAAATCCTGCCTCTTTAATTCTGGTTATTTAGCCTGATAATTAGATCCTGAATATTGACATATGTGTAATATATAAATCATATTCTTCTCAAGGCAGAACTTCATTTTCCTATTTCTCTCAAAGATTAACATATTTTTAATTCTGGTTTCTCACAGAATATTCCATGTAAAATTCAGTGATTTTAATAAACATTTCATGAGGGTGGGGAGGAATCTATGGTTAAGTTATGTTTGGGAAACAAAACAGTAAGTCTCTTTGCTGCAAAAATTATCAGAGCTTTGATAGGCTTATACAAAATCTGAGGTTTCTTTTTTTAAAGTATAATAAATTTTGACCATGGAACCCATCTTTTTCTGATGAACATCAAAACACCTTTGGGAAACAAGGTGGAGGGTGTACACTTATTGGGCTGTAACTCTCTGTTGCCCTCTAGTGGTAAATTGCTTAATTTTAAGCCTTCCTTTATTTCTCTGCAGGTCTGTTCTAATAGCCTCCGAGTAATTCTCCCTGCCTTTAGCTCTCTACAACTCATCTTGCCTGGTGACTTTATTTACCTTTTTCAAACACAGATCTGATTGTGTTTCTTCTCTGCTCAAAGGATTTTTACGACCTCATCATAAATGGCTCAACTATTCCAAGAAGGTAAATGACAGGTATTGTCTGTCATTTTTACATATATAGAAATTATCTCTCAGCTGAAGATTCTCCTGAAACTCTTATTAGTTTAACCAAAGATGCAGATGAGATTATCTGGTCCAAAGGCCAGCCATCACTGCCCACAATGCTAAGACAGGTCACCCAGAGAGTGGGACTCAATAAATGCATAGAGTTGGATGCACATTGTTCATGATGATACCATCTCTAGAACCAAACCCTGTCCTATGGGGTGTGGTGGGGGAGATCTCAGGGACAAGTGAGAAATAACTGAGATTACAAGATGTTGTTGGAGCAAGAAAAATGTCCTCTGGCTCCTTAAACCTCAACATGATCAGATATCTAAGAACAAATTTTTGTTCTCCCTATTGCAGTACACCAGCAGGTTAAAATCAATGGCAGTGGATCCAGTTGGGAAATATGAGGGTGGCTGTAACAGAGTGGAACAAAGGGTGGTGAGGGTAAGGAAGTGGGTACGGAAAATGATGTGTGGGTTGGGGAAGGAATTGAAGGGCAGTGAGGTACAGACCAAGTGTGCAGCTGGTATTTGCTAATTACTACTATAATTGTGAAATAAGAGAAGAAAAAAATTATAGTGATTATTTTAGGATGAAAAACTTATGGGCGCAATTAATCATTTGTTTTAAGCGTTGGTTTTTATACAGAGTATTGTGCTCATTAACAGCTTTAAAAAAAGTGACAAACTTCATACATAGCCTAAAGCTGACAATTAAGTGGTACAATATAGATGTTGTAATGTGACTGAAAAGAAGCCTGGATTTAGCCATATGTAATTATACACAAAGGTTACAACTTCCTCGGGAGATTGATTGATGAGGTTTGGGATGCTTTCAGAACTCTAAAAAAAATTTTGCTTTTTTGATATAATACAGCAAATTTAAAGATACTTAAATGTTAAAAATTTGTAAAGTATGGTTAATGGTAATCTTGACAGTGGCAACTACTTATATATAGTCCCAGCTATTGGAGAGGCTGAGGCAGGAGGATAGATAGAACCCAGTAGTTAGAGGCCAGACCAGGCTACAGAGAGAGGCTCTGTATCAAAAAAGAAAGAGAGAGAGAGAGAGGAGGAAAGAAAGAAGGAGTCAAAGAAGAGAAAAAGGGAAGGAAAGTTGGAGGGAGAGAGGGAAGAAAGGAGGAAAAAACCACACTGCTTCATGAACATTTTGTTAAAATATATGGAATGTTAATGTACAGCATCTCAGATCCTGCTAATGAACAGAAATTGTCAAGATGAACATTGCTTAACAAAACAAATAACCCAATCAACAAATGGGCCAAGGACCTGAACAGACACTTCTCAGAGGAGGACATACAATCAATCAACAAGTACATGAAAAAATGCTCACCATCTCTAGCAGTCAGAGAAATGCAAATCAAAACCACCCTAAGATACCATCTCACTCCAGTAAGATTGGCAGCCATTCTGAAGTCAAACAACAACAAGTGCTGGCGAGGATGTGGGGAAAAGGGTACACTTGTACATTGCTGGTGGGACTGCAAATTGGTGTGGCCAATTTAGAAAGCAGTATGGAGATTCCTGGGAAAGCTGGGAATGGAACCACCATTTGACCCAGCTATTGCCCTTCTCGGACTATTCCCTGAAGACCTTAAAAGAGCGTACTATAGGGATACTGCTACATCGATGTTCATAGCAGCACAATTTACAATAGCTAGACTGTGGAATCAACCTAGATGCCCTTCAATAGATGAATGGATAAAAAAATGTGGCATTTATACACAATGGAGTATTACTCAGCACTAAAAAATGACAAAATCATGGAATTTGCAGGGAAATGGATGGCATTAGAGCAGTTTATGCTAAGTGAAGCTAGCCAATCCCTAAAAAACAAATGCCAAATGTCTTCTTTGATATAAGGAGAGCAACTAAAAACAGAGCAGGGAGGAAGAGCATGAGAAAAAGATTAACATTAAACAGGGACGAGAGGTGGGAGGGAAAGGGAGAGAGAAGGGAAATTGCATGGAAATGGAAGGAGACCCTCATTGTTATACAAAATTACATATAAGAGGATGTGAGGGGAAAGGGGAAAAAAATCAAGGGAGAGAAATGAATTACAGTAGATGGGGTAGAGAGAGAAGATGGGAGGGGAGGGGAGGGGATAGCAGAATACAACAGTCACTAGTATGGCAATATGTAAAAACGTGGATGTGTAATCGATGTGATTCTGCAATCTGTATACGGGGTAAAAATGGGAGTTCATAACCCACTTGAATCAAATGTATGAAATATGATATATCAAGAGCTTTGTAATGTTTTGCACAACCAATAAAATAAAAAAAATCATGACAGAAATAATGCAAAAAAAAATATGAACATTGCTCTAGTTTATTTTACAACCGTCAGACCGAAAGCCAAAATATGTACTTCAAAAAAATTTCCAGTGAGTTATAAATTGCAACCATTGGTTAGTTGAACAAAAGACAACCAGTCGTCCATCAAGCAAAAATTTGAGCACAGTACTGCAGGAATAGAAGCTCAGAGCACTACTTAATCATTTTCTTTATTTTACATAGTTGGCTCTAGCATGGAGGCTCTCAGAGTAGGACATAGGACAGCTGTTTCTTAGTACATTTAGATAATAATACCATGGCGAAACTAGCTGGCAGATGAAAGAGATTTGGTCCTCAGCTTTGTTAGGCTCTGAAAAACATGTATTTCCAGTTCATTTGAAGTCACTTGTTTTTGAAGCTTGCTTTCAAATGGAAGAAAACTAGCCACTTTTCATGTGATTTTTCCTTTGAGATATCGGGTAATAAACCCAGCAGCACTCACTCCTACCACTGAGCTATACCCCCTCCCCTTTCACTTTTTCTTTTGAGACAGGGCCTTGCTCATTTGCCCAGGCTAGTTTCTAACTTGCTATCTTTCTGCTTCAGCCCTCCAAGCTGTGATAGCAGGTGCTGTTTCAGGCTTCATGCAAATATCACAGATCTCTCTCTAGGGGTTCTTCACCAGTTTCTAGAATACAGTCTAGCAGCGCATTAACCCAAAAGTCCCAATGATACTGTGGTAGTCTGAATATAATTTATCTCCCCTGACATGCATGAATTTAGTCCCCAGAATCTTATGTTAAAATGATTAAAAGGGTAGAAACCTAACCTAACCATGGTTTTTAGAGGTGAGGTTTTTAGGAAGTGATTAGATTAAGTTATTAGGGTAGAGCACCCATGACTGAGTCCTGGTGGCTGTAGAAGGAGAGAGAGAACACACACACAGAGTTGCAAACATATTTTCACTATAGTGTGGTGCAGCCCAGGGCAGCCCTCATCAGAATTTGTGCCAAGCTATTTGGACTTTCAGCCTCTAATACCAAGAACTAAATAAAGCCTCTTTCTTTATAAAGTAGCCTACATTGGTTATGCTATTATAAGAATGAAAAACTAGGGTTGGGGATATGGCTCAGTTGGTAGAGTGATTGCCACGTATGCACAAGGCCTTGGGTTCAATCCCAGCATCACCAAAAATATAAAAAAGAATGAAAAGCTGACTAATACAAACAAATATCTTATTTAAATTTACTTTGATTTTATTAGATTTATTAACTCATCCATGTAGGTTCAAAGACAAGCTATGAACAGAGACCTAGGAACAAACTTCTCCAACTGAGAAGTTTCTCCATGGGTTTTCAGAACCCCTGGGGGAGTTGTGAGGAATCCTAACTTGTTATGGTGAAAAGCTCTTTTATCTGGAAACATGGAAGCTGAAACAGATGTAGATTTGCAGGGTGCTTAGCAATAAATTAAGTCTTCGGAATAATAATAATGCTGCTGCTGATGATTAAAGAAACAAGGCCCTCATTTCCTGCTAATCAGATACCTTGAGGTTGACTGAAGCTTCAGAGTTAGGTTAACGCTCACATATTAATTCCCCCTTTATGTAAGAGCCCTATGTAGTGTCTTGCTCTTGTATCCTCTAAACTACACATTTAAATAATTTTCTTGAAATTTCCCTGGCATCCGGATATTCTGTTGCAAAGGGTTTTTAAAAAGCCTGCCTGCCTTATTATCAGAAGCAGACTGTCTTACTATCTCATCTCCCTTACTCTTGGTGCTTAGTAGGTAACTTTGATGTTTTTATTAAATTCAGGAACAAGCACATTCTACTTTGCATTTCTGAACAGGGGTTTATCCCAAATACATGTTTTATCAACTAAGCTTTTTGTCCAAAATATGACTTGGGAACTTCAAGAAGATTGCATAATTAAGAGAAATAATATTCAAACAGCTCCATATACCCCTTTAATTTTATTTCCAAATTGGGTAACATTAATCTTTGTAACTTGGTACCTTTTCTCAGATTCCTTTCTTTGCCTTGGCAACAGCAAATAGCAACAGCACCATCTCTGAAGACTCTAATTTTCTAAACTATTTTTCGTCGAGTTTCTATGGCATCTCTCTGGTGTATAAGTGAATCTCCAAAGATTTGCTGATAAATGTTTGAAAACGAGTTTTATAGCACTTCTAAAATTTGGCAAGGGAATTTTTTTCTGAAGAGATCGATCTCATTGATTTGCTAGTCTTATTAAACTTTAATTAGTTTTCCCACATTTTCATTGTTGAAGAGTGCATGTTCTCATAAGCTATAAATTCAGCTACCCAGGGCTTAAAGGATAAATATATAATTTAAGGTCTCATAATCCTTTGACACTGAGTAATGACACAAAATTAAATAGTGCTGCCAACATCGAATCTCTCAGTGAGAATAACAAGTCAGAGCAGATGACGTATTTCAACAAACTGTATAGAATAGCATTACACTTGAAATAGTCAGGAAGACTAAACTTCATATTTAATTAATCCTGAAATATTTAATTATCAGATCAACCGTCATGCTAATTATTATTCTTTATATCATAGGGGAAGTGAATGATTTTGAAAGATCATAATCTGGTGTTTAAAAAAATATTCCTCATTCACAACAAATATTTAACCTCAATTTAACTCATTTCAGTGAGGAATTATGCTGTCTACTTACTTGGAATGATAAATTAGTATATATAATTTTCACTAATTATCTCATGCCTTTCTCAGTCCTACAACCTGAATTGCTAACATTTCTGACCTGCGAAGGAAGGGGAGCATCCAGGAGGAATGGATGCGAGGTTGGGAGTGTTGCATGGCCCATACGGAGGCAAATGTGATTGGGGCTTTCCCTCAGTGCCATTCATCTACCGATCACCCTAGATACCCCTGAGGGCTGTCGGGAGGGGGCTCAAGAGAAAGGAACCTTAGGAATCATCTGAGTGTAGCCCAGACCGGAATTCCGCAGTTGTTCCAAACTCCTTCCTCCACCTCCACGCATCCGAGGCAGATTGGGATTCGGGACACTGTGTACTCACGCCAATTGCTCTCCAGGCCCAGACAGAAAAGTTGGAAGCGGCTTTGGCAGAACCCAACATGCCTGCTCTGTATTGAACAGGTGATTGAGAGCTGCCTAGGCCGGGAAACCTCTCACCCGAGTCTTGAAGAGTGGCGGCTGCACTAATTGCGTTTAAGTAGCTGTCGGGTGCCCACCTTACCCTCCAGAAAGAAATAGAGAGAAAGATGCACCTCAAACAGACATTGGGTGCATGCACTTACCTCGGTGTAGAATCTCGGTGGGACCTCCAATATGTTACCGCTGTTGACCGGTGACGAGTCCTTGCTTCCCCAATGTTGAAGAATAACACCAAAGAAGCACGCCGAGGCAAGGTCAGAGTAGAAATTAGAAGTTTATTAAAGGACAGCAGAAAAGACTTCTCCTGGAGGAAGAAGGGGACCCAAGAGGTGGAATCCCTATATAATTTTCTAAGAGAAAATCAATTAGGGGGTCAACAGTCACATTCATTCACAATTGCAAACACCCTTTGGCTTTTAGAAATAAATAATTTTTTTTCATTGTACAGAGAGATGTTGATCATCTGTCCTTCCTAACACTCTGAGTAAAATGAAATAGAATAATAATGTGTTAGTGATGGCCTAGGTCTCAAGAAACCAAATGTTAGACAAATGAAACACAAGATATAATTACTGCATAGGATCCAAAAGATAGTTTTCCTTTAAATTTGAACATTATATTGAAATAGAAAAGGAACTGTTTATTTCCTTGATTTCGTTCTTCTGTGAATATAATAATATATGCATTAAAATGCATAAAACATACTAACCTATTTAATTCAGCATAGAAAAATGCCAACCTGCACAGAGAACTTTTGGAGTTAACCTGAGTTTGTGCAGGTGCGTGAGCTGTGGTTCTTTCCCAATGTAATGCAGTGTGTTTGATCTTGGCTCTTCCAGGCAGCAAATCTTGTCCGGCCTTGTAGTATTCACGCTCTCTGCCAAGCTCTACCACTTCTTTATGATCCATGTTGGAACCATCTAAATCAAACACACTGAATTACTGTAGTGAACTCTGTTGAATGAGCCTTTGTATATGTAGCACTGTATTGGGTTGCTTGTGCTCAAAGATTAATCATATTGATCTGTAAAATTTCATATTAGCACTCACACAATGATACCAAAGTGACAAAAAATCAATTTAGTTGCTGGGCATGGTAGCATATACCTGTAATCCCAGCAGCTTGGGAGGCTGAGGCAGGAGGATCACGAGTTCAAAGCCAGCCTCAGCAATGGTGAGGCGCTAAGCAACTCAGAAAGACCCTGTCTCTAAATAAAATACAAAATAGACTGGGGATGTGGCTCAGTGGTTGTGTGCCCCTGAGTTCAATCCCTGGTACCAAAAAATAAAAATAGAAATCAATTTAGTAAAACCATAGGTTATGTTATTCATGAATTTGGACTTAAAATAATTCTAGCATTTAAAAATATTTTACTTATAAATTAAAAGACAACCCTAAATACGAGATGATTCTCTTTTCAAAATGCAAACAGTACTAAAAAGCTTTTTGGACAATGTTAATATTGGAACATAATGTATGTTAATAAAATGGTTGATAATTACTTGAGTAAGTTAGTATTGACCTGGTTACATGATCATACTTAAAAAATAATATTATAAAATGTTAACTTAGAAATATTTCTTCTCATTTCAGAAATAATTTCACTCAAATTCTTCACCTACATCTTGACACTGGTGTCTTCATCAGAGGAGGAGTTCTCCCTATTTGACCCACCAAATATTTTTCCAACTTTAAGTCTTTGTGTGTGGTAGTGGGGATTGAACCCGTGGGTGCTCTACTGCTGAGCTTTATCCCCAGATCAATTTATTTTTTATTTTGAGAGAGGACATTGCTAAGTTGCTGAGGCTGGCCTCAAACTTGCAATCCTCCTGCCTCAGCCTCCAGAGTAGCTGGAAATAGGCTGGAAAAACACTACTGTGCTGGTCTTATTTCTATCTTTTGAGATAAAAATCTTTTAAGTTGTTTGAGACAAAATACCATTGATTAGCATGTGATGCAATAGTTGGAAATTTTATTCCAAAACAAAACAGCCAATGGTGAATCAGTAGGACAGTTGTTTTTCATTATCCCAGAAGACATACATTTGTTATCACCACCAGATACTAATTGTTTTACAAAGAAAAAAAAGTGACCTTGATAATCTTGTTTATCTTAACAGTACAATTAGAAGGACCTATCTGGAAGAATAATTACCAAATCTGTACTAAAAGTCTTTGTCTCTTTTATTGGGTCAGTCAGATGACCTCATAAGTTCCCAGTATAAGTCTAAATGCCATCTTTTGAGGCATAATAATTCATTGTAAGTAAAGCAGAGTACCGTAATTGAAAGAATATCTCCATCATGTGAGAGCATTTAGGACACACTAAGATAACAGCCATCTTCAACTCAAGGAGAGGAGCCTTAGGAGAACCTGAATCTGCCAATACCTTGATCTTGGACAACCAGTCTCCTGAACTTCTGTTGTTTAAGTCCCCCAGTCTGTGGCATTCTGTTACAGTTGTAGCAAACTAGTATACAAGCCAAACATGTTCACTCAGAGCCCTTGTATTTGCTGGTCCCTCTGCCTGGAGCTTTCTGCTCTGATAGCCACAGAGTTTGTTCTCTTATTCAGATTTCTGCTCATATGTTACCTCATCAGAAGCCTTCCCAACCACCGCACATGGGGCAGGTTCTCCCCCAACTGTTCATCATCCTCTTACTACTTTGAATGTTCTTCATAGCCATTACCACTATTTCTCTCAGTATCATATATATCTATCTGTATCTATATCTATATCTATATCTGTCCCTTTGCTTTTCTGATCCCTCCATTGGAAAGTAAAGTCCTTTAGTGCAAGAGATTTGCCTGTTTTCTTTTACTACGCTATCCTAGTTTCTGTAACAATGCCTGGCCCAGAGTAGCAGCTTGCTAATGTTGAATGGACTTTTAAAATGCACAATTTTAGATTGATGAGGAAAAATGGATCTGGTTCCAGAAATAATACCCTTATGAAATTGCAATTAAGCCCCTGCCACCTCCATATTTTGTAATGTTGCCAAAAAAAAAAAAAAAAGCCCAGTTGTATCACAGAAGCATTCTAAGCACATTTGAAGGGTTAGGTCTCCTGCAGCTACTGGGAGAAGCAAAGCTAGAAGAAGTGAGGAGCAGCAAAAGGAACCAAGAACTCCAAAAGTCCTGTTCTTACAGAGGACATGGCCTCTCTGAGGGCAGCAAGAAGAGGTCCTGTGGAGGTGGCTAGTGAGTGGACACCTTGCAGCACCCTGTCATGACAGGTGTCAATGGGATGTTGACGGTACCTCAGTATGGGCATTTGTGTAAGAGGAAAGGTTAGTTTAAAATGTCACTGTTTTAAATTTAGAGTTGAAAAAAGAATATAAAATAATCGATCAAATGGGTTCACAGCCACTATAGTAAAAGCAGAGATTAGATTGTAAATTCTGTGAGAACATCTCCCTTGTTCACTGCTGTGGTCCTGAAACCTAAGCACTTACTGAATAATGACAGGATAAGTACACAATAGAAAGGGGCAATAAGTCTTATGACTTTATGTAGCTCTTGCCCACCTGCTTCCATGAGTCCAAGCCCTACCATACAGCTTACCAGCTCACCAATGGGAAAGTCTGACAATCAGTGTTTTAGTTAGCTTTTCACTGCTGTGACTAAAATTCCTGACAAGAACAATTTTAAAGGAGTAAAAGTTTATTTGTGGGCTCACAGTTTCAGAGGTCTCAGTCCATAGACAGCTGGCTCCATTCCTCAGGGCTGGAGGTAAGCCTGAAATCATGGTGGAAGAGTGTGGCAGAGGGAAGCTGCTCATATGAAGATCAGAAAGGGGAGATAGATGAGAGATAGAGATAGATAGAGATGGAGAGACAGGGAGAGAGAGACCACTCTCCAGATATAAAATATATACCCCAAAGTCATGCATGCCCCCAGTGACCCACCTCCTCCAGCCACACCCTAACCTGTCTTCAGTTATCACTCATTACCCTAAAAGAGTAAGGCTCTCATAACCCAGTCATTTCACCTGTGAATATTCTTGCATTGTTTCACACATGAGCTTCTGTGGGACACCTAATATCTAAATCATAATAGTTATCCCCAAAGGAACATAACCATATTCAGAAAAAAAAATAAACTATTGGTATCTTTCTCCCAAAATGTGGTTTTGAAATAGAAATGAATATATGGCTTGTAAAAAAAAAGAATAATTAAACAAAATATTTCTGATTAATGATCTAAATCAAAATCTAAAAGAATAAGTTCTGAATCAGTTCCACCCTGAAATACCCTTGGGCCTCATTGCTACGGATTATTAATTCACAGCTATGAGTTAGAAATTGCATTTTACTTATCACACGAAAATCATTGCGGTTTTTGAACTGACAGATGGTTAACCCTCAGCATGCTGCATTTTATGAATATTTAGAGGCTGAAACATTGGACCACAACATATTTGAGAAGACAAACCCTGCTCTGACCATCCCAGCTCTAGGAGGTTATTTGCCTTTATTTCTTTTGGTGAGGTTCAATGTTGTGAGGTGTTTACTCTTCACTTTTGCTTTGGTCTTGGCTTGAGATGGATAGAAACTTGAAATGGGATCTCAGAAATTTCTATATTGGTTTTTCCTCTTGACTTACCAACAAAGCAAATTTATACTTGTTTTTGAACTTTTTTCCCCCCTGTAAAATGGTCAGCTTTCTGTAAAATGTAGGCAACTTAAACATGGTTCGATATCTGTTTCTCATGGGATAAAACATTGACTGTGCATTCAAACCAAGCAAACAGAAATACTGAAAATATGATTTTAATCATCCCAGATATTGCCTGGAATATTCCCTTATTTCCAAATCCTATTTATACAGTCCATATTACTTCATCACTGTTTATATGAATTGGTTTTAATTTACAGTGTAAATACATTTTCAGATTATTTTCTCAAAGAATTGGTACAGCCGCAAGCCATCAAACTCTTCTTTCTAGCTCACTAGCTTATTTTCCCTCCCTCTAGCCCCAATTTCAAACTTTTCACTTCTCTTCCTTTTTTAAACAATTTTCCCTGCCAGCTTCAGAAAAAAAAAATAATTGTAATTTGTTCTAAATGAATTCTCTTGGATTTGGAAGCCAAAATGAGTCACACTTCTAGCTATGTATTTTCTCAATTAATTGTAATTGAAAATATATCTCCCAGAAAATTTCTACTTGAAAAATCAACATCTTAAGTAGTGTATCTAATGTTATTCCTATCACAGCTCTGGAATTTTGAATCACAATATAGAATGTTGTTTCATCAGTTGAGCAGATATATGAAGGAAAGCACTTCAGGATGTGGGAAAATGTTACCCTACTCAATGAAGGAAACTAGTGACAAAAATTGTTTCTAGTAATATAAAAAAAAGCAGAACTGTGAATGCAGTGCTGCATGAATGAACTAGTTCTTATTTTCTGGAAAGAAGATAGAAGATAGGCAGCTAATTATATTCCAGGTTCATTCCTGTAATGGAGTTTTTCAGTCAGGAAGCAAGAAACAAAGCAATGTACCCCAGATAAATTCTGTTCTGGGTGCTGGTAAAGCTCTGGTTCAGAAATGAGAACTTCACAAATGCTGGTGTTAATCTGAGAGGTAAATTCTTAAATTAGGGAAGAAGAGTATCAATTTGCTTATAAAGTTCAACATACAACTTTATCAACAAAAATAAAACTAAGGTAGAGTTTACATGATTTTAAGTAAAAAGAATGTTTATAAAATTAAATGACAAACATTTGGTTAAGGCACCTGTTAATATACTCCAACTTGATCTTTTATTTGTTATGGTTCTAGCTTTGGAATATTGCCTGATCCCAGAAAAGGATGATAAGAAAGAAAAAAATAATTTCTGGATAAACTTCCCTTGTTTATTAATCAGTAGATCTTCTTTATGAATCACATGAAGTAATTGATTCTCAGAGAAACTACACTGTGTCGATGGTTTTATATCATGTTCTTATTACAAATTACAGTCATAAAATAACTTAGGAAAAAACAGTTTAAAAAAAAGATACGCATTTGTGTTCACAGCAGAACTCAACTGAACACTATATGTCTTAATGTGATGTGACTGTTCTTGACCAGTGACTATTCTACCCTGTGCTGAGAAATATAGTGGCCACTAGCTGCATTGTGATTTATGTAAGTTAAGCTAAGTAAAAATAATAGGCTAAGGAGCTGAACAGACACTTCTCAGAAGAAGATATACAATCGATTAACCAATATATGAAAAAATATTCATCATCTCTAGCAATTAGAGAAATGCAAATCAAAACTACTCTTAAGATTTCATCTCAGTCCAGTCAGAATGGCAGTTATCAAGAATACAAACAACAATACGTGTTGGCAAGGATGTGGGGGAAAAGCATACTCATACATTGCTGGTGGGACTGCAAATTGGTGCAACCAATCTGGAAAGCAGTATGGAGATTCCTTAGAAAACTTGGAATATGATACTGCTGGCTACTGGTAACAAGCTCTGCTCCCTCACATGTTGAAGTATAACATTAGAGAAGCACGCTGAGGCAAGCATATAAAGCAGGGTTTATTTAAAAAGTGGTAACATAGACTTCTCCCAGGAGGGAGAAGGGGGACATAGCTGGTATCCTGATATTCCAAGAAGTGAGGAGTTTGCCTTTTGTATACTTCTTAGGCTTCCTTTGTTCTGCTCTCTTCACTTTATCTTTCTCCTTCCTGAGTACATGACTACCCAGGAGATGCTTGGTGGGATGGCCAAAAAGTGAGAAGCAGTGGGCTGGAGGGGCCAAGTTGGAGTGACCTGGGAAGGATAGGGGCATAATTAACAACTCCCTATAGGGAAGGACAATCCCTGAGACAGGTTACCTTAGCAACAGGTTGGAGCAGAAGCAGGTTATCTTGATAAGGGTGGAAGAAGGGCTCTGAAGGAATTAACATTTCAATATCTCTCCAACTTCCCAGACCCAAATTGTCCTCCTTGATCTGATCTGACTCAATTTACCTATAATTCTGGCTTCAGAACCATCATTTGACCCAGTTATCCCACTCCTTGGTATATACCCAAAGGACTTAAAATCATAGTACTCTAGTGACACAGCCACATTGATATTTATAGAAGCTCAATTCATGATAGTTAAACTGTGGAATCAATCTAAATGCCCTTTGATGGATGAATGGATAAAGAAACTGTGGTATATACTTAGCATTAAAAAAGAATAAAATTATGGCATTTGCAGGTAAATGGATGGAGTTGGATAATATCATGCTAAGTGAAATAAGCCAATTCCAAAAATCCAAAAGCCAAATGTTCTCTCTGATAAGTGGATTCTGAACCATAATGGTTGGGCACGGGAAAAAATGGAGAAATTTTAATTGGGCAAAGAGGGGAGGGGAGGGGTTGGGGCATGAGCAGGAAGGATGGTAGAATGAGATGGACATCTTTACTCTAGGTACATGTATGATTGCACAAATGGTGTGATGCTACATTGTGTATAACTGGAGAAATGAAAAGTTGTGCTGCAATTGTATACAATGAATCAGAATGCATTCTGCTGTCATATATACCTAATTAGAATAAATTAAAAAAACAAACTTAAACAATAAAAAAGAAGTAAACTATCATGGCAAGTTGTAGGATCAGACATTATCCAATAGAACTTTCTGCAATGATGAAAATACCCTATATCTATCTGCCTTGTCCAGTACAGTAATGACCATATGTTGCTATTGAGCATTTGAAATGCAACCAGTGAAACTGAAGAATTATTTTTTTATTTATCTTAATTTACATAAATACAACGCAGCTAGTGGCCGCTATATTTCTCAGCACAGGGTAGAATATTCACTGGTCAAGAACAGTCACATCACATTAAGACACATGGTGGTCAGTTGAGTTCTGCTCTGAACAAAAATGTATATCTTTTTCTTGACTGTTTTCTTCCTAAGTTGTTTTCCTACTATAATTTGTAATAAGAACATGATATAAAACCATTGACACAGTGTAGTTTCTCTGAGAATCAATTACTTTCAGTGATTCATAATTTTGAGTTCTTTATATATATTAGAGATTAGTGCTCTATGTGAAGAAGCTTTTGAAGTTTGAATCCATCCTATTTTGATTCTTTCATATATATATATTTAGTTGCAGATGTACACAATACCTTTATTTTACTTATTTATTTTTATGTGGTGCTAAGGATCAAACCCAGTGCCTCACATGTGTGAGGCAAGTGCTCTGCCACTGAGCCACAATTCCAGCCCTCCATTTATTGATTCTTGATTTTATTTCTTGCGTTTTAGGAGTATTGTTAAGGAAGTTGGGGCCTAATAGGATGTGATGAAGATTTAGACCTACTTTTTCCTCTATTAGGTACAGGGTATCTGGTCTATATTCCTTGATCCACTTTGAGTTGAGTTTTGTGCATGGTGAGATAGGGATTTAATGTCATTTTGCTGCATATAGATTTCCAGTTTTCCCAACACCATTTGTTAAAGAGGCTATCTTTTCTCCAATGTATGTTTTTGGTACCTTTGTCTAGTATGAGATAACTGTAATTATTTGGGTTTGTCTCTGTGTCTTCTATTCTGTACCATTGGTCTACATGTCTATTTTGGTACCAATACCATGCTGTATTTGTTACTATTACTCTGTACTATAGTTTAAGGTCTAGTATTGTGATGCCTCCTGCTTCACTCTTCTTGCTAGGAATTGCTTTGGTTATTCTGGGTCTCTTATTTTTCCAAATGAATTTCATGATTGCTTTTTCTATTTCTATAAGGAATGACATAAAGATTTTAATTGGAATTGGATTGTTAAATTGATTCCCAAGTATTTTTATTTTTTGAGGCTATCGTGAATGGGGTAGTTTTTCTAATTTCTCTTTCAGAGGATTCATCACTGATGTATAGAAATGCATTTGATTTATGGGTATTGATTTTATATCCTGCTACTTTGCTGAATTCATTTATTAATTCTAGATGTTTTCTGGTTTTGCGGATCCTCTAAGTATAGAATCATGTCATTGGCAAATAATGATAGTCTGAGTTCTTCTTTTCCTATTAGTATCCCTTTAATTTCTTTCATCTCTCTAATTGCTCTGGCTAGAGTTTCAAGGACTATGTTAAATAAAAATGGTGAAAGAGGACATCCATGTGTTGTTCCAGTTTTTAGAGGGAATGCTTCCAAATTTTTTTTCCCATTTAGAATGATGCTGGCCTTGGGTTTAACATAGATAATTTTTTCAGTGTTGACATATGTTCCTACTATCACTAGTGTTTCTAGTGTTTTGAACATGAAAGGGTGATGTATTTTGTCAAATGCTTTCTCTACATCAATTGATATAATCCTAGGATTCTTATATTTAAGTCTATTAATGTGATGAATTACATTTATTGATTTCCATATGTTGAACCAACCTTGCATCCCTTGAGCCCTACTTGATCATAGTGCACTATTTTTAAAATGTTTTTGTATGCAATTTGCTAGAATTTTATTGAGAATTTTTGCATCTATGTTCATCAGGGATATAGGTCTGAGATTTTCTGTCTTTGATGTGTCTCTGCCTGATTTTGGTATCAGGATGATGCTAGCTTCATAGAATGAGTTTAGAAGGTTCCCTCCTTTTCTATTTCATGGAATGATTTGAGAAGTATCTGCATTAATTCTTTTTTGTAGGTCTTGTAGAACTCAGCTGTGAATCCATCTGGTCCCAAGTTTTTCTTGGTTGGCAGGCATTTGATGGCATCTTCTATTTCCTTGCTTGAAATTGATCTGTTTAAATTGTGTATGACCTCTTGACTCAATTTGGGTTGATCATACACCTCTAGAAATTTGTCAATGTCTTTGAGGTTTTCTATTTTATTGGAGTATAAATTTTCAAAATAGTTTCTAATTGTCTTCTGTATTTCAATAGTTTCTGTTGTGATATTTCCTTTTTCATCACAAATTTTAGTAGTTTGAGTCCTTTCCTTCTTTTTGTTAGGGTGGCTGAGGGTTTGCCAATTTTATTTATTTTTCCAAAGAACCAGCTTTTTTGTCAATTTTTTGAATTGTTTCTGTTTTTTCAATTTCATTGATTCTGTCCTGATTTTAATTATTTCCTGTCTTCTACTAATTTTAGTGTTGGTTTATTCCTTTTCTAGGGCTTTGATACATGATGTCAAGTCATTTATTTGTTGACTTTTTATTCTTTCAATGAATGAGCTTAATGCAATGAACTTTTCTCTTAGCACTGCCTTCATAGTGTACCAAAGATTTTGATAAGTTATTTCAGAATTCTCATTTACCTCTAAGAATTTTTTTATCTCCTCCCTGATGTCTTCTGTTATCCAATAGCATATTGTTTAGTCTCCAAGTGTTGGAGTAGCTTCTATTTTTGATTTCATCATTGATTTCTAATTTCATTCCATTATGGTGAGATAGAATGCAGGGTAGTATCTCTCTCTCTCTTTCTCTCTCTCTCTCTCTCTCTCTCTCTCTCTTTTATATTTACTAAGATTTGCTTTGTGGCATAACATATGTTCTACTTTGGAGAAGTGCTGCTAAGAAGAAAGTGTATTCACTCGTTGATGAATGGAACATTCTATATATGTCTATTAAGTCTAAATTATTGATTGTTTTATTGAGTTCTATAGTTTCTTTGTTTATTTTTTGTTTGGAAGATCTATCCAGTGGTGAGAGAGCTGTATTAAAGTCACCCAGTATTATTGTGTTGTGGTCTATTTGATTCTTGTAGCCGAGAAGGGTTTGTTTGACATACAGAGATGCCCCAAATGGGCATAGATATTGATGATTGTAATGTCTTGTTGATGTATGAATCCCTTAAGCAGTATGAAATGTCTTTCTCTATCCATTTTCACTAGCTTTGGTTTGAAGTCCACTTTGTCTGATATGAGTATGGAAACTCCTGCTTATTTACATGGTCTATGTGAGTGGTACATTTTTTTTCCTACCCTTTCACCTTAAGTCTGTGGATGTCTTTTCTATGAGATGAGTCTGTTGGAGACAGCATATTGTTGGGTCCTTTTTTTTTAAATCCAATCTGTCAGTCTATGTCTTTTAATTGATGAGTTTAGGCCATTTACAATCAGGGTTATTATTGAAATATAATTTGATTTCCCAGACATTTTGGTTTATTATTGTTTTTAATTTGACTTGGTTTCTCCTTTGATTGGCCTTTCCTTTAGTGTAGTTCCTCCCTGTGCTGATTTTCTTTTTTTGTTTCTCACTTTCTCTTCATGGAATATTTTGCCAAAAATACTCTGTAGTGCAGGCTTTCTTGCTGTAAATTCTTCTAACTTTTGTTTATCATGTTTTATTTTTGTCATCAAATCTGAAGCTTAATTTTGCTGGATTCTTGGTTGACATGCATTATTTTTCAGAGTGTGGTGTATGTTGTTCCTGGGTCTCCTGGCTTTGAGGATCTGGGATGAAAAATCTGCTGAGTTCTGAATTGGTCTTCCCCTATATGAAATCTGATTCCCCTCTCTTGTGGCCTTTAAGATTCTATCCTTATTCTTAATGCTATGTGCGTTGGTGTAGATGTGTTGTAATTTTGTACATTTGGTGTCCTATAAGCCTCATGTATTTGATTTTCCAATTCATTCTTCATGTTTGGGAATTTTTCTTATATTATTTCATTGAAGAGATTGTGCATGAAGAGATTGTGCATTTGGTTTGAATCGCTGTGCCTTCCTCTATCAATAAATCTTAGATTTGGTCTTTTGGTGCTTTCCCATAATTCTTGGATGTTCTGTTCATGCTCTTACCATCTTCACTGTGTTCAACTTCATTTTTAAGATTATTTTTTGTCTTCATTATCTGATGTTCTGTCTTCCAAGTGATCTAGTCTGTTGGTGATGCTTTCTATTGAGTTTTTTATTTGGTTATTGTTTCCTTCATTTCAAGGATTTCTGATTGTTTTTTTCCCCCAGAATCTGTATCTCTTTCATGAAGTAATCTTTTGCTACCTGTATATACTCCCTTTTCTCTTTGTTGGTGTGATCAGTGGTTTCCTATATTTGTTTCCTTATCTCTTTGTTGGTGTATAAATGGTTACCTGTATTTGCTCTCTTATCTCTTTGTGGGAGTGATCAATTTTTGCCTGTATTTGCTCTCTTATGTCATTCTTTAATTTGCACATCATTTTAATTATGTAAATTCTGAACTCCTTCTCTGACATTTCATCTACTGTGCTGTCAATGGATTCTATTATTGTAATATCTTGGTTTGTTTGGGGCACTTTCTTTCCTTGTTTTTTTTTCATGTTGTCTACGTGTCTTCCTTTCTTGCAGTGGGGGTCTGAAGTATTGCAGTTTCTACCCTATAGTCTTGTAGTGTCTGTGTATATTACCTGTACCACACCTTGATGTTGGGCTTCCAGTTCCTGGCTGGTGTCCCAAGATGATGTTACTGCAACTAAAGGTTATGGTGGCAACAGTGGAGGTAACTTAAGATAGCAGTGGGGGTGCCCCAAGATGGGACCACTTTCAGACTTGGAGCTGAAAGGGTGCACCTTACAATGGCTTTGGGCTGCCTATTCGAAGATGCAGCTGCCTCCAGGCTGTCTGTTGTCCCAAGGTGGAGGCTACTATGTGGGGAGGGCTATGGCGATGACTGTAGTGTCCCAAGATGGAAGTGGGCTAGGCCTGGGCTCCTGGGTGGGTTGATGGGGGCAGTCCTGAGCCTGGGCCTGGGCCTGGGCTCTGCCCTGGGTCAGCATGGGTGGTCCTACGCTTGAGCATGGGCTTCAGGGTGGGTCTGCTGGTGAGCAGGGTGGTCCTGGACCTAATCTGGGCCTGGGCTCCCACATGGGTCAGCAGATTGGTTGAGAATTTACTTCTTAAATACTTTTTCTTATGAAGTAATTAACATTTTTATTTAATTTTTTTCAAGGTTTAAATAGACTTTATTGTTACAACAGGGATCTCACCAAACAGGGCCAATATATGTGGTCCCAGATGTCACCATGAAAGCACAGAGAAATCATGATTACAGAAGAGGTGACTGGAATTGAACAACATGATCCAAGAGAAGCCATCCAGGAATGAAGACATGATCAGGATGTGCTGGCTGGGGTGGTCAGGTCACAGCATGACGGAGAGAACAGACACCTTCAGTCCTGCTTGTTATAATGCTCCAGTATGATAGGCCCCGGATGGCCTGCAGGAAGAAACATAGGAAACAGGAGGTGAGCATGGTCCCCAGTTACTTTTGTGGCGACTTGGAATGGACTTGGGCGGATGGCACAAGGAGCTATTGGGCTGGGCCTGTCAGGCCTCTTGGCAGCAGCAGCTGCATCAAGACAGACAAGAATACAGGGATTAGTCCATAGACAGCCACCAACAGGAGTCAGGAAGTCAAATCTAACATTTGATTTCTAGGTCAGGAAGTAAAATCTAACATTTTCATTATGTGACATCTAGAAACCATAGACAAACCAAATAAATTCAACTATAAACTAGTCCTATGATGCACAGATAACTCCTTAACAGTTAACATTTTTGTTTTTTCTAAACATATGCAAATTTTAAACGAATTGCACAATACCAAACTTACCATTTTATAAAATTTGTTGTATCAAATATATTTCTCTTTCATTTTTCTTTATATCATTTCACATGGCTGCATAATAGTTATTCAGACTATTGCTGTATGGTTGTCAGTATAGACTATCATCATACTTATACTTTATTTAATACATTCCTTATTTAAGATATCTATATTGTTTTTAATTTTTCTATTATGAAAAACTCTGTAGGTAAATCTTTGAAGCCATTTATGATTACTTTCTTGGTGTAAATATTAAAATTAGAATTCATGGGTGTTAATTTACTTCAAAATGTCACTTTTATGAATTGAATTTGGTGGAAGGTAGTCTGAACCAAAGTTTTACCTACATAGGACAGGATTTAACGAAATGATCTTCAAGTACCCTCCTACCTTTACGGATCTAAGAATTTTTTCAATGAATACAAAACAAGAATTTACTAAAAAGGAAGAAAAAAGAAAATGCTAGGCTTGAGAAATCATTGAAATACATCAGATTTCCTCTCTGGTACCCATCTAGTATTGTGGTAAGTTCAAGATTTTTCAGGCTGATGGGGGAAAGATGTGACCACCAGGTGGCAGTAGCACACAGTGCACTTTCTTTGGGTGGTACTTTGTCAGGTTTGCATGTAGGAGTGATGATAGGGGTGAGAAGTCCTTGCACTCATGAGACCTACCAGAGACAATGGCCTGGGGCCCCTGGAGCCACCACCACAAAGTGGAAGAGGGCAAGGAATCAGAGAGGAAGGTTAATTGGTTAGGTGATGTTGCATCACATAATGGGGGACTCTGGGAAACAGAGCTAGCAAGGGTAACAGGGACTTGGGGGCTTGTATCGCCCCAGTTTGTCTTATCTAAGGCTAACTATTGGGTACAGTTTCTGGAGTAAGCAAAACAGGAAGTCTCCAAATGATTAAAAAATATTCTTATTTAGGGTATATTAGAAACAACTGGATGTACAAGAATTTGAGTTAGGTATGTGTGAGTTACAGTCCTAGGCCTGCAGTGAATAACAGGGTGGATATACAGGGGCCATCTTTAGCTCATCTTTGTAACAAGTATAACTACATCTTATTAATGAATCATTTCATCAACAAACAGTCTTTGATTTTAAGGAACTTATTCAAGAGAGGACGTCGAATGGGAGAGTGAGATCTGACGTGATAGGTAGCAGTTAATCTTTTCATGTTTTTTTCTAGTATAGCCACCTAGCTGCTAATATTTATCTTACAATGAGGATACCAAGCAAACATATTTGAAAAATGTATTAGAATTAATTTTCTTTTTACTTCCAACTCCATAACTAACCTCTGAAAACAAGTATAATTCATTATTTTAATCCCTACACATCCAGGGATGGAAGTGAAGAGGAACATTGGTCCTTGGCAATTATTAGACTGAATTCTGTCATAATGATACCCCAAATTAAACTCAGTATTTACCGCCTTTAATTCAAAATTTAGCTAATCTTGTGGCATTTCTACTTTTGTCAACCCCCCTATCAACCTAATCTAGAAATTGTAAAACCATGTTTGTCTCCATCTTCTCATTCAAACCCAACATAAAATCATTTGGTAAATCACATAGATTTCATGGTCATAATGATATTATTGAGCCTCCTTTCCTTCCAGTGCCCATGGTGTGACTCTGGTTCTGGTCTTCATTTCCTTTAACAAATTTCTCCCAAAACCAAAATCTTGAGTCAATCATTGCTCTCAGATTGGTCTCCCATCAATGAAGTTCTAAGTTCACTATTGCTCTGATCAGAAGTGCCATACAGTAAACTTACTCGGATATATTCGGAACCCTCTAAGACATCATCCCAATGTTCCTAATTGTTCTCACAGGTCCTATAATCTCAGGTGTTATAGAATACCAGCATTCCCCATAACGTGTTTTGAAATTTTCTCAGTGTCATTATTCATGTAGTACTTGCTTCCTGAAAATAGATTCCTCAAACCCTGCATATCAAAACCAGATCCAAATTCCAAGGCTAATCACAAACTTTTAAGAAACCTTTCCTATTTCCTTAATTAACTGTAAACATCCCTAGCTTTTAACCAGAACTTTCTCTGAACTGCTCAGAAGAGTTTATCTTACACTACCTTTGGACAAATTATTTGTGCCCCTTTTTTCTTTCTATATAAGACTGAACTTGGCATCAAATTCTTACTCATTATGCCAACTCTATTTCTATATCTACAATGAATTAAAATGTATTGTGCTCTTTATAGAACTTAAGGTGGACATATTTTTTACTGACTATTGACACAAAATGATCAGTAATAAGAAACGGTTCTGGTGTTATGGACACAATCATCAAGCAACTTCATTCAATCAGAAAATATATAAATTCCAAGAACAAATACATATCCATGCAAACAATTTTGTGACTCATTGTTGCTACAAGAAAGTGTACAAGTTTGAGATTTCATCAATCCAAACAGAATTTTCACAAGTAATGACCATATAAATTCTTTAGGCCTGAAAATTCTGAGAGTCATGAAAAAGTCATTAACAGGTATATACCAGCCCCTGGATAGAATTATTATTATTTTTTTAGCATGAAAAAGTCTGAATTTTAAAAAAGTAAATTTTAGAATGGAAACTACTATTTATTTGTTGCAACCATCATTGATATTATTGATTTCTCTATGAACAATTAAAGAAATGAGGCAATGCAACACAGATTTTTACAAATATTCTGTGATTTACTAGCAACAGGATTTAATTAATGAAAAATTTGATAGGCAAATTGTTTTAGTTGGCTTTTGTATCCCTGTGACCCCAAAAACTGACAAAAACAATGTAGAAGAGGGAAAGTTTATTTGGGATTCATAGTTTCAGAAGTCTCAGTTCATAGATGCCTAATCCATTCCTCTGGGTTCCAGGTGAGGCAGAACATCATGGCGGAAGAGTATGGAGGAAGAAAGCAGCTGGGAAATGGCACCAGGAAGGTGGGGTTGAGGAGGCACTCTGCTCAACAGGGACAAAATATAACCTCAGAGGCACACCCCCAGTGATTTACATTCTCCAGCTACACTCTGTAGTTACTGCCCAGTTAATCCATATCTGTGGATTAATCCCCTGATTAGGCTAAGGCTCTCATAACTCAATCATTTCACCTCTGAAAATTCTTGCATTGTCTGACACATGAGCTTTGGGGATACATATCCAAACTGAAACACACATAATTATTACTCAATAAATGACTGTTGGAGTTAACAACAGCAAAGTATTCATATACAACCAAATACAGACCTGTGATATGGAAAGTTCATAGCATTTTTAATTAGAGGTTGACATAAATGTAAAATACAGAGGGATCCAACATGGCGGCTAGAGGGGAGGCAGCGCTTTCAGCACCTCCTCAACAACGGGGTCAGAGAGACGCATGGATACACCTAGATTTGACCTGCTGAGAAACTCCTAGCAAAATTCCGCTAAAGAGAGACCGGCCGGGAATCGGTAGGATTTTTGGAGGTGACAGTCTGCGCTAGACGAGTGAATCTCCGTCACGCAGCGCAAAGGTCCAGACCCGCCAGCCGCTGCCCGCGCGACTCGGCGACTGTCGGCTGCCTGCACGCAGCCCCCGCGTCAGGGCGGATAGCCTCCAAGGCGCAGCACAGCAGGAGCGGTGCAGGGACTCTAGGAAGAGGTCTCTCGCCAAGCCTTCATGAAATAGC
>NW_025999932.1:31126648-31131608 GCF_001458135.2 Marmota marmota marmota
GAGGGGAGGGGAGGGGAGGGGGGATAGTAGAGGATAGGAAAGGTAGCAGAACACGACAGTCACTAGTATGGCAATATGTAAATCAATGGATGTGTAATTGATGTGATTCTGCAATCTGTATATGGGCTAAAAATGGGAGTTCATAACCCACTTGAAGCAAAGTGTGAAAGATGATATATCAAGAACTATGTAATGTTTTGAACAACCAACAATAAAAAAAAAATAAAAATAAATAAAAAAAATGTAAAATACAAGAAATCTATTTCATGGAATCAACTTTTTTGTAGACCTGATGGTAGAATGATTGATTTACACAGAAAATTTGGTATAAACAGGCCTATTAATTAGAAAGGTCTAATCATTACATGATAGCTAACTTTAATGTTATATTTACCTCATATTGATATATGAATTATTAGATGCATTTTAGGTCCTAATAGATTGTATAAAACCCAAGTTCTCAATGTCCTCTGATAATATATTTTTAATAAAATTCTTAAAACTCAAAAGTTTTCCAATTGTTTCCATTTTTAAGTGGAAAATATCTCCATTGTCTTGCTGACATTGATTTCCCTAGGTGCAGAATCTTTGAAAGGCCTCATCTCTGCAGTCACAGAAATATGATTTTAATAGTGCATCTCTAGATGAACACATTATTAAGGATTGGTTCATGGTAACTAAAGTCACCAGAACCTTATTCCTTTCACCAAGTTCTTGGGAGGTTGACTTCTTCATGAGATAGTTGCTCAGAGAGTCTGTAATAGAGCCAGGAGAGGCAATCTTGAATGGTATTTTTGAACATCACAATTTACTTCTCTCCTTTGGAAGGTGCTGGAAAAATACAGCTGGAAATTCTTGTTCTCTGGGTGTCCCCTTTCTAGGATATAAATAGATCATACTCCCATCTATATTACTTTTTTAAAGACTGTTATCATCTTAACTATTAGATCTGGATGCTGCTTCCAAATCTCCACAGCAACATGAATTGTTCTTCTCTAAGCTCCAACTGCTCCTTATTTATGTATCTGTACCCCCCAGGGTGAAATAAGTACTAATTATGCTGCAGTTTAGCTGTTATCTCTGCTTGCCTAGAACAAAAACTCCTTGAGGGCAGGGAACATTTTAACTTGTATCCATACCCAGCTACTGCCTGTTTTAAGACAGGTACTCAAAAAATTTAATGAGCAAACAATAGATTTTGCTAAATGTCATGTATGTAGTAACACCATTTGCACTGAGAGGAGGTAAGTTTTTACAAGTTTTAATGAGAACTTCACTCATTGTGTACTTTTTAAACTGGATAAAATATGTTTCCTAAGGTTAGATATTTTTGACTGCTTCCCAAGCTAGACTTTGCTTGATCCTTGGTCATCTTCCCTGGAGCCATGGGCTAAAATGTCACAAATTGTACTTGGTTGTTTTGGCTCCTTAGCATCTGTCTCCCATCTTACTATGTAGCTATGTTCTTAAGTTAAAGGTACACCTGCAAATGACAGAGGCATGTCCATGAGCAGGCAAAATATGCCACCAAATGGGTCTCTGTCCTTCAATAAAATTGACTCTTTCTTCTACTTTTTCATCTCTTTTTCAACCCTATCCTGAAAATCTACTTGATTTCATACAAATTAATGAAAACTGAAATGTTTGAATAGGAGGTTAATAACTAGCTACACTGAGTGAATGTAATAGAAGTAATAACCACTTCTGAAAATGGCAGGTAGTTACTGGCAAACAGAAAAGACTGTCTTTTGAATTGTAATTAGGAAGGGGAAGGAATCAGTTTTAATAAAATTTTGGGGTGTTAAAAATCTCTAGTAAAGAATTCAGCTGTCATTCTTATCATGGAAATTAATTCTACAGTCAAAGCTAGCTGAGTCCTCAGTACCAGGTAAGAAGTGCCACTAAAGTAATTTTATTTTTGTTAAAAAAGTTATATTAGTATTTAAGTTATGTCTAATATTATAGATATATAAAAGGTGCATTTACAATTAAATGTAATGTTTACTTCTTAATATAATTTATTATCAGCATAATATGTAAAACAGAAAAATTTTAAAAATCAAAAGGGCAGATTAGTTTCTGTGCTTCTCCTACATAATTAAATGCATCACACTAAAACTACAAGAAAGTACTTTCTGGTCTCACTGGTTCCTGTTCTTATTTCTAAGTTTAAAGATTTATATATTTTCTTTGTTGTTGTTGTTGTTTTGTTTTTTGGGCTGGGACTTCCATATGTTGCCCAGGCTGATATTGAACTCCTAGGCTCAAGGGATCTTTTACCTTAGCCTCCTGAGTAGGTGGGACTGCAGATGTTTGCAATCATTCCCAGCTTAGTCTTTTTTTCTTTAATAAAAATCGGGCACCTATTCATCAGTTGAGTTTGGTTTTAAGCCATAAATCATCGAAACACAATATTTAGTGAATATTTTTTTAAAGCCAAGAAAGGAATAAATATTGCACAAGTTACCCAACTATCTGAAATTATACTATATGTTACACACATTTACAAAAACTAGTTCATTTACTCACCAATTTAAAATCTGACCAGAGGATTATAATGATTTAATGTGGAATTCTGAGACAGGAGGATCACAAGTTCAAAGCCAGCCTCAGCAACAGGGAGGCACTAAGCAACTCAGTGAGACCCTGTCTTTAAGTAAAATACAAAATAGGGTTGGGGATGTGGCTCAGTGGTTGAGTGCCCCTGAGTTCAATCCCCAGTACTCAAAATAGATAGATAGATAAAAGGGCAGATCAGTTAGTATTTAAGTTATGTCAAATATTATATATATAAAAGAAAGAAAACCATAGGTACATATTCATTTTTTCTAAGAAAGGTGTTAACATATAATGATAATATTTTGTGTATATTAAAGAGCTATATTAGGGAATAGCTATTTCAGTGAAGAATAAGGGTAGAAAAGGAATATGAAATAATCTGAGGGTTCCATTTGATTATTTTTTTTTTAAGAGAGAGTGAGAGATGGAGAGAGAGAGAGAGAGAGAGAGAGAGAGAATTTATTTTTTAAATATTTATTTTTTAGTTTTCGGCGGACACAACATCTTTGTTTGTATGTGGTGCTGAGGATCGACCCCGGGCCGCTCGCATGCCAGGCAAGCGCGCTACCGCTTGAGCCACATCCCCAGCCCCCCATTTGATTATTTTTAAATATTTTTTCTTGCTAAAGACAGAAACACTAGACATTTTCATTGCTTTGTCCTCTAGATCTAATTAGATTTCAGTCAGGAGCATCCAACTTTAAAGATCTGCCTCTGCCAAGCTGGGTCCCCCCTACCCCCATCCCCACTCCAATCTTCAACTTAAAACCTGGAAAAGAGGGCCAAAATAACGGGTTCCAGAAGCAATCACTGCACTGGCTCCTTTGTTTTGGGGAAAAGGCAAGGGGTATGAGGTTTCAGTCATTTTCTGTCCCAAGAAAACAGATCAAAAGGAATGTACAGAGGGTTCAAATCTGGACAGCCCAGCAAATCTAGTCCTGTCCCAACTGACCGGGGCTGTTGGCAAGACTTGCTGCCTAGTCCGAGACGCAGTTAACTCCTGAGGCCTTCAGCTTCACCAGAAATAACAAGGATTTCTGGGGCGGGAAAGGGGAGAAGCGGTGGGTGTATATGTGTTGTGGGAAGGCTCCCGGGAAGTCTTCCACAAGGCCCACAAGGCAGAGGACATACACTCTTTCCTTCACCACATAAAGCCACCATGTAAAGTAGCATCTTTGGTGCCGGTTGGCATCTGCCTCTTCTGTTACTGCCTTCACAGTGTTACCCGAGTTCTTGTGTTGCTTTCATATTCAAAGGCACAGGAATTGCAGAGAGCAATTAAAGTTTGTGATAAACGTGTAGAAATGTTTCATATTGAACAAGATCAGTTTCTTAAGACTCTCCTGCATCCAGCACCAATTATCCCAAATGCTTCCCAATGTCCTCTTAACAGCCAAGTCAACCAGATGGCTTCCAATCCACACTATTGTTAGAATACTTTTATTTTTTAAGCAAAACAATTTACCCCCCTCCCCCACACACACCCGTTTGCTAGTGAAAACATAAATAAAGTACACTTAGGAAAAATGGTTATAACTAATCGTGGTCTTTGAATGCCCTATGAGTCTGCGTTGGGGATTTAGGGATGATTTTTTTTAAAAAGCAAAATGAGAAACAGACTATACGGGTAATATGAGTATATATAGGTTTGAATAGACACCCACACATACATTTTTTCCCCCAAATTCAGTTGTAGATTCTTTCACCTGGTTTGCCGGTTGGCAGTCACCTCTGTAGGTGCCAGGGGCTCCCAGGATTCGAGGAACGGCCCTATTCAATGCCCCATTCCCGCCTCCCTGGGGGACACCCCTTCCCCTAGAGTTCAGGGGCTTCCCCTCCCCGCGTGGCCAGGCCGCCCGCCCGCACAGGGATCCCAGTTCGGTGCCTCTCCACGGTTCCCCTCAATGTCCCAGGCCCCATCGCAGCCGCCAGCGTTCCTTCCTCTTCCTGGGCCACAATCTTGGCGTTCCGGGATTGGCTTTACCCCGTACCAGCAGGAACACGTCCGGGAAGACCTCTCGAGGGGACCTCGAGCACCACATGCGACCCTCAAAGCCCAAATCTCCTTTCCCGCCTCACTGGGCCACGGCGCCGGGAGCCAGGCAGGCGAAGCGCAGCCTCCGGTGCTCTAACGCCCCAAATGACCGATGGCCCGCCATCACCGAGGACTAGGAGGCCCTCGGGTCAAACCTGGGGCCACTCCGCCGCTCCTTGGCTGCTGTCTGGGAGGAAGTGTAGGTGTGTGAGCCGGGGAAAGGGAGCGAGCCGCGCCCTCGGGCCGGCGTGGGCAGGGCCCCGCGTCGCTCTCCCGAGCCAAGGTTCTCAGGAGCGGGCCGCGCAAAAGACGTTAGCGGGAGGAGTTAGCGGCTGTTGGGGGAAACGGGTTCAGGGAAACAGTCCC
>NW_025999932.1:31131633-31239911 GCF_001458135.2 Marmota marmota marmota
CTCCCGCCCCGCCCCCCTCTGGCGGCACCTCAGCCCCATCACGGTGTGCACTTGCTGCTTGTTGGAGACAGAAAGATAAAGCGCCAGGAGGGACGGAGGTCCCGCTCTGGCTCCCAAGCAGGTTCTGTCGTCTTCTGCTGATGGGAGGAAGGCCGCGGGGCAGCACCTTGCTTGTCACTTGGGAAGGGTACATAACTTTCCAGCAGTCAGGTATTCCTGAATCTTTTGTTTGGGGTCAGGGGAGATGAGCTTCGCGGCAGAGGAAGACTGAGGCTCTTGGGTGTAAACTCCCAATTTACATGGGGCTTAGTATCCTGACGTGGAGGTTTGGCAGGATGTCTCGTTTCCTGCCAGCCCTCGGGTAGGTCTTGGATGAAATCCCGCAGAGATTCAAATCAGTGTTTTGGTTCAGGGCAGCTTTGATCCCTAGTGCTGTCACTCCTGGGCCTTTCAACACATAATAATTTGTTGGGAAGATCAGCAGTTAGTGGGGATTCCAAGACTTGGTGCTTTGCCTCCTAGAGATTCACTGAATCCTTGGAGCCCCAGGTAGGGAGGGGCTAACAGGTTTCTCTATTTCTCCTGGTGACAGCAGTTTGTGGCGTCCAAGGCAATGCGTCGCAGCAGCTCCAAGAGTGGAGTCGTCCTGGCTGCAGTGGCTAGAGGTCCTGATGCTTCTCAGATGCTCACCAGAGCCCAGCTTGGCCAAGATCCCCCACAAAGGACAGTGCTAGGGGTGCTAACCGAGAATGGGCAGTACAGGAAGACCTGTGGCCAGGTAATGACCAGAAGCACTGGGAAAGATGCTGTGGAGAATGACTCTTCTATGATGGTAGTAGGTGCTTTTCTCTTGCAGTTGTACCTACTACTGTCCTAGAATATTACAGCCTTGGATCTGGACTACAAGGAAGTTGATTTCTTAAGACCTTCTTAACCAGTTCTGTTTTGAGCCAGAAATAGTGATTATTACTTTTGTTATTTTTCCAACATTAAGGAAATAAGTTTGGGAACTGTTTGTATTAAATATATGTAAAGTGATTCAGGGGCTAGGCTGAAAGGAAATGTGATTTGGAACTGGAATTCCTTGGTCAGAGTTGTGTTCAAGGTAGTGCCTAAAGCAATACTGGGCAACCTTTGCTGTGTTCATTTGGGATAGTGTGAGAATTGGGATTGGATCAAGCTACTTCAGGTTATACTAGGTTACTTCAAAAAGGTTGCTTTGAGAGCAGACATCTTCCTGCTGACAAAGAGCAGTTGGGCAAAAAGATAATGGACCCTCAGATATTATTTGTATGTGCTAAACTTATCACAGTTACCTTCCTTTGAAGATTAAAAATAAATCCAGACACTTAAATGAGAAGGCAGGGTTTGGATCCTTAGGAATGAATTATTTAGATAGAAAAAAATCTTCCCTCTCTGCTGTTAGATTAGTCTTCATAAAAATGCCTTAAGCCTGTATTGTACATCTAAGTGCTTGATGGTCACAATAGTCCAGTAAAGTAAGGTATTCTTTCTGTTTTATAGGTGACAAAGCGTGAGGTTTAATATCCCCAAAAATGTTGTGGTGGAGGCTAGATTAGAAGCTTTCCATCTGTTGCATCTTTAAGTTACCTACTTTTTGATGGTTTGGTTAGTGTGGAAAAAATATTCAAAGTAATCTGTTCAAAGCTTTGGAGAAAATTGAGTGAAAGTGGTTTTAATAAACTTAATTTTCTTAGCAATATTTATTTTTTACAGTCTTAAGACCTGGTACTTGTGAATTGGCAGTTGTGCCTATGCTAAGTGGTCTTATTTTAAATTCAAAATCAGTAATCTCTCACGTTACCTGGTCCCACCTCTACATTTCCTTGCTCCATCCTCTACAACCTTCTTAGAAACCTATTCCCTATCCCCTTTCTCTCTTTAATCCTCCATAACTCCTATTCATCTTTACTCTCAGGTGATGACTTTATATCCTATTTTCCTGAAAATGTAGAAACAACCGCTGTTTCCATGTGCCAGATACCTTGCCATTGCCATCCTGTTCTGTAACTAAAATGTCCCTTTTAGATAAGGTCCTTTCCCTCAAAATGTGTTCTTTTGCTTCTTCAAGGATCTCACTCCAGTAACTTTTATTCTTTTATCAGTTTTCTCTTTTTTACTGAGTCAAACCCATGAGCATATAAATAAATTATATTTTTTCATCAAAATCTTTCAACTACAGATCTCTTTGCAGCTACTGTCCTGTTTATAGCAAGATTTATTGAGAATTTGTCTATCCTAATAGCACATAAGTTCTATCAGAGAGGATGTCATGTTCTGTGCTGTATTCCTAGTACTTGGAACAGTACATATACCTGAATATCATATAGGTTTTTATTGAATGAATTCTGTCTATAGTTCTTTTGACTCAGTTCTTAATTCTTTCCTTACTTGACTGATCAGTAGCATTTTACATGGTTGACCAGTCTTAATAATTTATTAATAATTTCTTACTAAAGAGCACTACCCTCTCCAAGCCATCTACCTTGCTCATTTGCCACTCCCTCTGTATCCTGTTTCTTTATTTCTTTAATCTCTAAAAGTCACAGTGCCCCAGGGCTTAGCTTTGGTCACAGTGTGGCCTCACTCCCTCAGTAATCTCTTCAAGTGTTAAATTAAATACCATTAAAAACCATCTGTCTGTTGATGATTCATATTTTTATCTCTGGCCTACCCCCCTGAGCTATATTGTAGGATCATATACTCAGCATTCCACTTAATATCTTCACTTGAATCATGTGATAAGCATCTCATACTTGGGCAAAACCAAACACCAACCCTTTTCCCTACCTCCAACTTGCTCTTCCCAAAGTCTTGCTCATCTCAGGAAAAGAAATAGCCATTCTTCCTTTGACCAACCCTAAAACATTTTTTCATCCTTGACCCTTCTTTTTCTCCTACCTTCCATTTAATCTACTTCGAAAGTATTGTTGGTTCTACTTTAAAAAAATGTCTAGAGCCTCTTTCCCTCTCCTCCTTTTCTATCCTGCTTTAAACCTCTGTTGTGTCTCATCTGGATTTGTCAGTTTTATAACTGGTTCTATTATTCTGGTCTTGCTTCCTGCACCTAAAATGATCCTTTTATAAAGATAAGTCAGGCCAGGCATGGTGGTGCACACCTGAAATCTCAGAGGCTTGAGAGGCTGAGGCAGGAGGATTGTGAGTTCAAAACCAGCCTCAGCAACTTAGGCACCAAGCAACTCAGCAAGACCCTGTCTCTAAATAAAATGTGAAAAAAGGGATGGGGATGTGGCTCAGTGGTTAAATGCTCCTGGGTTCAATCCCTGGTAACCACCCCTCCCCCCCACCAAAAAAAAAAAAATAAGTTAGATCACAGTCTTCCTCTGCCCAAAATCTTTCTGTGGCTCCCCTCTGCATGAATGCCAATCATTCTTAAATGGCCTATGGTAAGGCCTCCTTGAGCTGACCTCTGTTTTCTTCCTGACCTCATGTCCTACACTGATCTCCTTCTTACTCTGCTCTGTCTATTCCTACTGTGTCTTTTGTTGTGTGTCTCCCCACCACCGCCTCTGGGCTGAACATTTTGTTCACTCTTGAATTTTGGGCACCTAGAGCAGTGTCTGGAGCATAGTAGATTCTTAGTAAATTTTTGTTTAATGAATATATACCTCAACCTAGATATCTCTATTTATGTAGGAAAAGTTAAACTTGATAGTGACTTGGAGTCATAGTTATCTGATTATCGTAACTTCTGATTGTGGTCCTTTATAGTCCCTGTGATTTTTTATTCCAAAACTACCATAAAGATTATTTTCTTATTAGATATAAGCCATATATATATATATATATTTGATAAGTAGAAAGAAAAGTTATATAACCACATACTAACTTGGAATTAGCCTTTAATAATAAGCATAGATTAAGTATAAGCAAAATGTTAATATAGTAGATAGAGCTAACATTTGCATAAATATAACTCAGGCTCACTTGCCCTAAATCATTTGATTTCACACCATCCAACATGACCTCCTTTAAGATGCAACAGCATTTGATGTGTTATGCTTGTTCATTGTGGTGGTATCACAGTTGTTTGCACTGTTAATGTTACAAGAATAAAGAAAAGGGAGAAGTTATTTGAAAAATTTCACCAAGCATGATTGTATTATATATACAAAAAGGTTTTATAGCTTATGAGAGAAGTTAGTAGTATGAGTTTCCAAAGTCATCATGTTTCTAAATAATTAAGAATGAAACTGGGAACTTCATAGGTGGCTGCAACTAAATATTAAATATTTAGGGAGGGTAGAGAAGAGATATAGATTTTATTCTTTCTATTTTTTTTAAATTTTTTATTGTTGGTTGTTCAAAACATTACATAGTTCTTGATATATCATATTTCACACTTTGATTCAAGTGGGTTATGAACTCCCATTTTTACCCCGTATACAAATTGCAGAATCACATCAGTTACACATCCATTGATTTACATATTGCCATACTAGTGTCTGTTGTATTCTGCTGCCTTTCCTATCCTCTAATATCCCCCGATTTTATTCTTTCTATAATCTTGAGTTCCCTTTGATACATGTGTAAAGAAAATAGCGAATTTTAGGTAACTCTTTCTGTATATCAGATATAGACTAATATAACTTTTTGAACTTTATTTTCTGTAATTAAATTAATAACATTTCAATTTAGGATTCAATCTTACCTATTCAAGCTGCTAGGTTCACATTTTCTAGTTGATCTTTGTGGGGTAGTCTCTAACAAGAAATTAACTCTTTAGGAGATCACAGCAATCAGGTGTTTTTCTGGATCAGAAAATGTCTTCCCTCCAGCTGGAAAGAAAATGCTCTCTGATTGTGGGGTCCTGGAGCCAGCCAAGCATGGATTTGATATCTACATGGATGAGCCTGAGCAGGGGGACAGAGACAGCTGCTCAGGAAGAGAGGGGATGGCATTTGAGGATGTGTATGAAGTAGATACCAGCACACTCAAGTCAGACCTTCACTTCCTGCTGGATTTCAGTACAGGTAATCTGACTCATCTATAGCTGATGGTGCTCTGTATTCTCAACTGTCTGCAGTGTTCCAGTAGCAAGTATCTAGCAAGAGAAAAACATGACATAATGGCTAGTTTTCACAATTGCCTGTGGAGAGTGAGTAGAGGTAAGGAGTTTTTCAATTAAATGACTTATCTGACAATGTTGAACCTCTGCAGTTTCCCCTATGCTGGTAGATTCATCTCTCCATTTCCAGTCTGAAGAAGCGTCAGATTTGGGCACAGATGTGATAAATGTGACCGAATATGCTGAAGAAATTCATCAGTACCTTAGAGAAGCTGAAGTGAGTTTTCCCAACTTCTCCAGGATCCCAAGCTCCTAATATTAAGCTACAAGTTCTTGACCATACCACTAGAGAATGGCTCTATTGTGGTATCCAAATGTAAGAAATCTATGAAAAATAATGCAGGTCAAATATCTCTAGTCTGACATGTCAAAATTTAAAACTTTTTGAATGTTAATATGATGCCAGATGTGGAAAACTCCACGCCATGAATCTTTGTTTTATGCACAAAATTATTAAAAGTATTATATAAAATTACCCTTGTCTGTGTGTATAAGTTATGAATTTTATGTTTAGGCTTGGGTCCCATCCCCAAGATGGCTAATAGTGTATATGTAAATATTAGAAAAAATCCCAAATCCAAGACATCATGTCCCAAGCATTATGGAAAAGGAATACTCAACCTGAAATAGTGACGGTAAGTAGCAATTGTAGGCACAATTTCTATATGACTCAAAGGATTTATGTGTTGAGTATTTCACTCTTAGGAATAACCAATATTGCTATTTCCTCCTCAAGTTGTTAACTTATTACATTATAGAACCAGAATTTCATAGTTTCTTCTTTATCATGATGAAAACATTTGTGTCTAGCATCCTCCTAACCTTTGCTCATGAGATTTTAAAATAAAATAGCAACTATACTGGAGAGTGATCTTTCTGATATTACAACTTTCTACATATCCAAATTATTTTCCCAAACAGATAAGATACAGACCCAAAGCACACTACATGAGGAAACAGCCGGACATCACAGAAAGCATGCGTACGATTCTGGTGGATTGGCTGGTGGAGGTTGGCGAAGAATATAAGCTTCGATCAGAAACTCTGTACCTGGCTGTCAACTTCCTGGACAGGTTTCTTTCCTGCATGTCTGTTCTGAGAGGGAAATTGCAGCTTGTAGGGACAGCAGCTATTTTTCTGGCTTCGTAAGTAATTCTTTGAGCTTGAATAATGTAAAACGACCTCCTGTCAAAACACTTGACTTTTTTTTCACATTTGTTAAAGAAATGCAATGCTTGATAATTAGAACTATTTGTGTCTCTTTTGATAAAAGATCATTATCTTTTCAGGATTACCAAGAAACTGAATCTCACCCACATGTTCACTCTTCAATTCAGATGTTTAAGATTTATTACAACAAGTTCAATGTCGTGACTAAAGGAGCCATCAGCTCAAATGCAGGAATTTATTTTGCAGAACAGTCTTTTGGCTATATTCTAATATAAGTAAAAGTCCTATTTAAAGAGATTTTGATTGCATAAAAACTGTCTTCATGATATAGCAAATAACTCACAATAACAGTTTATTTATTTGGTTATAGTTTATAAGCAATTTTAGTTGGTTCCTGTTCCTATCAGTGACTCATAGTAATACCTCATTGTGTGAGAAAAAAGAGTTGGGTTATATCTGAGCTGTCATGATGTAACCTGTTACTGCATGATGGTTTCTATTTTTCTGGTTTTAAATAGTCTAGTTATTAATATGTAAACACTTGCCAATGTTTCATAAAGAAAGTAGAAACAAAAGCAGAAGAGAAGAAATGAAAATAGTGAAACATCATTCTCCTTCTCTTGACTATTCAGCAGACAAAGTTAAACATGATGTTTTTAAAAATCAAAGGTCTATGATTTTTTTTCTCTCTTTTCCACAAAAGAATTTGAAGTCTATAGAATTGATAGGAATTCATTTGTGCTGTCTGTCATTCAGAATTTTTCAGTGTATCTGAGACCAAAACCTAAACTCTCAGTTGGACATGGTGTCTCTTTCTACTCCTAGCAGTAAGTACAACATGTTCTCATAATACTCATGTTCATGATCTGGAAACAAGCTCTTAATATTTTCATAGCCCTGTGAAATTCAGTGATATTGAAGTGGATAAAGAGGGAATAAAGAACTCTGCAGGTCTCTGTTGAGAAACATGGCCTGTGGTAACACAGGAAGTAAAGTATGGGTGCCAAACTACTCCTAAAAATTCTCTACCTTTCCCAGGAAATATGAAGAGATATATCCACCTGAAGTAGATGAGTTTGTCTATATAACTGATGACACATACACAAAACGGCAACTATTAAGGATGGAACACCTGCTCCTGAAAGTCCTAGCTTTTGATCTGACAGTTCCAACCACCAACCAATTTCTCCTTCAGTACTTAAGGCGTCAAGGAGTGTGTGTCAGAACTGAGAACCTGGCCAAGGTATGCCATGTGATTTCCAGGAACTTCTGGTACCAAAGAGGGTAAAAAGCAGCCTTTCCCAGTCATCCTTCAGTTCTGCATTCCTTTGCAGTTTTTTTTTCCTCTAGTCTTGGGCCCAGTACACCTTTTTAGCAATGAAAGACAGCTAATTTTAAGAACACAAAATCTGGTTACAGGACATTACTATTGACTATAGTTGGCAGGCACAGGTTGTCAAATCAGTCAACCATCAAAGGAATTTAAACTTGGAAACTCTTCCCTTGGTGTGTATATAGAATCACATGCAAGCAGCACTTCTTAGTTTGGGAACTAAGATATAGTTTAATTTTGTTCTAATATCATCCTAACCTATAAACTAATGAAGTGTTGTTTGGCTATTTAATGTTATAGAAACTTAGTTGAAAGTACTAAAGTATTAGTCTAATCAACTTGCTTTCTAGTCACTCCAGACTATGATATCTAGTACATTTATGCCATACAGAGAGTAATAAGGATGTCCATATACATTTCTAAGTATATTTATTCTGACATGATATGTTCCCATCAGTTCTGTTCTAGACTCAGAACCATATTCATTTGCCTAGTAAATTAATAGCTTTAATATTGTCATATCTTTGCCTTTGACTGAAGGCTCTGTTCCCATTCCAGGTGCCAGAGCAATACAACTTTATCTGACCAGCATAAACCTGCACTACTAGTGTAAGACGAGAAAAGTAACCTATCATATGTACTTTGTGGATAGGCAAAATACTAGGGTATTGAAATTCTGTTAAAACATAAATATTATTCTGGTTAAGGACAGTCATACCAATTATTGACCCAGTGATTCATTTTAACTATGTCTGTACTCATCACTGGATACTGTCTGAACAAAGAGAAGACACAATTTATTACTATGACTTTTCTAGGTTTACTTATGACTTCAGTCAATTAGATCTTGGTCAAATTTCTAACTCCAATGAGGTTTTTTTCTCTTGTGCTTAGTATGTAGCAGAACTGAGTCTACTTGAAGCTGATCCATTCTTGAAATATCTTCCTTCATTGATAGCTGCTGCAGCTTACTGCCTGGCAAACTATATTGTGAACAGGCACTTCTGGGTAAGTTTCTTCTTTCTAGATGAAATTCAAGACCTGTCTAAAATCTGTTCAGTAGTTTTTAAGGCTTACAGGCTTGCCTCTTAGAAGGGCAAGTTTGTTTAATAAGGAACTGGATGTCTTTACAGTAGACTGCAACTTGCTGCTGAGTCTTGCAGGTCAGCCAGTCATCATGGCTTTGACTCAGTAGCTTTATTCTATGTCCAGCAGAGGTTGCAAGAAGTCCAGGCGATCATGTTGCAACAGAAGCGGGCCTGAAAATCTGGGTGCCCATTGCTAATGACTTGAGATACAGTCATTGGCTGCTTCAAGCAAAAGTTGTTGACTTTTATCATATGTGGAAAAAAAAAATCATCAGTCCAATGAGGATAGCTAGAAATTGCAGTAGGCTTTTGAGAAAACAGGACAGTTGGTGTTGCCTCTTTTCTGAGGAGGTGGTATCATCAAAAACAGGTCCCTAGGTTTTGTTCTGAAAGCTCACTGTTATACTAAAAAAAAAAAAAATGGGGTATTTCCCTTTATTTTCTGGAATACTTAGTTTTTATGCTGCATTTAGACTAAGAAGCTTTCACTTTCTATACAAATAAGGTGGTCACAAAAGTAGGACTCTTTAAGGGACTGGTAAAAACCACGTTCATGAGGGTACAGGGAAAGTGATCTGCCCTAAATTGAGAATTATGATATGAAATATGAGCAAACTTAGAAATTTAGAACTCTGCTGTATTTTAAGTATTTCATATCTAATGTCTCTGAAGAAGGTGGACATGCTTTCTTTAAATGAATACGGACATTTACTTTTATAATTGGTTGTCTTCTGACTTCTACATCTTAAAAAGTTATGTGAAACAATTTTTTTTTCTTTTGTCTTGATTAGCCAGAAACCCTTGCTGCATTTACAGGCTACTCATTAAGTGAAATTGTGCCTTGCCTGAGTGAGCTACACAAAGCATGCCTTGACATACCCCATCGACCTCAGCAAGCAATTAGGGAGAAGTATAAGGCTTCAAAGTAAGTTACTGACATTTTCTTATCTTGGCTCTGTTCAAAGCTTAATGGGTAATAGTTGTATCAGAATTAGAAGTGGAATAAATTATATATCTGGTGTTAGGTTGGTAAAGTAAGAATACATGTAAAATCAAGAAAATGAATTTGGAGAGACCTAGATTGATAATTGTCAGATTGTAGTAATTATAGTCAGTCAGCTTCCTTCCTATCTGCTGTGATGACTTAGAGAGTTTTCTGTAGTGCCAGGGTCCTGCACCATCAGGGTCCAGGGGGTCCTAAAGGATGAGAGGCATCAGCACAAGGGATGAGACAAGGAGTCGTTCCATTGGAGCAATCTCCAGAGAGAGAGAGAGAGAGCACGAGAGCAAGCTGTTACTGCTTTCTCTCTGTCTCCTTTTATTTTACTTTTTCTCATCATTACGGGTCCAGAATCATTAATAAAATGCGTCATCAATTTACAATTTCCAGATTTTCCCAGGGTGTGATATTTTCTTATTTAACAGATGCCAAACTACGTAACCAGACTCTATGTCTCCTAACCTGTCATTAATATTTAAGTATAAAGCACACCTGTACTTAAGATCCCATCTAAAAGTCCCCTTATAACAATCTTATAATATATTCTAAAAGCAACTAAAAATGCCTACATTTATTCTCATAAAACTGATTAAGCTACTTTCTCAGAGAGTTTCTTTGTTTCTTAGTCAAAGTACAGCAGTTCTTAAATCTTTAACTAAAGGGCAGGCTCTGTATGTCAATCCCCCTGCTGCTAACATTAACTATGCTTATCATAAATCCCTATGTAAAGTTAAAAGAGGGTCTATTAGAAGGAAAATATATTTTAACTAACTTTTTCTCCCCTGGATGAATACCATATCTATCTACCCTTAATTAAATAGGCTACATATGGTGGGCTACGTGCAATGGACATGATAACTGTCTACGCAGGTTTGAAAGACTGAAGATATGAACTCGGATTCTTAGTTGATATAATCAATTGTGGTGCCTAGTGTTCCTGTAACATTTCCCAGAATGATTGTTGATATTTTTCTGTTTTGCCCTATATGTCCCGAGAGATAGTAAAGCAGCCTTTAAGTCATGAACCACCTGTTATATTCTTGGCCATCTAGAATTTAAAGTCTACTCATGCCTTCTGTTAGGCTGAATATAAAATAAAAAGTCCCAATTATATAAAAAAGGGTCTCATGATTTTGGTTTCCCACAAGTGTCCTCACTGTGACCTTGTCAAGACAGTGGGAGGTGAAATGCTTTCACCACTGTAGCCTAACTGAGATTATATAAAATGAATGTCTGTGTTTTGTGCTAACCTTGCTGTGGGTTTCATTTCAGGTACCTGCATGTGTCCCTCATGGAACCACCTGCAGTTCTTCCTCTGCAATAAGTGCCAGAACTGGAGCACTTCCAGAACCCAACCATCATATCAACAGGATTGCTCTTAGTTTCCATAAGTTTCTTCAAGTTTGGCCAACTAATGTCAATATAGATGACTTTTAAAATATGTAAATGTATTAGGTTCTATTAGACTTTAGTAGTTATAATTTAGTCTAGCATTTTTAAAGAATAAACTACTTGCCTTATGACCATGTGTTAGGCTTATTTACTAGTTAGCGTGGCTGACAGACTTGCCTGGAATTTTAGTTGATAATATTACAAATGTCATCACTATTTCAAGCATTCTCCTAAATTGGTTTTATAAATGAGGCATGCAGGGATTTTCATGCTTGGTAAATGGCTTTGTTGTTTCCTATTTCTTTACTCTCCCCGAGGATCTCTATAGATTGAAAAAGAAGGGAAAGGCTAGCTCAGGCAGAATGGTGAAGAGACACCAGCAAGCACTTCTACTCCTGCTTCTTCCACAGTTTAAATCAGTGGGCTGAGGCCTCAATGTGTTCAAGTATATTTGGTGGTGACTTACATTTCATTCTAATCCAGGAATGTTATGCTCATTTGTAAAAGGATGCCATCATGTCTGTATTTAGGTTGGATTTAGGAACTCATCAGCATGTTTTTTAGTTTTAGAAGATGTCTTCTGGGGTAGAAAGAGCAAACTTCATCATGAGACTTGAGACTAATGAATCCAACCCCTTTACATATGTCCTTTGAGAGATACCCACCCTAAGCTTTGCTGTTGCTTAAATTATTCACAATTCTGTATTTACTTTCTTACACATTCATATTTGGCACTTTTCAACAGCATTATGTAGGATACAAGATAGAAAAAATTGAAAGCAAAACATTTGTTTTGATTTCTATTTTAAAGATTGAAAGGAAAAATGAGAGTAGATTTGTTCTTAAATGTGAATTATGCTTATTGAGGATTAAATGTGAGCTTTGTGTTTGTGTTGTTGTTAAGCACAAAATTGGTGGTTCTGGGCCAGTAGGTCTTAATGGCTCATGAACCTTCTGTGCTGTGTGCTTGTCCTCTGGGGAGAGGCCTCTGTTTGTGGACCTGCCCCCAGGCTCAGTCTGAATGACTCTGGAGGCAAAAAGAATGAAATATGTTTTTTGGATTCCCTTCACATAGGAAAGATTAGATTTGGGTATATTTTGGAAAAATAGAGTAGATGAAATTCACTCCATGTTTTACACTTTTTTCAAGCTCTAATGGAATTATGAATATAAAAATATAGACATATTTTACATATTTTGTGAATAATTTTTTTTATATTTGAAAGTACTCCCACACTCTTACAAGGTTTTAGCATTGCTCCCTCCTTTTCCCCTGCAGATAAACATTCTCAAGTTGTCTCCATTTGAAGAAATCAACATTTTCTTAAGTATTTTTATATTTATAACATATGTTTCATAAGGGAACATAGGTCCTATATCAATATTGAATTCTCTATGTTTATGTTATATAATGAACAATTGGCAATGTCACCTGGTTTATGTCTGGGTGACATAAATTGCATATATATGCTGAACTTTCCAGCAGTCCTGCAAATGGCAGTGCAATCCCTTCTCAGTGGGGCAGGTGGCTGATTTTGGTCACAGAAGTGCTATATTTGCCCCTTTCAAACCTTAAAGATTTGAGCAACTCAGCCAGGGAAGCTTCCTGTCATTCTCTATCTGTTTATGTTGGCTGATCACTTACTTTCCTATGATATGTGTGTCTATCTCATACTGGATCCTGACACAATAACATTTGGACCCAGTTTAGAACCAGACACAGTAATATTTTCTTTTTTTTTTTTACTAATAAGATTATGATTTTAGAATGCTTTACTTAAGCTAAAAGGGACTTTGTAGAAATAGATCATCCATTAAAAAATCACTTTGCAGAGGATGTTTTTGTTTCTAAATCTGGATCCAAAATATACCATGAAACCACACTATAGGACTTAGAGATCTGCACACATACCTTACGTTACTTGCTATTGGCAATTTGTACATACCCCATTCCCACACCCCCAACACAAATACCCACTGACTGCAAAGAACTAGACCTCAGCTTTGACCTTCTTTTTTATTATTTTATTGCCTCCCTGAAATACATTATTTGAAAACAGAAATATAACTTTCCCCTGTGTATCTCCTGCCAAATTTGAAAGTGAATATCAGCCATCTGCATGCCCATCCTTTGATTTGTTCTTCTTTCCTAAATTTTGTGTTTGTGAAGTCCATTCACTGTTTTTATGAATATGTGTCTATAAACAATGCTTATTTTTAACGTTTAATGGTCATTGATAGTCTCTTGTACCCTTCTGTGTTACATATCCAAAGTAGCATTGTTTTTTGAGATTATCCATAGGGAATAAGTAGAATCTTAGTTACTTCTACTATTATAAAATATTTTATCATAAGAATACGGTTTATCTGTTCTCTTAATTTCCGCCCATCTCTCCCTTTCCAGCCACACCCACTTTTTGCCACCCAGGAAACTGGTCTGGGCAGGGCTCTGGGTTGGGGGTACTGTTATCTGTCTACCTTTGGATGCTCTTTTGCTTGTGGCTTTAGACAAACCCAGCCTTTCTGAGGAACTCAGACATGACCATGAACCAATGGGCTCTTAGTGAAGTGTTCCTCAAGAAAGGATGATAGGGGCAGCATTTGATGACCCTTTGTTGAGAGCTAAAGCCCAAGATGGGATGGATATAAGCAACATGTTCTGTTTTTTTCCCTAAAGCTTTCACCATCAGAGTTAAAACAGCTACATACATTTTAGTCTAAAACTTTGAAATGGAAGTATATACTATTTGGCTGAGAGAGCCCTGGCCCATGCTACTGCCAAGTTTTCTGCTCCATGTGTCAGGGCTGTGGGGATAGGTACCTGGGGCAGGGGAGGAGCTCCTCAGGGTGCATGGTTGTGATTCCATGTAGCATCCTGGCACCAAGGCAAGACCCAGTGTGCAAGACCCAAAGTCTCTGATGGTTTTTCAGTGCAGATGAGACATCCCTCCCTTTAGTTTCACAGGATATGTATGAATTCATTGTAGGCAGAGAGTTGTTTGTTTTTACTATGTTTTTCATTAGGCATCACTGGACTTGATGGTAATTTTTGAAAAAAGGAATGGGAAGTACTCAGGCAAAGGGAAAAGCATGTGGGAAGGGGATCAGGTTATCATTAACTGAATCATAACAGAGTATGTGGATAGAATGCCTCAAATGGAACTAGAGATCTGAGATCAGGTAAATGTCTGAGGTGCTAGGGGAGGAACTGGGGTCAACTTGGGCTCATCTGACTAAACTCAAACCTGCTAGAAAAGACTCTCTCCTTTGAGCTGCAAAGAGAACATAGAGAATAACATCCATATACCACCATGTGGAGCTGAGTACCTCAATTGTCATGAGTATTGATTTCAAATGTGTTATCTAGAATATGGTTTCTTCAGTCAAACCTTGGTGATTCTCAGAAGCTCGTTCTTTTAGGAGAATTATAACTGAGAAGTGAATACAGTGGGAGACCAATTCTACCTTTATCTTTTTATTCAGGACTTAATTCTTAATTTTATCCTAAACAGGAGACCAGGATCCTGTTTTCAACTTGGCTATCAATTGTGTGACACTGGTTGTATTCAGGTAATCTGTTGTGTCAGCCATCTCCAAATCTCTGAGGCTCACTTTGTTGAAGACTTCTCATTTCACCCTCCAGTCACCCTCCAGTGCATGTTGACGTTTGGGAGTTTTTGTTTCTACATGTGCATCCTTCTGCAGGAATCCCCTGCTTGATTCTTAAACGTGGTAGGCAAGGCATGAGAATGTGGAGAATTCACACCCATCCTTACTGCAAGGAACTGGGAAATGAAACTGAGCTCTAAGCTCTGGGAGGAAAGGTGATTTCAGTGTTGATAAAGGATTTATCTTTGCCACTGTGGGCATCTCATTCATTGTTCTGAACTTTAATCTCACCGTGAATGATGAGTTTGATTGAATTGATATCTGTTTACTTTTAGGAAATTAAATAATTTTTGCTATTTCTAGCATATCTGGACAACACCTTTGAAATGACTGACTTTGGAACTTCACCCTTTTTAAACAGTAACATTTCTGAAATAATGAGTGCGTTACAAATGTTCTAACATCCATTAGAATACATAACTACTGAATGTAGGTCACTTAAAACTCTGTATATCAACCCATGGAATTCAGTAATCTGAATTCTGTGGAAAAAAATTTTAATGGTTAAAATAAAGTAAATGCAAATATGAATTCACTTTATTACATATCTTAAACTTGAGGGTGCTTGGGCAAGATGTTTGAAAGTTGATCACCATCTGCATTCTCCCCTGAGAATGTCATACCTTAGGATGATTAAGGACAACAGAAAGGGGTCACATTAAAGTAACAGGATAGCATTTCATTTCAGCCTTATTCCCCCTTTCCCTCCCTTGCCCTCAAACACTAGAAGCTAAAGTGGGGGAAGTGGCAAGATTGGCATGTCTGAGATGGACAATTTGATGTGGCAGTTTTGACATCTAGAGCAAGAGCAGGGCTGGGAAAGTGCTTAAACTTGAGATGATATGTCAAACCAGAATTTCTCTTAGAAACAAAGAATAACAGGGTTACTTTCCTGATGCCTGAATCCATCTCTGTCCTCACACTCCTCCTGTCACAGCCCTAGCAGAGCCCCCTGTCATTCTCATCTGCATGAATCATTGCCGCAGTCTGGCTGGGCACAAAATCACGAGCCACCACACACCTTGTAGATTCAAACAGCAACTCTTTATTCTCGAACTCACCGGCACTCTACAAACACGTTTTGGGGGAAATCCACGTTCTGGGCAAAATCCACACTCTCCACCGGGCTCTGAATCCCAAAATACTCTCTGAATCCCGCGAGAACTCAACGGGAACTCAAGGAGCAGGCGCGCCTGAGGCAGCAGGATACGCCCTATTCCCAGCAGGGTACACCTTAACCCTGGAACCGCCCTAAACCCGGAACGCCCTAAATCCCGATCAGCCCTGGTCCTTGAGCAAGGTCACCTTTCATGCAAAGTCACTGCAAAACCTGGGTCCACCATGGAGAGTCCTTCCTCTAAGCAACATGGAGTAGGCTGACAAAGAAATTGCGATGCGTCATTCCTACTTGGCAATGGCTCTCAGCAAATCATAGGAATAAACTCTCCTGGCTCTTTAGTTTCCTCTTCCCTTTTTCTAGAGTTCCTGCAATGAAATTGAGTACCACTTTCCTGAGTTGAATTCTTCCATCTCTTATTACCATTGGGACAAAATATGGGGCACATAGGCCCTTCAATATTCAGACCTACCCACCCCAACAGATTTTGCTTGAGTTAACCCATTGTTCCCTTCCAGAGACTTCTTGATCTGAAAACAGTTCCCTGATCCCTATACCTATACCACTCTGCTACTGATACATCAGAATGAATCATTTATTTGGCTCTCTGTCAGCCTCAGGTAAGTGTCTTTGTGGACAACTGGCTGACATTTGCCTATGTTTCCCTCCTAGATCATATTTCATCCTTTGCCCTCAACATCTGACTTTATGCTAGGTATTCAGTAATGTTTTATTGAATAAACCAATTGACTATGGCTTTTTATAGACAATCACTAGCCCTTGATTTAATTAGCCACAAAGTGACATAGCTGGGAATTATACAGCTTTTCAAAGAACATTTATATAAAATGAATTTATGAGAAAAATCATAACAGAAACAAAATATACTGCACAAAGTTCATTCTCTTCATAATTCTTACATCTCTTGTATATAAGAAGCTGGAAGGTAAAGAAAAACTTTCACTAGAAACTTGAAATAATTTTTTTTTTAAAGATGAGAATTGGGGATAGAATGATTCTTGAGAGACAGATTCAGGGCTTTGCTGTCTTTTTTGGCCTTTATGTATTTCCTCATCTGCTTTAGAGGGAAGATTTTTTATGTTCAAAAGGAAATCTTTCTGAGCTGCCATTTAATAAGGAATAACATCTTATTTTGCATGTATTCTGATACATCATAAATCATACTTGCTTTTGAAATGCATAAACAAAAGACCTTTAAGCAGAATGACTTATTCTTCAATCCCTGAAAATAAAATCACTTCATGATGGCATAAATCTTGAAGCTTTGGCTTTGTGACAGAACGTTAGAGGAGGCACCCCAGAATTGAAGGACTAATGCAAGTTATTAATGTTTATGGAGCAGTAAAGCAGCAATGGCCAAATCAACCAGACTGAGCTCAGTCCAGGAGCAAAGGTGGTGAGACCACTGTTGGTGTCCTTTGTGGTGGGAGCAGGAAACCACTACAGAGAAAGACACTCTTCTAGCATTCATACAGCATGAAAGATGTTCATTTAGGCCTAATTGGGAGATCAAGAAAGTTCTTCTCACTTTAACAATACAGAATTAAACTTCTTGGAGAAAAAGCTTTGTAGAACTCCCCTCTCCCCAGGAATCCTGCATTGTATGGATTATTATCTTGTTTAGATAGGCTTTGCTGAAATAACAAACATGGCCCAAATTCCAAGGCCAGTTTGTCCAAGTTCTTTTTTCAAAATTTCAAAATTCTGGAAACTGGCCCACTTCTTCCAACAGCAGCAAGGTGCTGTTCAACTCTGCCAACATGGAAATCTTTGTTTTCAGATATGCTAATAAGAGAACATGGAAAATCACACTGGAACTTTACTTCAGTGCTTACATATTTCTTTTTGGATAGGAGCTGGGGAAAGTAGCTTAGCTTTTTATCCAGAAAAGGAAATGATCAGATGAACACATATCATGGGCTGCAACAGTGAACATCTCTCTGGAGGTTCTTTGTTGAATCAGTTTGAGAGTTAGGAATTAGAAATAGCCAGGGCAAGAAAACATGCTTGCTGCACTGCAATTAGGCAGAAAGATTACTCTTCAGACATTGAACTTTGAACAACTGCAGACATGAAAGGACACAAGAGCAAAGAAAGAAAAATATCAAAACAAGAATGAGTCTCTACCCTGAGGTGGTGTTTCCCAAGCTGTGTTCTAAGGGACCCCTGGCTCCTTGAAAAGCTGAGAGGGGGAAAGTGTGTGTATGTGGGAAGATGTGAGGTGATTTGTGGCCATATAAACTCAAGCTAAAAACAGTTTAAATGAGTTCTCTATTGGAACTCTCAGAGCCATGATAAACACCCTGCAGATATCTCACTGTGGGCACTCTTGTCCCAACTGTTGTGCTCTGAAACCCATGCACCTGCCCTTTGCCCTGCAGAGACCTTGGTCAGTCTCAGGCTGCTCTTGTTGGCTGAGAATATGATTCCAAAGACAAGTGGGGATTCTTTTGACTAGTGACTTCAGCTGGAGGACTCCTAGATGGACTTCTGAATACTTTGTTAGTATTTTCTCTCTTAGTGTGAGCCTCTTTATATGCAAATTCTTCTTCCTTTACCTCTGCACAGAAGTCAGACCTACATTATGGTCCTGGAGGTTCTCCCTGTCTCCTCCAGCTTTCTCCTTGTCTTCATCTCACAGTAGTTCCCCTAATAAATCTACTCCTTTCTTGCTCTTTGCTCTTAGGAGGCCCTAAACTAACACATAATCTTTATAAATCCTAAGAAAATAAACTGCATTTCTCAAATGTCTTTTACTCAAACCTATTCATGTTTAAAAGGACACTAATGTTTGGAGAAACACAGATTGGAAATGTTGCCCTAGGGAAAAGGTATTAATTAGCAATTACGGTTACCTAAATTGATTGACATGTCAATTGTTGTGTTATTTACAATTTTGTTTATACATATATTTTAAAATTATCTGTTAGTGAGTTTTGTTTAATCCTTTTCCTAGTCTTATCTAAATAATTATTTTATTATTCTGAATTAAAAGGAATCCTTCAGATATTATAAAAAAGATTCCTAACTATTTACATTCAGTTGACATAATTATTGCCCTGGTGCCCAAATGGGCCATCCAGATAAGAAGCAGCCATCTTCCTGGTACCCCCTGTGGTACTTTGTTGAATGATGTTAATGCAAATCACTAAGTTAGTAGCTGAATGCATATTAAATATTGACACAAGAGACATTTCTGAAATACTTAAAAATGGAGGTTATGTTATTAAGCATTTTGTGACTTGTATTATTACCTTCAGGAAAAACTAAAGTTTTGGTAACTATTATGTGACAATAAGGAATGCTAAAATTTATAAATCCCTAACATTGGCTTTGAAAGCAATTTGACCCCAAGGTACTTACAAGTGCTTGTTATAGGAGAATTTGTTAGGTACTTTTATTTTTTTCTTTATCATTGAACCACATCCTTAGCCCTTTTTATTTTTACTTTTGAGACAGGATCTGGCTTAGGGTCCTGCTGAATTGTTGAGGCTGCCCTCCAACTTGTGATCCTCCTGCCTCAGCCTTCAGAGTTGCTGGAATTGCAGATGTGTACCACTCTGCCTAGCCTCAGAAATACTTATTTCTTTATTTATAGCATCCTCTGTTGTCTTGCTACTCAGTATGGTCCATGGGTCATCAATAAAAGCATTGCTTGGGAGCCTGTTAGAACCATACAACCTCAAACTCTATTCTAGATTTACTAAATCTGAAACCTTCACTTTAATAAGACAGCTAGGCAATTTGCACACCCATTCAGGCTTAAGAAGTACTGGCCTACAGCATCCAAATCAGTGCTAGAAGTATAAGAGCTTAATAGATTTGGGCTTGTGTGTGTAGATTTGAACCTGTCAAGTTCTTTGAGGCCAGGGGTGTTGTGGATCTAGCCCTCACCATTATACATTTGCTAGAAATAAACAGTGAGACGAAATTTAAACAATTTTAAAATGGAACTTTTTTTGATGGGTTGGGGGTACTGGGGATTGAACTCAGGTGCACTGGAACACTGAGTCACATCCCCAGCCCTATTTTGTATTTGATTTAGAGACAGGGTCTCACTGAGTTGCTTAGCACCTTGCTTTTGCAGAGGCTGGCTTTGAACTCACAATCCTCCTGCCTCAGCCTCCTGAGCCACTAGGATTACAGGCATGCTCTACCATACCTGGCTTAAAGTGGAACTTTTAAGAGTCCTAGTCTATTTGATTCTCCATCCTGTACTTGAAACACTGAACTCAGATAAGCTGCATCTCTACCCTCCCTTTTCCTTGCAACTACTCAGTGACCTCTGTGTGGCAATATAATGTACAGAAAAGTCTCCAGTTACCATTTCTTGGCTGTGAAGTACATAGGGGAAAGGGCCCATGGGTTAGGTCTGTACTAGCACCCGGGAGTCCCTAAAGCTTTTATTTCTTCTTTAGTTTCCTCCCTCATTAAATTAAAGAGGGTGAACCTTCAGCATTTGCAACCATCCCCTCTGCCTCAACCTAGGAAGCTTAACTAGAAAGGAACTTTAGAAACTGTAGAAAGACCGGGTTCAGGGTCCAGAGCATGCATAACTCCTCATCCAGGAAAAACACCTGGGCTTAGGTTGGAGAGTGTTGGTAGATGAACAGACATCAGATAGAATCCTCCAGGTGGAATCCTTGAGCAACACCTTTGTGGTGTTTTCTATTATTAACGTGAGCTCCAGATACCACAATTTTTGCAGTGTTTAGAGTAAGGGGATTTAAGCAAGAATTGTCTGTACTCATGAATTTGTCCCATGGGTGATAAGCCAACATTTAGTACATGATTCAAGCTTTAAGCACAATACATTATCACAAAGAGCTTTTGTTGTCTTGGGCTGGGGAGAAAAGTTACTGCACATGTTGAAGGAGCAACAGAGCATGGTGATTTTAATGCTATAGTAACTGGAAAAATAATTAGTATCTTGTAGTTGTATTGGATATACACTTTCCAATGCATTTTCGACCACATTACCTCATTTGATTCTCATAAGATTTTGTGTGGTTAAATAAGACAAACATTATTAACTGCATTTTACAGATAAGAAAATTGACCCATATGTTGGCAAGTTTAGTTATAGTTTATAGTAGTGGCCCAGATCTACTTACTTCACTCATTTCTTGACTTTGAGCAAGTAACTTAGTATTTCTGTCATGCGTGTTTCCTCATCTGCAAATGGGGATGCAAATAATTGGATCTTACCCAGTTGATGAAAAATTTTAGCATAGTACCCTTTGCATATGATAAGTAGTGATAATTATTAATTATTTTCATTGCAACCAGAGGTCAAAAGTTAATATGTCAGACCTAGGGCTTGAATTATCATCTTTGATGAAAATGTCAGTCTTGTGGTCTTTCCATCATGCATCAGTGTGCATAATTTTGGACATATCTCAGACATTGTATCCATCGCCAAGAATTGTATGAACACACCATTCCTGGGCAAGTGCTATAGCTCTCTCTCCTGAAGCATTCTATTCTATCACCAGGTCTCATCATACTGTGTATAATCCACTAGCCCCAAGCTCTCTTGGGGTTGAGACCATGCCTCATTTGTCTTGATATTCCTAGAGCTAGATTTTTGCCAGCACACAAAAAGCACAATAAAGGCTGGGATTGTGGCTCAGGGGTAGAGTGCTTACCTAGCATGTGTTGGGCACTGGGTTTAATTCTCAGCACCACATATAGATAAATAAAATAAAGATCCATTGAAAACTAAAAAATATGTTAGAAAGCACATAAATATTTGTTAATTTGAACTCACCAATGGGACTTTCGATAGGAAGCAGTCTCTGGTACAAGCTTTGCAGCTGAGATTACACTGCATCTCTCTCCCTGAGCTTCCTTGTTCTGTTAGACCCCCTTTTGTCTTTTATCTCTTCTCTTGGAGGTCGGTTTATTATCTATGCCTATAATTCTCCACTTCTCATGCAGAGTCTGAATAAAATCACAGTTTCACTCCAGCTGTGTAGATTTCTACAGCCCCATGTGAAGTTCCTGTCTGCTGCTGAAAAACACACGGATGTGATATATAATCAGATTTCAGGGGAATGTGGCACGTTGTCAAGGTTTCATTTCTGGCCAAACAGGAGAGAGAAACAAAAAATGAGGCTGCCAGAACAAGATGAAAATGTCAGGTACTCAAAAGAAAGCTTGAAATCTGTACTCTAAATAGTTGGATGGTGCCACACAGGATGGCCTTTTGTTTTGGGCTTAATCTGCCTAATTCAGAAAAAGTAAATTATACTTGGGGAAAACAAATTCATTGCAGCTTATGCATATTTGGGTGCATATCTTCCAGTATGTAGAGATATACATATATAAAAGGATATACATGTACATGTCTGGGTTTTGTTTCTGGGATTAGTTTTCATCCTATGTAGAAAACCTCTGGTATACAAACCCATGTTCTCATTTAATCAGTGTTATTGATATAAATAAATTATTCAAAATCCTTATACTATCATAGAACCTATAACCATAACCCATTATTAAAAATTTTTGTTGCTTTGGGCAAGCATATTGAAAAAAATGTGCTATTTATATATGTATTCAAAATTTTTATGAGTATGGGGCTGGGGATGTGGCTCAAGCGGTAGTGCGCTCGCCTGGCATGCGTGCGGCCCGGGTTCGATCCTCAGCACCACATACAAACAAAGATGTTGTGTCCGCCAAAAACTAAAAAATATAAAAAAAAAAATTTATGAGTCATCCATGAGCAGGAAGAAATAGTGATTGCTTCATTTGAAACATGCAAAAAGATGGGATATAATATGAAAGCTACTTTAATATATGAAATCACAAATATGGGTTTTCTGAGTTGGTAAAAACTATTTTAAAGTTCTTTTATCCCAATGAGACTAATAGTAATTTAATTTGAAACATTCGCCCCTGTTTTTGCTTAGTTTGAGAAAAGGTAAGCAGATTTGATCCATGTTGTATTCATAAGAGCACTGTTAGCTATGGAGAATGGGATGTGACATGTTAGTCAATGACAGAATCCAAGCTAACCATGAAATTGTCAGGGTAGTCTTAAAATCAATTGGTAACACAGCCCCGTGGCGAAGTCAAGTGATAATTTTCTCAGACATCTAATGTTTCAAAAGAATGTCATGAGATTAATTTTGATTATGGTTGCAATTTAAACTGGCTCTCTAATTTTAAAATGATTACATAAAATCATTGATTTGGTACCTAAAACACATTTGCTCAGAAAGCTCATTTGGGTGAAGCGAACAGGTTTTTAATGAGCAGTAGACATTTCTTTCACTTTAGAAAATACTGTAACCAGATACTATATTCTTCTGTTATGAATTCTATCAATTCCAAGCTTTGATAGGTTTGTCCTTACACCTAACTTATGCTGCTGAACTGGCTGTGCTATAAGAAAAAAAAAAAAGTAGTTAATATTTTGTGTAATCTCCAAAGCCTCAACCTTAATAAATGGAGAATGCAATGCTTAAAGCATTAATACCCAAGATCTGTAATGTGGTCTTCAACTTGCCCTTCCTTTTCATATTATTAGAGAAATTTGCAATTGAAACAGGGAGAAGCTGTTGAGAAACTGATGTGTGACTCTATTTTTGAAAATAAATAAAAACAGCAGCTTCTACCTCAAGGCCTGTACAAGGAAGGGGGTATGACCCTTGCTTTGGAAAAATCCACAGAGCACTCCTAAGCACATACCCACCCTGCTGAGTTGTTTGTCTGTAAATAATAGGAGAGATCTGAGGCGCCAGGTGGCCCTGACTCAGTCAGGCTAGGTGAGGACCCATAGCAACCCCCAGCAACCACTAATCAGCATGAGACAGGAAAAATACCTGGGATGCCAGATGACCCCCCAGTAGTTTATGGTGGTTGATAAATGTTGGGAAACCATGTAGTTTAGCATGTACACCCCTCGTGGCCTAAACCAATCAGTTCAAACGAATCCCCCTCTTGTACTAACCAATCGCCCCTATCCAACTTGTTCCCTCCAGTGAATGTGCTAATCAAGGTTAAGAGTTGTTGTTTGATTTTCCTGTGGTATGGAATGATTTGCTGTGTGATGTTGTAACACATAGAGTATCCCCCCAAAACCTATAAAATCTCACTGGATAAAGGACTGGGACTTACTCCCTGGGACTGCTGCGTCCAGGCTCGAGCTTGCAATAAAGGCTCTTGTGTGATTGCATCGTATTCGGCTCCTGGAGGTCTATTGGGGTCTCACGAATCTGGCATTACACTGTAATCCTGTAAGGGTAAAAGAAATTGAAGTTAAAGCGTAAAAGTTAAAGGGTAAAAGACCGGGTGTTGTAAAGTTTCTAAGCTGCAAGGTCTGAGTTAAAATGTAAAGGATTAGGTATTGTTAGGTTCCTATGCTACCTGCAAAACCTGAAATTTCTATAGCTGTTAAGACAATGCTTGGAACTGCCCAGTAAATATTTCCCCTGACTATTTGGTTGTTTAATAAAGGCTCTGTGTGGTCGCACGTAGGCATTGCAGGGCCTGGACCAATCAGTTTAAATGTAACCCCCTCCTTAGGAATGACCTATCACTCCAGCCTGACATGTTCCCGCCAATGAATGAACTAATCATGTTTAGGAGTGGTTGTTCAATTTTCCCGCGCCTCATGATGATTTGTTCTGATGTATACAAAGCCCTCCACCCTCCCCAAAAAGTGTACTTAAGCAGTGCTCAGCCCCTGCTCGGGGCTCTGGGCTGCTTTCCCTTCTTGAGTGGGCACGGAGCCCCAGCATGCTGGTTCAATAAATCCCCCTTCTGCCAATTGCATGAGTGGTCACTTGGTGGTCTCTTTCTCCGATGTTTCGCGGGACCCTTACAATCCTTTCAGTTGTCTTTTACCTAAAGTTTCCCAGAGGCTGGATTCAACGTGGGTGAGAACTGCTGGGTCTCAGATTGAGAAACTTTGTTTGAGGCAAGGAAAGAAGGAAGGAGCATTCCATCAGTCAGGTTAGGAGATGTCTAAGTTTTGATGTCATTGGGAAGACTATCAAAGACTATTTCAGGAAGCATTGAAGGAAGGATTCCAGGCTAATTTTGAGAAATAAGAACAAAAGAAAGAAAAAAAATCAGATGAAAATTGTCTAAATCAAAACTCTGATGAGAAGTCAAGAGTACAGTTCAGGAGTTTCATTGAAATCATGTACACTAGGTAGTTGTTCAGGCTAGTCTTAAGAAAAAGACTCCAAGGATCCCTGATCCTAGCTTCATTTTAGAGCCATTCTGTCCCTATACTTTTTTTTTTTTTTTATTTTGAGACAGGGTCTTATCAAGTTGCTGAGGCTGACCTCAAATTTGTAATCCTCTTGCCTCCGCCTCCCTAGTCCCTGGGATTTCAACGGGTGTGCCATCACACCCAGCCTTGTCCCTAGACTCTTGAGGTGTCATTGCAGGTACCAGTGATAACACAAATAAGATCTTATTTGAGAGAGGATTTCTAGTAAGATATAAGTCTTAGTAATAAGTATGTTATGCTCAAGTTCGGGTCCCCCAAAAGACCACCAGAGACCCAAGAACGATGTAAGCTGCAAAGAGGTGTTTATTGTGAGCTAGTTCTGTCTTCTGCGCACACAGCAACTGGTGATGCTGAGAGGAACCGAGCCCAGGGTTTGCAGCAGTTTTATACACTCTTTGGGGAAGGCAGGGACTTCACATACATTATGTGAAGCTGTTGACCGGTGATGAGTCCTTGCTTCCCCAATGTTGAAGTATAACACCAGAGAAGCACGCCGAGGCAAGGCCAGAGTGGAAAGTAGAAGTTTATTAAAGGACAGTGCTATGCTTGAATTCGGGACCCCCAAAAGACCACCAGAGACCCAAGATCGATGTAAGCAGCAAAGAGGTGTTTATTGAGAGCTAGCTCGGTCCTCTGCGTGCACACAGCAACTGGTGATGCTGAGAGGCCCCAGCACAGGGTTTGCAGCAGTTTTATACATTCTTTGGAGAAGGCAAGGACCCCCACATACATCATAGCGTCTCTTAGCAAATCATCACACACTGCGGGAAAATCAAATAACAACTCTAAAACATGATTAGCACATTTACTGGCGGGAACAGGTTGGGTAGGGGTGATTGGTTAGTACAAGAGGGGGATTCATTTGAACTGATTGGTTTAAGCCATGAGGGGTGTTCCTGCTGAACTACATGGTTTCCCAACACATTATCAACCACCATAAACTACTGGGAGAGTCATCTGGCATCCCAGGTATTTCCCTGTCTCATGCTGATTGGTGGTTGCTAGGGGGTTGCTATGGGTCCTCACCTAGCCTGACTGAGTCAGGGACACCTGGCACCACATGTCTCTCCTGTTATTTGCAGACAAACAACTCAGCAGGGTGGGTGTGTGCCTAGGAGTGCTCTGTGTGTCTTTCCAAGGACAAGGGTCACACCCCCTTCCTTGGACAGGCTTTGTCTGAGGTAGAGGCTGGTTTCTCAATGGAGTCACATCAGTTTCTCAAGTATAGCAAAGATTTTCTTTTTTCTTTCCATACTAGGGATTGAGCCTAGAAGGTCTCTATCACTTAGTTACATCACCAAAACTTTGTTTTTTTATTTTTTATTTTGAAACAGGGTCTTGTAAAATTGCAGAGGTGGACCTTGAATTTGTGATCCTCCTGCCTCAGCTTCCTGAGTCACTGGGATTAAAAGCATGTACCACTGCAACCAATGCAAAGTTTATTAAAAGGGAATTAAATGAGAAAAAGACATCTTCAAGGAAGGGAGTGGATCTTCTCAGAGAAAAGAGGACAACTTTTTTCTTTGTGTCCCAGCTTTTATTGGGGAGGAGGGAGATTGCTAGAAGGTCCTATCCAAGTATTACCTCCTGGCTCTGGACTGACAGATTATATTAGCTAACAACCCTAGGGCAGATATTGGTCTTCTTGGCCTGTGCTTCAGGTTCTAATGAAGCCAGATTTAAAGATAGGTATTTAGTGTAGTTAGGTAAATCAGGTCTAACATTGAGTAAGGTGAAGATGAAATGAAGGCCATTATTGAGAATGGAATCCAGGAAACCAGAACAGCACTTGGGGGAATTAAAAATGTCCCAAGGCCAGGAGCCCATCCCAAGGAAATGTTAATGAAGCAGCTTCCAGCAAACAAGGAGATGCTAATCCAAAAGTCCTCCCTGCCCAGATTACTCCTTCTGCCCACCTGTCCCCCACCCTTGGGCCTTCCCACCGACATTCCATCACTGCCAGATAACAGAACAAAGGACAGGAATGCGACAGGAATGTGGGAAAGCTGAAAGTAGACCTCACCCTTCCAGATTCCACCTCTTGGGACCCCTTCTTTCTCCAGGGAGAAGTCTTTTCTGCTGTCCTTTAAAAAAAGCTTCTACTTTCCACTCTAAACTTACCTCAGCATGCTTCTCTGGTGTTATAATTCAGCATTGGTGAAGCAAGGACTCCTCACCGGTAAAACAGCAATAACACTAACTGGAACTAGTTTTACAAAATTTGTGGTCTGTGGGCTCTGGTCTTAATTATCCTGTTTTCCTATGTCTGGGAATTTCTGGTCTGTGTTGTTTGTGTAGGCTCTTAAGATCTTTTTAGCAATTAAGGCCTTTTGAACTATCATATCCTTGCCCTTTGGTTCTTACCTCATGATTTTTTTTTTTTTTAAATCCATCTTCCTTCTGTTGTAAGAGGAATAGTTTATAGGGCTGAGATCAGGCAAGGATTCTGAAATAGCTATGTCACACCTTGCAGTGCCACTGAGGCAGGGCTGTTGATTAACTGATTTGTTCTTGACTAAGTATTTTCTCATACCCCTAACCCACTGCTCATGTCCTTGACCTGACTTAAGAATGAGATTGCTACAAAGAAAAGGTCACTGACTCAGCATACTAACTGGGGTTTTCCTGTGTCCTGGAGAGGTAAGAATGCTATAGGGGAGAAAAGGAACTTACTCAGTGATGTGCTATTAAATATACAACAATTGACTCTCTGGAGGAAGAAGAGTTTGCCTCAAGATACATAGATAAGTTTATTATACTTTATATTGTTGTAAAGAATAGTGTAATAGGACATGTACCTGTAATCCCAGAGACTTGGGAGGCTGAGGCAGGAGGATTACAAATTCAAGGCCTTCCTCCACAATTTAGTGATACTCTCCCTCAAAACTGAAAAATAAAAAAAAAAATACTGGTGATGTAGCTCAGTGGTAGAACACTCTGGGTTCAATTCCAGTACCACCAAATAATAATAACAAGTAACAGGGGTTCACTTGATGCTATGACTACATCAAGTGAACCCCTGTTACTTGATTTCAATGAAAATATCCCCCATGTTTTTCTTTTTCCTGATCTTTTCCCTAAACTTCTCTGATCTTCTTTTCTCTAAACTTCTCCTCCCTAATCTTTTCCCTAAATTTCTCCTCCCAGCTTTTATTGTGGAGGGGGGAGATTGTTAGAAGGTCCTGTCCAAGTATTACCTAAACTTCTCCTTTCTGATCTCTTTTCTCTCATCTCATTTTCTCTGAATCACCTCTATAAAACCCCCCTGTTCCTGCGAGTGGATAGAATCACAGCTTTTGGGAAGGAGTTCTCCGTGTTTCTCCTTTGCTAGCAAAGCAATAAACACTTTTCCTTTTTTTTCAAATTTTTTTTCTTTATTATTGGATTGGTGTAGAGAAAGAGGACTGAACTTTCAGGTATTAATAGAAGAATGTAACACACAACTTGTAAATAATAAAAATATGTACTATGCATTGCCTGATCTCAACCCTATAAACCATTCCTCTTACTACAGGAGGAAGACAGATAAATTCATGGGGTAAATTCAATGTAGTTATTTATTCTTACTGAATATTTTTAATTAATTTTTGCTGAACCCTTGTATCTATAGTTAATTTATGGCTGCAATTGAGAAACAAATATAGCTCTCACATGAATTTGGGGGGATATTTTCATTGAAGTCAATGAGTAAGATATAAAAAGAGACAAAGGGAAGGACAAGGAAAATATAACTTCCACCTGAAAGTCTTGTGCTCTAACTGTTCCTCATACCTTTACTCTCCAAGCCAGTTCCTTTCCTAGGCCTGACACTCTGATGTTTCTGGGAAATGTAAAAATTTTCACTCATAATGAGAGTTATTGGAAATTCTCCCACATATAAAAATTGCCCTGTGTGCTGTTAATTAGCCAACTAATACATGTAATTTTAGAATAGACTGAGCAGGGGGAGAAAGGAAACCTACAATATCAGGCACTTTTCTAAAGTTATCTATTGATCAGATAATGGAGAAGGCAACAACTTAAGGATCCTAAGAATTTCCAGACCACCACAAAGCTTCTTGTGATCAGAAGACTGGTGTCATCCCCATGTACCTTCCCATGCCCACCCCTCTTCAAGTTTCCTTTAAAGAAGAACCCAGGAACCCCCAAAGCATCCTTATTGTCCCACATTGTCCTCTGGAAGTATATTCCTTGCTTTCTGTGCCTCAATATCAGACACATGGAAAATTCTTTTCTATCATATATGCCCAGCCAGGTTCCTCTTGTCCTGAGTTGAGGTCCCTCTCTCTGGGACCTCTTCTGATCCCCTTTGGTAACAGTAAGACAATCAAAACACCAGAGATGTATGTTGGAATTCACTTGTGGGTCAGTGACTTTGAATATTGGAAGAATATTGGATAAATATTTCCTTAATCTTAAAACACTATTCACAGTGTTGTGGCCAGAGACATGGTACATTTAAAAAGTTCAATCATGTTTTTTCCACTACTTGTATTTTTTTATATTTATTTATTTTGGTACTGGAGATTTAACCCAGGGGTACTTTACCACTAAGCTACTAATCTCAGCCCTTTTTGTTTTTATTTTGAGACAGGGTCTCACTAAGATGCTTAAGGCCTAGCTGAGTTGCTGAGGCTGGTTTTGAACTTGTGATCCTCCTGTCTCAGCCTCCTGAGCTGCTGGGATCACAAGTGTGTGCCACTGTGCCCTGTTCTCCATCACTTCTTAAAATCCAAACCAATCTTAATTGGCAAACTTTTGCCAATTTTGGGGTATTAAATATTCCGACCACAGCTATTTCAAGCTACCAATGTGAAATTGGGAGTAGCACTCCATTAAATAGCCTTTCCACCCTACAAATATAATAGATAACAATAACCTCAAGAACATTGAAATGAAGAGTACTAAGTGTTCATTAGCTTATTTCCATTATAGTTTAATTACTTAAAGCTTATATAATTTTATTTTTAATAATGGTCATGCTCAATAACCCTTAACCATTTAACAATTGGCTCCTGAGGGGTTGGTTCACCAAATTGCTAAACCTAGCACTTAATGTTCAGCATATTATATCTTTGGACTTGGGGACACAACCTCACTAACTCTTCAACCGTAGGCACAGAACTGCCTTCAGAGCTGCCCTCAAAGTAGAGAGAGTGCTGGGAGTCTTGGGCCTGAGTCACCTGAGAAGCTGTAGATGACTTCTTCCACAGAGTGAGATGAGGAAGGAGAACTTTCTTGCTAGAGGAATAAGTGGGCCTTGACTTATCTCCCAAGTGGAAATTTTTGTGTTTTTTTTTTGCAATTTTAATGGTAGTAGCATCTGGAAAGTACTTTCTCTGTATCACACACCCTTCTAAACTTCTACCTATGTGAATTCATTTTATTTACTTTTTTTTTTTAATTGGCTGTCACTCAACCCTGAGAGGGACTTTCTGTCATCATCATTTTACATTTAAGGATATTGAGACAGAGACCTGAGGATTTTTTTTCTTAAGGTTACATATATGGAGAATGAGATCAAACTTAAGCACTATCTGTATGTACTTGAGGAGATCAGGTACCTATACTTTATTACTTATTTGTTTATTCAATAACAGGTTATCAACTTCTAAGCTATTATCTTCTCTCTCAAATCTTTTACTATCTTTTCTTTTAGACTTGTTTGCTTTAGTTAATGGCAACAATACTATACTAGACACCTTGGTATCTTGAATTCTTCATTATTCAATCCAAACTGTTGCCAATCCTGTTAATTCAACCTCTTATCATTGTTCTTGTGCGCTCATCTTCTTTTCTATTTTCTATATCCTTCTTTCTAGTTCATAACTTTAGTACTTCCCATCCAGATTGTGAACTTTCCACTAAGGAAACAAAAATACCTGAGAAAATCAACTTGAAAAGAGGAAAGGTCATTTTGGATCATGGCTTCAGAGGTTTCATTCCATGGTCCACAAGCCCTGATGCTTTGAGGCCTGTAGTGAGGCAGAATATCATGGCAGGGAGCCTGTTATAGAGCCATCTGCTCACCCCATGGTGGCCAGGAAGCAAAGAGGAAAAAGAAAGTCATTGGCTTTCCACAGTCCTCTTCAAGGGAACACTCCCAATGACCTAAAGTCTTCCACTAGGCCCCACCTCTTAAAGTTTCCCCTATCTCCCAATAGCCATGGGTTGAGACAAAAATCTTTAACACGTGAAATTTTGGGGACATTTCAGATCCAAACTATAGTCACAGATGATTACAGATGTCCCCTTACCATCTTTCAACTCTTCTCCTGAATAATCTTATGTACAGTGTTGCTAGGCTAAACTTCTGAAGGTGTTGCCAGAGTGTTGTTCACAAACTGTAATGACAGCCCACTGCCCATGTCTGGAGCTTTTATCCTTCCTCTTTGCTACTCCCAATTGGTAGCTTGAAATTAGCCGTGGTGGGAATATTGATGCCACAAAAATTGGCAAATGCTACAGGTTGATTCATGGTTCTACCAAACCATAAATAGGTGTGGCAAACTATGTGGCCCATAAAATAAATCTAGGTCACTGTTCATTTTTATATAGCTTATGTGGTAAGAATGGCTTATGTATGTTTCCCTAAAATTCATATGTTGAAATATAATAACCCAGTATGATAGTATTTGAGAGGTGTGGTTGATTTATGAGTGTCCCACCCTCAGGAATAGTGTCAGTAGTTCTAATAAAAGAGTTTGAGGGGAGCATTCCAGTACCTTGGGCTCTTCTGCAATGTGAGGATGCAGCATCTGCCTGTCTGGCCTGTGAGGAAAATATGACAAGGCACCATCTTTGAAGCAGAGAGGGATCTAATTTTGGACTTCTGGCCTCCATAATTGGGATGAATAAGATTCCATTATTTATAAATTACCTAGTTTAAGATATTTTGTTATAGCAGCCCAAATGGGCTAAACAATTCTCTTCACCCACTTAAAGTTACAAACTTACCATTTCACTATATTTCACATGCTCCTCATGCTTGGTCCACCTCCATACCTTTGTTCAAGCTGTTTCTACTACTGGAGTGTCCTTTTTCTACAGCTTTGTGTGTCCAGTGTGTGTGTGTGTGTGTTCTGTTTGTACACTATATAAATATACTGTATGTGTATTTATTCCATTTGTATACTGTATAAATATAGTGTGTATTTATGTGTGATATATACACACACACATATATATACACATATAATCATTTAAGTCACTAAAATTTTCCTTGATTTACCTTCTAGAAAAAGTCTCTCCTTCCAAACCATCCAACTTGAAGGGTGCAATTCACATTGTACTTGTATTCAATGCTCTACCCCAAGGATACAATGGGAATTGTGCCACCAGAGTTGTCCAGTCCAGCAATACTGGACAACTTGTTGCTATTCTCATTATTACATGATTAATTAGGAAGTGGGTGAGAAGGGGCAGTGAATAATTAAGGTAAACTTTGGTTTCCATTTGTGGCAAGACCAGAAACCTAAGTTCTGAGGTCTTTAAGGATTGTAGGACAATTTAAAAAGAAGTAAAATAATTGTCATGGCGATAGATAACTGTTAGCATTATTTTAGAACAGATATTGTCCTTATACTATGCTGATAATAACTAACCAAGGATTTCCAGATAAATTTGCATCAAAAGAAGGATAGAGTTGAGTTGTGATTTGATTCTTAAATATCTTCCCAAAACTCATGTGCTGAAGGCTTGGTTTCCAGATGATGGTGTTATTAGGAGATGGTGAATACTTTAGAAGGTAAAGGGTAGTTGGAAGATGGAACCAGGGGCATACTCTTGAAGGGTATATTAGCTTCCCAGCCCCTTCTCTCTCTGTTTTCTGGCTATTATGAGGTGATCAACTATGCTCCACCATGCCCTTTCCACCATGATTTTCTGCCTTTACCATAGGCTCAAAGTGATGGGGCCAAGTGACCATGGAGTGAACTCTGAAACCATGAGTCAAATAAATCTTTCCTTTTTTTAAAATTGTTTATCTCAGGTTTTTAATCATATTAGCAGAAAATGGACTAACACAAGTTATCGTTGCTGTCATGCTTTGTGGGGTCAACACATCCTGCATCTGTTCACAAAAGGACTTACATATCTAGAGCAGGCAAGGTCTTCAGTATGGGAAGAAGATGATGTGAACCTTGAGTACTCAATATTGGACAAGCAATTTTAAATCCCTGTATAACCTAACAATAGAACAATGGTATTGTTATTATCTCAGGCTTTTGACATGTGAATATTATTAATTATAAACTTAATCATGATATCCTAGAACTGCAGCAGAATTCAGGGTATCACTTCTTAATGTATTCTTTACAGCTGTAAATCTCAAAATAAATGCAATAATTACAAGGAAGCCTTAGCAGCTGAGATAATTAAATACTACTTGCCTTCTGCTCTACAGAAACTGAATTAATGTGAGATCTTCTTTATAAAAAAAATCCTTCACAGGTAAATGTTCTATGATGTAAATGTTGCTCTTTCTGCTGAAATTCATTTTTTTTAATCAGGAAAGGTATTATTTCTGAGGTCCCTGAGCATACAGCTGGAGATGTGAGTTCAAATGCAAAAGATAAATGGAACCATGAAAATTTTAGACTCCTGGGGCCCCACTAGTCAGATGATTGGACACAGAGATGGGGTGTTTTCTTATTGGAGTAGAACTGTATTTGCCATAAAAAATAAACCAAAAAATCAACATATATTTATTAAAGACATACCATTATTGTCATTGTCATCAACTATACCAAACATATATACTCTGTATACAACAGACACGTCACCCATACTAGGACAAAAGAACCATTAGATATAGATTAGGCTACACTCTAAAATCAGAGTATAGCAAGGAAACCAGGTAGGAATCAAAGAAAATAAGACATAAAATTCAGCTAAAAGCATTAAATGGTAAGAAATATAGGCATAGATACTTTAATGGGCATTAGCCTAGATTCTGTGAAGCATTTAATAAGTATAAGAACTGACCTCTATATTTATGGAAATCACAGCTTAGTTGGGGGATGGGCTAAATATGAAACAATAAAATAACAATAGGACCCCATATAGAATTAAGTTATAAGAAGCAGAATGGAGATCTGTGAAGAGTGGAAGGAAAGAGAGAAGCAATACAATGTCAGTAGTCATGCATGTTGGACAGGAGGCTTCATGAATCCTAGAAAGTTGGGGAGGGTTTTGAATAAATAGAAGGAGGAAGAGAGAATTTAAGGTCTTCGGGTTAAAAAGCTCTTCAGTTTTGGAAAACTTTGGAAAGTTGATTTGTAAAGTAATACAACATCAGTGTCCTAATGGAGAAATTGGACTATTTTGAATAGGAAATGAAGGACGGGACACTGTGTCTGTAACTGTGGGTTCAATGGGTAAGCACACTCTTGTATTTGTGAGTCATTGCTTTGTTTGTTCAGTAAACATGACTAAGGGCCAATTTTGTGCTAATACAATCATGAGTCACTTAACAACAAGGATAAGTTCTGAGAAATGTGTTGTTTGGGCAATTTTGTCTTTCTATGAATATCATAGAGTGTACTTACACAGATTAAGACAGCTGTAACATTGCTAGGCAATAATCATCTTGTGGAACTACTGGCATACATATGGCCCATTGTTGACCAAAATGTGGGGTCTGGACTGTCTTGTGCTGAGTGCTAGAATGCATTTGAGATACACAAGGATATGGGAAAGTAAATGGAAAGAATTATAACAGTGAGATCTAAGCTATAGCAGATCCATACAGAAGTTTAGAGCAACACGGAGAAGCCTCAAACCTAGGCCTGGGAAGTCAGGAAAGGGTCTTTGAAGGGAACTACATTTTAATATGAGGAGGATAAATAATGGTCATCAGGTGAGGGAGTGGAGGATAACCAGGTGGCATAAATATTTTGGGTAGCAAACCTGCCGTGCTTAAGTTTAGGAACCCAAAGTTGTTCAGTGTGGCTGGAGTAGGGAGGCAAGGGTGGAGCTTACAGGGAAAATGCCAAATGATAAAACATTTTGAGGCTGTTTTGAAGAATTTAGACTTTATCCTGAGGACAGTTGTGAGTGAGTGAATAATTTTAAACTTGGAGTTGACATATATGCATTTGCTCAGAAACCCCATCCAGGAGCAATGTGGAGAATGGATTGGATGGTGTTGCATCAAAGCTGTTATAACTTATCCATGGTACTCTATCCAAACAAAACGAGAAAGGGAAACTTGTGAGCAAGTTCTGTTTCCTCTGTGATCATTATTTGCCTCTTCACCCACGATTATGAAGTTTGTCCTTAGGGGCATGCAATTCTGAGATTCTGATTCTCTATCCATGGGAAGGTTTTTTGTTTGTTTGTTTTAAAGTCTATCTGGGTCCACAGGTAGAATGCCTGCTCAAATTTCTATCTGTTCAAACCCTGTTCTGTAACTGAAAGGCTGTCACTTTCTACCACACAAAACAATTGTATAATTTAGCACCAGGAACTGTGGAGGGAAAACCACCAGAGAATTATAGTAATCACATTTAAAATCTGCCAAATGCTTTGGTAAAGGATTGTGTGGTTGCTCAGAAAAAAAAAAAGGCATAAAATAAGAAAATAAAAAAAGGGGCTCTCCTGCCCCTTTGGACAGTGCTTTGCCTCTTAAAGTAAAGCAAAGGCAAGAGACACATGTGATAAGGCATTAGTCCAGGTTGCCTACAGAATCTGGCTTCTTTTCTGGGGGCTCCAAATTTCTTTTTTCTTTCCCTTTTCATCTTTGGCAGTGTAAGAGCAAAATTGATCTGATTTTATAAACCTCACTTCTAGTAAATTTAAAAAGTAAAGTGTTACCCTTGAAAATGAACTAATAAAATGGGACATCTGTGCATGCTTTTTATTCCAGAATCTGAAATTGTAAGCATCCCAGCAGCATTCCAGGTAAAAGAGTCTATGTGTGATTGCAGTTGTTTAATATGCATAATTAATTAAATGCTGATTTCAATCATTATGCTGCCAGATATAAATACCATCTGGGAGGGTTGTCTTATAAGATGATAATACTAACAGTGCAAACGTTGCAACACCATTCAAGGGAGGAAGGAAGTCATTCTGGAGTTTGGCTAAAAATAGGATGCTTGTACTGAGACAGGAAATTAGAAATGCATGTTCTGTTCACCAAAGTTGACCATCCACTCCATTCCAAATAGCAATACTCACTTTCAAACTATTTCTTTAAGATAAAAGAAGCTTCTTATGAGGAGGGAAAAGAAATTGAGAGGTTCTCTATCACTTGAACAAGTGATCCTTTCTACCTTTCCTTCTTGCAATTGTACAACTTTTAGTTGAATAAATTAGAAGCTAGTGGCATAGATAAACATTAATAAGAGAGCCTAAAGAAAGTCAAATGCTGATGGGCTGGGGTTGAACCTATCACGATGGTACAGCACTTGACTAGCATGTGTGAGACACTGGGTTCAATTCTTAGCACCACATATAAATAAATAAAAATAAAGGTCCATTGACAACTAATTTTTTTTAAAGAAAAAGGCAAATACTGCATATTCTTGTTTATATTTGAAAGCCAAAAATGCTGATTTCATAGAGGTAGAGAGTGGAATAATGGTGACTATAGTCTAGGAAGGGTAGGAGGGAGAGGGCATGGGGGGAGGCTGGATAATGAGTAGCAAAATACAGTTATGAGGAAGAAAAAGCTCAAATATTATATAACACAATAGGGTGATAATAGTTCACAATAATTTATTATATATTTTATAAAGAACTATAAAAGAGGTTACTATTGTTTGGATCTTGATTCCCCCAATAGCCCATATGTTAGAGTCTTGATTTCTGGGGTGGCACTATTGGGAGGTGGTAAAAACTTTGAGAAATGGGGCTGAATGGGGGTCTTTTTGTCATTGGAGTGAGCCTTCACGGGGGACTGTAGGACCCTAGTCTCTTCTCGCTTTTTTTCTTTCTTTTGTTTCCTGGCTATGTGGTGAATGGATTTATTTGCTCCATCAAAAATTCACCTTGGTGTCCCAGAATCATTAAATTGTTAGCCAAAATAAATCTTTACTATTTAAGTTAATAATCTCAGGTTCTTTATTATAGTGACAGGAAACTCACTAAGTTGTGTTAGGTTGTTTATCTCAGGTTTTTAATCCTATTCAGAAGAGGTCATAAGTTCCTCAAAGAAATGATAACTGTTTATCAGTTACCAGTTTGAGAAGAAAAAAATGCTAATTACCCTAATTTTATCATGGTACACTGTATACGTATCAAATGATGAAAATGTACTCCACAAATATGTAAAATTATTATATATCAATAAAAATAAGGAGGCCTAAGCATAAAAATACAAATGTTACTACTAATATATATTAATTATATGCTTCTTTGGACTGATACATGCACAATTAATCTTGCTCTTAGGAACAGATTACGTTCAGTTGCATTTTGAGAATTATATTACTGTTTTGATCCATTAGGTTTAGATTTTTATTCCAATTGTGTAAAACTATTTACAGCAGTCTCCCCCTCCCCCTTATCAATGTGGGTACATTCCAAGACATCCTAATGATACCTAAAGTCTAAATAATACTAAACCCTATATATACTATGTTTTTTCTTATACATATATGCCTAGGATAAAGTTTGATTTATGAATTAGGCATAGCAAGAATAATAGTAACTAGAAATAAAATGGAACAAATTTAACAATATACTATAATAAACATTATGCAAATATGGTTTCAGTCTTTCTCTTTTGAAAGAGTTGAGCCAAATATTAATATTTTCAGACCTGGGTAACTGCAACTGGGGGAAGTAAGACTGCAGATAAGCAGGGAACTAGTATAAGGACAAAGAAGCATGATCCTGAAAAGAGAAGACAAGGAAAGGGTTTCAGGCTGCTAGCTAGACACAAGAAAAAGCACTTTATTAGACAGTATGTCATTGAAAAGTAATTACTTCTGTCATGGTGTGTATACTAAACTTCCTACTTTTTGGTACATTTAATCCAGGTTTTGAATCTTTTATCATATTACATTTCCAATATTTGAAGCTAAACACCACACAGGACACTTTCAGGGGACATGGGCTGAAACAGATATAATGCTTTGGAGAATTTTACAGAAATCCAGATGAGAGATGGTGATGTGAGAACAGGGGTGGAGAGGAGCATTCTGACTCATTACATTCAGAAGGAGCACTCAAAGAACATGCTTATTATATAAGAAAAAGAGAGGAATCAGGGTGGCTTTCCATTTTTGAGCAGCTGGATGGAGGTGATGATCCTCAAAGAGATCGGGTGATTTATGGCCGGGAGAAAGGTTAAAGAGAGTCCAGTTAAGAATTCTGGCCTGGGGGCTGAGGCTGTGGCTCAGTGGTAGAGCGCTCGCCTAGCACAGGCGAGGCCCTGGGTTCGATCCTCAGCACCACACAAAAATAAATAAATAAAATAAAGGTATTGTGTCCATCTACAACTAAAAAATAAATATTTTTAAAAAAAGAATTCAGGCCTGGTTGGAGAGGTCCTGCACCTACTAGAAGAAAAAGTAGGCCCACTCTCTATCATGTCAGCTTAGGAATCAAATTCCTCAACAAGACTCCTAAAGTGCAAGAAATAAAATCAAGAATCAGTAAATGGGATTGCATCAATCTAAAAAGCTTCTTCACAGCAAAGGAAGCAATCAAAAACATGAGGAAAGAGCCTACAGAATGGGAGAAAACCTTGGCCACCTGCACCTCAGAGCATTAATTTCCAGGATATATAAAGAATTCAAAAAACTTAACACCAATAAATAAATAAATAAATAAATAAATAAATAAATAAAATAACCCAATCAATAAATGGACAAAGGAACTCAAAAGTCACTCCATAGAAGAAGAAATATGAATGGTTAAAAATATACAAAAAATGTTCAACATCATTAGCAATTAAAGAAGTACAAATGAAAACTACACTGAATTTCATCTCACTCCAGTCACATGGCCATTAAGAAGAATATAAGTAACAATAAATGCTGGTGGGATTGAAAATTGGTGCAACCACTCTGGAAAGCAGTATGGAGACTCCTCAGAAAATTTGGAATGAAACCACCATTTGACCCAGTTATCCCACTTTTTGGAATATATCCAAAGGGCTTAAAATCAGCATTCTATAGTGATATGATCACATCAATATTCATAGCAGCTTAATTCACAATAGCTATGCTATGGAACCAAAATAGGTGCCCTTCAACAGATGAATGGATAAAGAAAATGAGATACATATACATAATGGAATATTACTTAGCAATAAAGAAGAATGAGACTATGGCATTTGCCAGCAAATGGATGGAACTGCACGCTATAATGCTAAGTGAAATAAGCCAATTCCACAAAACCAAAAGCTAAATGTTCTCTGATATGTGGATATTGGCTCACAATAGGCCAGGGTGGGGGAGGGAGGCGTGGAGGTTCACCAGATTGGAGAGGGGGCAATGGGGGGAAGTGAGGGAGGATGGGAATGGGAAAGACAGAATGAGTTGGACATAACTTTCCTGTGTTCATATATGAATACACAACCAGCATAACTCCATATCATGTACAACCTGAGGAATGCAAAGTTATACTCCACGTATGTATGACATGTTAAATACATTCTACTGTCATGTATAAGTAAAAGAACAAATTTTTAAAAAGAAAATAATCCAAGTTGTACATGAAAAAAGAAAAAAAAATTTGTCCTGGTTGATCTGCCTTCTTTTCTTTTCCCCTCCCTCCTTTCTTCCTTCCATAAAAGATAAGAAAGCAGTTGGACAGAGGAAGGAGCCTAGATAGATGGTCAGAGGACTGGGGCCTGCACAAGGAGTTTGTGGAGAGCAGTGTGGTGGGGTCAGGAGGTTGGCTATGTGCAAGGGATTAAACAGATTAGCAATTATATCACTATCAGAGAAGGAAGGGGCAAATATGAGAATGAGAAAGCTAGAATGCAGCCCCATGTTGTTCAGTGAGATGTAGCTGTGTGAATTCATGGGGTATGGAGGTATGAACATGAACACACACACACACACACACACACACACACCGTAAGTATATAAACAAATGTGTGTCTTTGTATGTGTATGTGTGTGTATATATGTATTATATATATGTGTATTTTTATGTGTGTGTGTTTCTTTTTACTGTTCAGAAAAACCACTAGAATTAAACAGTTCAACAATATGCAAAGAAAGAACCTAGCAACAGTGATGCCCCAGTGACAATGAACACATCTGACACTCAGATCTTGCTTTCTTTTTTTTAACAGTATTTTTTTAAAATTTATATATGACAGTGGAATGCATTGCAATTCTTATTACACATATAGAGCACAATTTTTCATATCTCTGGTTGTATACAAAGTATATTCCCACCAATTCGTGTCTTCATGCATGTACTTTGGATACCATGGGGTTAGAAATGATGGTGGAATGTGATGCTCAGATCTTGGTTTCTAAAGAGCATCTTTACAAAAACAGTAAAAGTAAACAGAACGCTTTAACAAATTAGCTGACTCCAGGAATGGGCAGGGAAACAAACAAGATGAGCACAGAGCATCCTTTTGTACCCAAATGTAAGGAAGTGATCAAAGAATAATGGGGTCATGTCAAAAAGACTCAGAGGCTGTCATGGAGGGGTTTTGCCTGGTCAAATCTGGGACAATTGGACATCAAAAGAAGTAATACAAACAACAGATTATAATTCTTTGAATAATAAAGGATAATATGAGTCCACACTTCCATAAATAAATATGAGGAGCAAAAGCTTCTCTTTAGTAGAATTCATTACTAGAATGATAATTAATGAATGTAGAAAGGATGATGGAATTGGAGAAGCACTGTGCTTAGCTATTACAGTAAAAATGACTTCAGGCAAGGAACATTGATGATGCTAAAATTATAGGTGAGGAAGGCACTTTATTATAGTCTCAATATATCTCCTCATGAAATACTAATCACTAAGAATGAAATGTAACTTCACAGTGGAGACACTTTCTTAATCAATTGGTCAATGTTAAAAAAATGAAGAGATACCAGACACACTCAAACTGAAGAACATTCTCTAGAATGACTTGTCTGTAAGCTTACAGGTCATAAAATCAAGAAAAGAACCAGGAAGGGTCACAAACTAAAGGTGACGTAGAGGGATGTGGCAACTCGATTCAATGTGTCATCCTGGATTGGATCCTTTCTCTATTGAAAGACACAACTAGGATATTTGGGTAAGTGCAAATGTGAATTGGGGTATAGGGTACTCCGGAATTCTTTCTACTCTTCATTCTACTATTATTTAAGTTGAAGTTAAAATTAAAAGTAAAAGGAGGGGCTGGGGTTGTGGCTCAGTGGTACAGCACTCGCCTAGCACGTGCGAGGCCCTGGGTTCAATCCTCAGCGCCACATAAAAATAAATAAAATAAAGGTATCATGTACAACTAAAACTAAAAAATATTTTTAAAAAAGGATAAGGAAAAAATGTTTTGTCTTAACAGGGTATATTTGAGATAAGTGCATAATAAGTGAGAAATATCCTCTATTCATTGTCATGACAGAATCAAAGAAGGTTTATTTAGGTTGTCCCAACTTTGACTCAAACTCCCGAAAACATTGATTGAAAAACTTAACCTGAGCTGGTTTATCTTATTGAAATTGGGGAGTTGTGAAGGTTTCTCTTGGAGGCAAGGTCAATGGGAACAGAACTGACCTAAGATTCTAGTCTAGTATAAGAGTTATTGCATACAGAAAGCCAGCAGAAACTCAGTCATAATAAGAAGATTAGGATATGGTCATCTTATAAAACTTAACAAACTTAATGTGTTAGAATTGCTTTGTAAATGTAGGAAAAGCTTGGTTCTCTATTTGTAAAATATTCAACAAATATGCAAAATGTACCAGTTAAAAACTTGGTTTCTGAAATCCAACATAACTTTAAAAAAGTTCAAACATACTATAACTGTAACCATTAATGAAAGGAAATGATAACAGTTCTCTTAACCAACTTCCACTGGCTGACTCATTGGATTAAAGGGTACTCTTCATTCCCTTTTTCAAACATACTGATGGATACCCTTGGCTGACTGGCACATTGGTCACTCATGGGTAAAAAAATCAAGCCTCCACAAAAGTGCTGTGGAACCTGGTAGATCCACAGCTGGTTCTTAAGACTTCAGCTCAGAAGTGGTGCAGGTTCCTGCTTCTTGGATTTGATCAGCAAAGCAAGTGACATGGCTGACCCTGATGTCAAGAGAGAGAGGTAGTACAATCCTTCCATAGAAAGGGGTAGGGCAGGGGGTGGGACCGGCATGGTGCTTCTGTTTCTGGTGGAATCTCAGAAAAACACAGAAGATTCCTGGTACAAACCTTGCTTTCTTAATGTGAAGTCTTCAGAAGTTCCAGGCCTGAAATCCCTGTCCTTGAGGAAGGCAAAGTTGGACCTGCCCAAGGCCCAAGAGAATGGACTCAGGAAAGGGCAACAGAAACACTGACAAATGGTGTAATTTGAATAAATTGAGGACAAGTTTGCTTTCTTTCTCTGTCTCACAATATTGCATTCCTTCCACTACATCATTTTCCTCCTTTATATTTCAGTTGGGTTAAAAGTAAAGGGAAAGGGCTGGGGTTATGGCTCAGCGGTAGAGCGCTCGCCTAGCACATGCAAGGCCCTGAGTTCGATCCTCAGCACCACATAAAAATAAATAAATAAGGATATTGTGTCCAACTAAAAAAATAAATATTTAAAAAAAAAAGTAAAGGGAAAAAAAAAGCTGTATTTCCCAAATTTTGAAAAATGTACCACCATTGCTACATAAGACAAATTTAGTGGTACATGGATATTTTTTATCTTGATAATTCTACACATAAATTTCTCCTAATATAGGTTAAAATCAATGGCACACCCAAACTATAGTTTCACAGGTGTGCTTATTAGAATTAAAGCAATTGCTTACATTTAAAATGTGAATACGTTCAAATAAAAATATTGGGTAAATAACAGTGCAGGTGGTTCATGAATATGGTGCAAATCAGGAGGATGGCTGACAAATGATAAAAGTTGGGAAGATGTCAGTGTGGTTAGTTGATTAACTAGTTGTTTGAAAGCTATACAGGAAAGACATGTTGTTATGGTAGTGGGGGTGCAGTCAGGAGACTTTGGGAACAGTCCTGGGTTACTGTTGAGTCTCTGGGTCCCTGAAGGTTGGGAAAACCCGGGACTGATTGAAGTAAGCAGACACAGAAAGTGAGAAGGGCCACAGAAATGTGACACACATAAAAAGATCCTATGATTTTTTTTAAAAAAATTGTTTCTTCATATGGTTGTGCAAGGCTAGTCTGGCTCATATGAGATGCATTTTTCTTCTCAGTGGCAAATGGCAGGCTTACCAAAGGAAAGTAATATGTTTTCATGGATTTCTTTGTAATGGAGAGAGACATTCATTAGCTTGAGATGGTGTAGGTACCTGCCTAGTGCAAAGGCTGCCCAAACATCCCCAAAGGCATTATTGCTTCCATAAGCCAATGTATGAGATTTTAATGACCACCAGAGTTGTAGGTGACCAAGAATCTTGTTTTTCTGAGATAACAGCTTCACGATTTAGCAGACAATCAAATTTTCCTGGATATCAAAGTATAAGTGTTTATACTGTCTTTGGAAACAAAAATGCTTCAGGTTGATAGAGGGAACTGGCCCATACTGAAAGCAGCAGCAAATACCTCTTTTCAGGCTCTCTTTTCCAGTGCCTTATGATTCAATGTTTGGTGCAAACAAAAGCTTGCAGAGAGTTCTCCCAAACCTCCCCAAAGCTGTCCTTATTGTTTGATGTGCTAAACAATAATCTCAGTTTGGGAAGCAATCTTCTATTTCTCATTCCCAAAGTTGGGCAGGCTGAAGCAGGAATTGCCTCAGCTGCAAGTGCTTCTGAGCTCCAAGGAGAGAGGAGGGACTTTTGACCTCCCAAAGCAATGTTCTGAAGTGTGGGTTTAATACAGGGAAAAGAATATTTGTGACTTGACTGCTTTAGGCCAGTTGGTTATAAGATTCTGACATTTCTCCCGATAACAAGATCTGAAAATCAAAGTTGCTTGCTTGCAAATTAACTGCTCTGATTTGGCTAATATATCCAATGCCCTTTAGAGGAATGGCATTTTATATCTCAAGGTCAACTAAACTGTGTAATTAGAGTTTGAGATTTGTGATTAGGTGTACCAGGCACTGCCTGGCTGGGTCAGGCATAGCCACTAATCAGCTGTGGGATTTAGGTGGATTCCACCCCTCCCTCCCACCTTCGTTTTATCATCTTAGAGTTAGAAATTTCAACCTCTGATACCAATTGATAACTGCCCTCCCACTATAATAACCTATATCCTGGAATCTTTTAAAAGGTGACTATCAATTTGTTCCATTGTGACAAGTGAGGGAAACTGGGGCATAGGGAGGGAAAAGGAGAAGGTATTTATTTCTCGTACCTCCAGAGGAAAGCTTTGTGAATGTCTGATAATAACTGTCCAAGGTCAATCTTTTACAAGGTCTTCTAATATAGTAGACATTTCCTGTGAGCAATGAGTGACTGCTAACAGGATGGAAGAGAAACTCTGGGTGTAGAAATGGCCTCTGACAATGGCACAGGTGTGCAACTGAATCTTATTACTCAAGGCATCTTTCAGAAGAGTCACCTTAAAGCACTTTTGTTCTGTTTTGCTTCTTAAAGCTCCTTTGATCTGTTCTTGTATCTGGGAAGACTTGGTCATTAGCTGCCTGTTTACTCTGAGTAAATTTGTACCCTAAGGAAATATGAGTGTTGTGTTTATTCTGCTTGAACGCATTGACATTTTGTGTTAGCCGGCTGCCCATTCTCATGAGACATCAATGGAGATGGCAGCCTTAGAGGCCTCAGATGCAATCCCCTTCCTCAAAAGAAGCCTGGGGTCTAAATAAAAGGTACCTGTTTCTTTTTCAATGAGCTTTCCCTACAGTTTCAAGAATTAAATTGCCTCCTGCAAATAATATTGGAATTTTAATTCTCTGCTCTTAGGGCTTCAAAGAAAATATACTTATTTCTATCTATTCTTTATTTGTAAGTAATTAAATTTCAGTTTGGACTAGCCACTGTGTAGCACCGGGTATACAGAGGTGACTCTGACACTCTCTGACCCCAAGAACTCACAATTGAGTTTAGAAAACAGTCACAAAAATTGCTCGTTAACCAACTATATTAGTCAAACCTCTTGGTTTGTTCATGACAGAAACTCAACTTCATAATTAAATTCAGGCATATGGGGGGATTTGTTAGATTAAGAAGAGAAAGTGATGCTGCTAATATTTGGATTTTCTTACATAAAAAAGTTTGAATCTTTTGTCTTTTTAAAAAGAGTATATTCTAGAAAGACTAGCCTGCATTTCTGGATTAAAACGATGAGCTATAGCTGGTGAGTGGGTGCCCCTATATATGGCACAAGTGCTTCTATTTGCCTCAGCCCACCATTTGCAGTGTGTTTGCATATGCAATTATGCTTAGCTCTGGTCATTCATTTGTGACTTTTGCTCTTCTACTCAAGCACTGGAATCATTAGACCTTTGGATGGTAAGAAAATTGCAGTGGAGATGGGTAGACCAATTGGTAAGTGATCACAACATTGTCTGCAAGGAAAGGTGATGGCAGTACAGAAGGAGAGCCCAGAAGAGTGGCAAGGTATTTTGATCATGGTTACAGAACTTGGTCACCAGAGGATTCCTATTTTTACTTCTCCAAAGATATATTTGAAAGCATCTGGGTTTATTTTCTTTATACATTTATATCAAACTGTTTATAGAAACCTTTCATACAGTGTGTGTGTGTGTGTGTGTGTGTGTGTGTTATTTCTACCCTACTCAAAGATCAAATTAGGGACCTAGAGAAAATAAGCCAGAGATGGTGGGGAAAGGGCCTGGCTAAGCAATCTCCAAACAATAAGCTGGCCCAAGCCGAGGTTGAGTGCAGGGAGACCTGCTAAGGGAGTGTCAGGCAGCTATCCTGGGCATAGAGAAATAAAGCAATAACCAGAGACTCAGATGTCAGTCATAGCATCTGGAACTCAAGTAAAGGCAATAAGATGATGAGAATCAAGCCCCAAGCTTTAAACTCAGAATCCATCCAGGAGTCTGTAATAGTCATGGGATGGAAAATGAAGGAAGATGAAGCTGAGCCTTTAGGTGACAGAAGTAGGTAGAAATGAGGAATTGGGGGTGGTGGTGGCAAGAAGCAAGAGAACATTTTGAATTGGCCTTTTCTCTTCACTTACTTTACTTTTCTTTTGATGTAAAAGCAATTGGTGCCCTGATAGTTGAAAATCTCCCCTCAGAGGAGTTTGTGCCTGTCTCCTGAGTATGCTACCTACTGTTGTTATCAGAACTTATCACCTAAACATCTGTAAACTGAGCATCCTGGCTTGCTTCTGCCTAAGGCAATAGGAAGAGAGAAACTGCCTCCATTGACTACTTTCATTATACCTTTGTGGTCACAACACTCTGAAGAAGACATTATTCTCAGAGTTGGGTAGCTTGACAGAACACATGTCAAGTTAGTGGCAGAGCTGGGATTTGAACACAGATCTGCCTATCTCTGAAGCCCACACTCTTCCACATGTTCCATGTTGATGCTGTAGCTGTGAACTTCATATGTGGTGTCATGTTGCCTCCTTGATTCTGGAGCCAAAAAATATTGTTTTGAACTTCATGTATGGTATTTAGGACAGTTTGCCTTTTTACAAAGTAGCAATTGATTTTCTTTTAAATTCCAAGTAGAATGTGAACTCCTGAAATGTCTTATTGCTTTATCTCTAAGCTCATGGTGCTACCATGGTGCCTTCATAAAGGAGAGAGAGAGAGAGAGAAAGAGAGAGAGAAATGAATGCATGCACATTTTGAATTGGCCTTTTCTCTTCACTTACTCTACTTCTTTTGATGTAAAAGCAATTGGTGCCCTGGTTCTACAACTTCTGTTCTTCTGTAAGGACTGTCTGATACACAGACTTTAGCAATTTTCACTATTTGCCTTTCAGAGACTATTATTTCTAGTTTTTTTTTCTGTTAGATTTGGGGCCTATGGATTTCTTCTGTCTTGCACTTTCTCTGTTTGCCTGGGGTATATTGTCTCTTGCACATTCTCTGTTTGCCTGGGGTATATTGCCTTCTGGGATCTTGAGTGAATTTGGGACTCAAGAGTTTTCCTAAATGTGAATTTGAGATTCATGGGACCAATGAAGTCTGAAAATGACTCTCCCAAGTTGGTGTCCATGGACACTGGAACATCTCTGTGGTATTAGAAGATGATGCTTCAGTACTGAAACCACCCAATGGTACAGTTTGTGTTTTTCCTGAAGAGTTCAGGGACAGAGGAAGCTCCCCAAGATTCATTCTAATTCTTCCCAACTTTTTGCTGACTCATATCCTCCTTCTTTTCAACTAATACCTGGTTGAAGAAAAACATTTTAGGTGGAATGAATAAAATGTCCAAAAAATCTTAAGAGTATATCCGTCAAGGATTTAAATGTTTCAAACTTACTTTGAATGGATGCTGTTTATTAGAAAACATGGGAAATCATTAAGACTCTTGTTATCTAAATATACTTATTAACATGGTAAGGTATTTTTAGCCTTTTTTGATATGCACAATAATTTTTTATTAGTTGAATTGGTCATTTTCTCTATGTAATGTTTTTATCTATCCCTTGTATCCTCATATCCTTAATTAAAAATGATTAAAATATTGAGAAGAAAGCTTTGGTTCTATTGTGTATTTTTTCCCTCAAGCACTTTGGGAAAATATAGTTGGGCTTTTAAAGTTGAAAATATCTACTTGAGGGAAGCCCCGGGAAATAGCATGATGTTCCAAGTGGATCAGAATCAAATGTACCTAAAGCTTAATTTCATTTTTTTTTCAATTTTGAATTTTTAGGAGAGCTTAATAATATGGTTTAATTATTTCATATAAAACAGAGGGTATGTGTTAAATCTTCCCCATTAATCTCCACTGAGAGTTTAATTCACCCTGGCTCTGCCATTCATTGTCTCTGTGATTTGGACAAGTCCTTTAGGTTCCTTACTTACCTCCTTTTTGAGAATGGGCTAATAATAAAAATGATTAGGTAAAGATTAAAATAAATTAAAAATGTTTAATTTCTTGGAACCCCTGGGACTTATTATGTGTTCAATAAGTGCCTTTTACACTTTTTAAAACTTTACCTTAGATACCTCAGAAATTATTAATATTTTACGCTATTGCAGACAATAACAAAGTCACTGAAAATTTTGAATATAATTTTCCATTGTAATAAAATTTAGAAAACCCCTGAAATGTTAAAATTTTTCAATAATTTTGTTTCAAATATGGACTTTCTAGTGCCTTCTCATTCACCCCAGTCGAAAGGATCAAAGAAGGCTCTCCACCCTGAGAAGGCAAGCAAGTCCCCAGCATTCTAATAACTCTGAAGAAATGGTAATACATTCACATTCTCTCACATTCATACTCCCAGGAAATGAAGGTGGCAAAATCCAGCACTGCTTCTTCATTAGATTTAGGAACAGGACCGGTCCTTTAATTGAATTCTTATCTAATGACTCAGAGCTCCAAGGCAACCTGAGAACATTAATTCTGAAATTTATTATCTATGTTAATTAAGACAAAATCATGATTATCCAGCTCTTGTTTGCCTTCCCTCACCAGTTTCCATATTATATGCCCTATCATTTCTCGAAGCTAATGATGTTCATTGTTGATTAATGACAATGAACATTTTTTAAATGAGAAGCATATATTAGAGCTGGAGGTATATTGCATCCTTCCATTTTCCTCTGGGGATTTGTGATTTAGTTCTTGGGTTGATGATTGGATTGAGAATGGAAGCCATGGTGATGGAAAACAGCAGTGATTTTTTTTTTTTTTTTTTTTTTAGTTTTTAAGAACTAGTGTCCAGAGAGAAGTTTGTCCTCTGAGAGGGAATGAAAAAAAGGCAAATAAGTTTACAAGGCTCTACACTAATGATAAAATATATACCTCTCCAATGACAGATGATGCTTCAGTGAAACCTCCCAGGAGTGGGTATAATGGGAAAAAATTCTGACAAGTAGAAAGCAAATGTGCAGGGGAGACTGAAGGGAGAAAGCAAACTATACATCAAAATAAGTCTGCAACCCAGAAATCCAGATTTATTAAAATAGCTCCTACGTTGAAAAGCTGAACTATTCCTAGTCGTTCCGCTTGTCAGTTTGTTGCTAAGTGTTACCTGGCAAGAGGACTTTGAAACTTGGAAATTTTATTCTTGGGAATATCAGGAACATGTTTTCCTGCCATGTACATGAACACTGTTAATAGCATCAGTGTTAAGCTGTGTCCTTTTATACCTATAGATTCTTGGAGCTTAATTCTGTTCTTAAGATCTCTGGATCCCATATTCTTCCCCTGTTCATTTTATGATCCCTGAAGTGGTTGAGCTTTACCTAATAATTCTTTCTTAGTTCTGCAGTGGTTGTGATAGCTGTACTTTCAGTTACTGAAAAAAAAAAAGAGTCTGCTATAAATGCTTATTTGTGGGTTCTGAGAAATGACGGAAGAAAACAAAAGTCAAAGCTGCCTACTGCAACTCATGTCTCTTGCTACATAGGGCAAACTGCACAGCCTTTCTTCATTGATTTTCATCTTCTCATGTCTCCATTCTATTCTCAGAAAGCCTCTTCCCAAGATTCCAGACCATAGTTTCCACTTTCACTTCGTGTGATGATGGAAATATTCTACATTGGCAATGTCCAATGTTTTAAACGCTAGCTACTAAGCATTTGAACTTAGGCACTGTGAAAGTTTTATTGAAATATAATTGACACACAGTAAGTTGAACATATTTGAAATTGTGTAATTGGTAAGTTTTAACATGTCAATTCATTTATGAAAACATTACCAATTAAGATAATAGACATATTCAGCACTCTCAGAAGTTTCCTTGTAACACTTTACTCTTCTAAAATCTTTTTATTCCTCTCTTCCATCCTAAGACAACCACTAATTTATTTAATAAAAGTAAGGATTAGTTTGCATCTTCTAGAATTTTATATAAACAGAATAATAAGTTTGTACTCTTTTTGTTTAGCTTCTTTTACACAGCAAAATTATTTTAGATTCATCCATGCTATAACATATATATATATATTCATATTAATTTCTTCTTATTGCAGAACAGCATTCCATTGTATGTATATACTTCTGTTCTATTTACCTATTGATGGGCACTCAGACTTTCTCTAGTGCTCGACTATTACCTATAAAGCTGTTACCTATAAACATTCATGTTTTTGTATGGACCAGTACTTTCTTTTCTCTTGGGTAAAAATATAGGACTGAAATCATAAAGTAAATGTGTGCTTAATGGTCAAAGAAATTGCTCTACCAATGAGCTACAGGCCAGCTCCACTGTAGTTCTTAATAATTTTTGAAACCAGGTAGTGCTAGCCTTCCAATCTCTTTTTAAAAATCAATTTTTCTCCATTTCTTATGTTTTTTGACTTTTTGAATTTTATTATTACTGTTTTAATAATGACATAAAAGTAAAACAGGAAGGAGAGAAAGGGATGGGATGGGCATCGAGAGAGGGCAACGGAAGGGGTGAATATCAGCAACATATTCAACATTTTTTAAAACATAGTTTTGGTTATTCTAGGTAATTTGTATTTTCACATAAATTTTAGAAAGATTGCCTATTTCTATTTTTAGAAAGTTTCCAGGAGTTTTGATTATAATAGTATATTTTTCTCTTGAGGAAAAATTGTATTTTAACAATATTTTGCCTCTTTAATCATGACTACAGTGTATCATTCCATTCAATTACTTCTCCTTTAATTTCAACAGCAATATTTTAAGTGTCTTGGTCAGTCACACCTTTTTTTTCAGATTAATCTCTAATATTTTTTGATGATCCTATAAATAGAATTTGTACTTTTAATTTTAATTTTGTATTATTCATTTCTAGAATACAGAAATAAATACAATTGATCTTTGAAAGTTGATAATATATCTTGCAACCTGTTTTCTGAAAATAAACAGTTTTACTTCTTTTTTTCTAAACTGAATGTCTTTTATTTATTTTTCTCATATTATTGCAATGACCAGTAGATTCAGTTCAATATTGAATAAAAGAGTAAAAGTAGAACCCTTGTCTTGTTCCTGCTTTTAGGGGAAAGTGGGTTAGTTTTTTTCCCCATTCAGTGTGTTATTTATAGATGAGGAAGTTCATTTCTATTCTTTTAATTTCCTGAGAGTTGTTTCTCTAAAATCAGGAGTGGATGTTGAATTTTGTCAAATGTTTTATGTACATCAATTGAGATCATCACATGGCTTTTATCTTTTAGGTTATTTATGAATTACATTGAGTAAGCCTCACTTGGTCAAAATGCATGAATGGATTTGATTTGATAAATTTTTCTCATAATCTTTTTGCATCTGTGTTTATAAAGGTTTTTTTTCCTAGTTTCTTTTTCCTTTATTATTTTTTATTTGGATGACTTTCATTTCATCTTTTAGAATGAGTTGGAGAACTATTTCATCCTCTTCAATTAAGAAAAATTTTTGCTTAGAGTTGATATTATTTCTTCCTGAAAGGTTAGTAGAATTTATCAAAGATATCGATGCCTAGCATTTTATTTGTGGAAAATCTTTAGTCTATTAGTCAGATTTATTGAATAGATATAGAGCTACTTTAGTTATCAATTCCTTCTTGAATTAACTTTGGAGATTTGTGTTTCAAGGGATTTTTCCAGTTTATCCATATCATCAATTTTATTGGCATAAAGTTGTGCAAAATATTCTTCTATTGTTCTATTAGTATGTGTGGAATCTGTAGTGATATAATTTTCTCTCACTCCTGTGTTAGTCAACTTCCATCACGTGATAAAATGCCCAAGATTTTGGTTTGTGTTTTCAGAGGTTGCAGTCCATGGTCAGGTTTCAGTCCATTGTTTCTGGTCCTGTGATAAGGCATAACATTCTTTTTTCCCCCCCTTATTAGTTTGGCTACACATTCATCAATTTTATCAATCTTCTCTAGCAATCAAGTTTTGGTTTCATCTTGCTTTACTTTTTTCATTGATTTCTGCTCAGATCCTTATTATTTCTTTTCTTCTGCTTACATTGGCATTAATCTGCTCTTATTTTTCTAATTTCCTAAGGTAGAAATTAGGGACATAGATTTGACACATTTCTTCTTTTCCAATATAGGTATTTAGCACTATTAAGGTACTGCTTTAATAACATTCTGACACCAACTGTGAACAGATTCAATTCTGACAATAACCTCAAGAGTTAAAATCTGAATCTACAGATTGAAGGGTAGAGTTGAATAAGACTGCTTTCACTTCAGTGGCCTCAAATGGGGTCCTAGTCCATTTGGGTTTCTTACCAAATTTGGAAGTCCATGATCTCCTCAGTTTTGATAACTTGCTAGAATGACTCACAGAACTCAAGATAGCACTGTACTTATATTTATGGTACTATTATAAAGAACACATATCAAAGGGTAAGTCAAATGAAAAGAAACATAAGAAAGAGTTGGTAGGATTCTGAATGCAAAGCTTCTATGTTCTCCCTGCTGGAATTAGGGTTCATCATTTTCCTTTCACATCATTATGTTCAATAACCAGGATGCTCTGCTGAATTTCAGTGTCCAGAATTTTTATTGGAATTTTTATTCCAAAAACATAAGTCACTGGCCATGTGATATAACCCAATATCCAGTCTTCCTTTCCTCTCCAGTGTTCAGGCTGGTTCCAAGCTCCATTCTGAGTAATCTAAGTTTTTAACATAGATATAGGTGTTATTTAAGGGGCTTGTGAATAATAAAAAATTCTAAGAATCGATTATTTTCCCAGGAACTAGGGACAAATAATAGTCAAATTTTTCATTATATAAGTGGCATGTCAGGAATTTTTACATGTTTATGTTTCAGTTAAAAATATTTTCTCATTTCCCTTTTGATCTCTTATTTCACCCATGAGTGATTTAAAAGCATATTTTTATTTTTTACTTTTATTTATTTATTTATTTTTGGTGCTGGGGATTGAACCCAGAGCTCTCTGCATGTGAGGCAGGCACTCTACCAATGGAGCTACATCCCCAGCCCTAAAAGCATATTTTTAAATTTTCAAATATTTGGAAGATTTTCTAGAGTTCTTTTCTGATATTGATTTCTAACAGTTCCATTGTGTTCCAAAACATACTTTATATAACTTGAAATCTTTTAAACTTATTTAAGGCAGCATATAGCCTAGAATGTGGTCTATTTTTATAAATGTTTAGTTTGCACTTAAGAATAAGAGTATACTTTCATTTTGGGAAAAATTGTCCTATAAATGTCAATTATGTTAATTGGTTGACAATATTATTTCAATACTCTATAATTTGTTTTCTAATTATTCTAGCAATTATTGAGGGAGAAATATTGAAAACCCCAATCCGTAATTGTGAATTTCTTCAGTTTCCCTTGCAGTCCTATAGGTTCCTGTATTTTATTATTTGTTTGTTTATTTATTTTTGAATTGTGGTCTCACTTGTTGCTCATGTTGGTATTAACTCCTGAACTCAACTGATCCTCCCACTTCAGCTGGGACATAGGTGCAATTTAAATCTCTGTTATTAGGTACATAAATGTTCAGAATTTTTATATCCTTCTGATGAATTGACTCATTTATTTTTATTAAATGACTATCTTTATCTTTGATTTTTTTCGACTGAAATCTGCTTTAATATTAACACAAACACTCAGATGTTCTTTTGAATAGTGTTAAAATAGTATATCCTTTTTCATCCTTTTACTTTTAACCTACTGTGTCTTTTGCTTTTCTTGAAGACAGTATTTACTTGGGTGTCTCTTTCGTAGCCTGATAATCTTGGTATTTAAATTGAGACATTCAGACCATTTCCATGAATGGGATTATTGATTTGTTTAAGTTGTCCATCTATCATTTTGCTGTTTTCTATTTGTTCCCTCTGTTCTTTCCTTTCCTTTTACTTCTCATTTTGGATTAGTTATATATATTTATATTTTTATAATTTCATTTATTTTCTTTCTAGTCTGTTTTTGAATGTGCATGTGTGTGCATGCACATGCATGTGTGCACATGCACGTGTGTGTGCATTGGATATTAAACCCAGGGGAAATTTACCACTAGGCTACATCTGTAGCATTCTTTATTTTTTTTATTTTGAGATAGGGTCTCACTAAGTTGCTTAGGACCTCACTAAATTGCTGAGGTTGACCTTGAACTTGAGACCCTCCTGCCTCAGCCTCCCTAGTCAATGGGATTATAGGAATGCACACCACACCCAGCTCTTTCTAGTCTTGTAAGTAGTAACTCTTTGTTATTGTAGTTATTTAATGATAGGTTATATATATATTTGTACTTCCTTTGCTGTACTCTTATTCTTGTGCTATTGTTTTTATATATACATACACATAAACACAAATATGTATCATTATAAATCATATGTAAATATAAAGTAATTTAAAATACACATATATATGAAAGTTTAATGTATATTATGAACCACATTCTAACTTAATATTATTATCATTTTAAAAGGCAATTATCTTTAGAGATATTTAAATAATAATAAAAATCTGTTTCTTTATTCTTGTGGTTACCATTTCCAGAGATTTTCATTCCTTTGTGTAATTTATTTTTTAATCCAGCATCATTTTTCCTTCTGTTTGGAAGGCTGCTTAGCATTTCTTCCATATTTTAGATATTTTTATCAGTACATTAGTTAGTTTTATCAGTACATTCATTATACATAATAGGTTCATTTTGACATCTCATGTGCATGGAATATAATTTGTTCCATTTCAGTCCTCAGTACTTACTCTTTCCCTGATCTTTTCCCTCCCCCTATTCTTCTTCCTTAACTGTACAAGTCTTCCTTCTTTTTATTGATTTTAATGGGTACTTTACAATTATATGTAAATTTTGAGTTCACTTGGTGTATTCATATGTACATAGCATAATTTGGTCAATTTCTTTCTTTTTTCCTTTTCTTTCTTCCTTTGTACCAGGGATTGAACTCAGGGACACTCAACCACTAAAGAACATTCCTAGCCCTTTTTATACTTTATTTAGAGACAGGGTCTTATTAAGTTGTTTAGGGTCTTGCTAAGTTGTTGAGGCTGGCTTTGAACTTGTAATCTTCCTGAGCCACTAGGATTACAGGTATGGATCACCATCCCCAGCAATTTGGTCAATTTCATTTATCAGTTTTTTCCTTTTCCCATTCTTCCTCCCTCCCTTCAATCCTCTTCCTCTACTCCACTTATCTCCCTTTTATTTTCATAGGATTCTCCCCATGCATTTCCCCCATATTTTGCTATCACTTCCACATATGAGAGAAAACATTTGACCTTGACTCTGAGTCTGGCTTACTTTGCTTTTATTTCTTCTTTTGAGAAATGTCTGTTTAGTTATTTTGTTCATTTATTTATTGGATTATCTAGTATTAAGTTTTTTTAAGTTCTTCATATATTCTGTATATTAATTCCCTGTTGAAAGAGTAGTTGGCAAACATTTGCTTCCATTCTGTAGCCTATCTATTCACATTCTTAATTGTTTCCTTTGCTATACAGAAACTTTAAAATTTGATGCTATCTCACTTATTGATTCTTGGTTTTATTTCTTGGGCTTTATGGGTCTTATTAAGACTGTCAGTGCTGGCACCAATATGTTGGAGTGTTTTTAGCAGTTGCTAATTTTCTGGTCTAATTCATAGGCCTTTGATCCACTTTGAGTTGAGTTTTATGTAGGGTGAAAGATAAGAATCTAATTTTATTCTTCTTATTCAGTTTTCCAAGCACCATTTGTTAAAAAGGCTATCTTTTCTGAAACCTTTGTTGAGTGTAAGACAACTGTATCTATGTGGGTTTGTCTCTATGTCTTCTATTACATTGGTATTCGTGTCTTTTTTGATGCCAGTATCATGTTGTTTTTGTTACTATAGCTCTGTAGCATAATTTAAGACCAGATATTATGAGTCCTCCAATGTTTATCTTCTTACTCAGTATTGCTTTGGCTATGCTGGATCTTTTATTCTTCCATATGAATTTTAGGATTGGTTTTTCTAGTTCTGTGAAGAATGTTGTTAGTATTTTAATGAAGATTGCATAGAAGCTATGTTACACTTTTGGTAATATGACTGGATATGCAATGTTGGTTGGCACCCATTAATTTAGGGCCTGGGCAAGAAATTGATAGAAAGTCTAACTGGCTTATCTCTACACGTGAACTGCTATTTTTCTTTTGTGGCTTTTCAAACTTTTATGCTTACTCTATGAATTAGGCATTTTAATTGTAATCTGTCTTGGAAAGGATTTTTTTTTGGGGGATCTTCTCTATTTGTAGTTCTAAATACATCTTGTGTTTGGATTACCATCTGATTCCTGAGGTTTGGAAATTTTTCTGATAATATTACATGGAAGTTTTTGCATTCTTTTAGTCTGTGTTTGATGTCTTCTTCTATGCCAATGATTCATAGATTTGGTCTCTTAATGCTGTTTCAGATTTCTCGACTATTCTGGTCATGGTCTCTTAGCAAGTTTTCTTTGTTACTGACTTTATTTTCAAGATAATATACTTTGTCTTCAAGGTCGTAGAATCTGTCTTCTGTGTGGTCTAATCTCTTGGTGATGCTTTCTAATGAATTTTTAATTTAATTTATTAATTCTTTTATTTCCAGGATTTCCACTTGGCTCCTTTTTAGAAACTCTATCTTTATGGAAATGATCTTTCATTACCTATATTTTTACATATGTATTACCTCTTCTTTTAGTTCATTGAACATTTTAACTGTGAACTTTCTAAACTCTTTATCTGATGTTTTGTCCACTATGATATCAATGGGATCAGTTATCGAAGTGCTGGGGGCTGTTTCAAGTGATTTGTTCCTTGCTTCTTCATATTGTTTGTATGTGTTCCTATCTGCTGGATGATTATCTCTTCAACTTTTATGCAAGGGATTATTTAGTGAGTTTCTTTCTACTAAGTGCCCCAGGTTGGATGATCCAGGTATTGATACTCCCACTTAACATGTGTCTTCTGCTACATCCATTATCAAGAAAGCGGATACTAAACCTTACTTATTGTAATCACTTCAGAATAAAGTCGTGTACTAATAAACTTCAGGGGGGAAAAAAAACTTAACTGCAAATGTCTCCACAGTTCTTTTAATCCAAGTATAAAATTGTAGTAATGTTCTTAAATAGGTTGTCAAATTAGTTATTAAAGATAATAAAATTATTATTATACTATATAGAAGTTTAAAATGGGAGAAGAGAAAAAAATGGGCAAACAAGAAGTGGGAAAACAGAAAGAGAAAAGATAGAAAAAATAATACAAGCTAAGATAAAAGAAAGAAAAACATGTGAAGTAGGGGGAGGATTTAAGGCAGATGCAGGTAATGCAAGAGAGAAAAGAGAGACCAAGAAAAGCAGGTGTAAACCTGAGCTAGGAAAGCAAAAATAGAAACAATGATTTCAGTTAATGCTTTAAAACATTAGAAAAAAATACCACCCTATGGGTTGAGTGCTGCAATATCAAAGGATAAGTCAACAACCATTGATTCAATATGAAAAGTAATATTTGTAAGGTCAAAATTAACATTAGAGCTACTTATGATATTCCATGCTGAGGTGGGTATATTTCTTATTGAGTCTTCCTGATTTGGATTTCCTCAGGATTTGAAACCTTTGGAAGATGACCGAAACTCTTCAGCTTCACCTCTGTGTTTCCCTGGGTGTGGAGGTAGTTATCATATATCTGATACAATTCTAGAAGGCCCCTCTGATCTTTGGAAGTCTAGGTAGCTGCTAGCTTTCTGGTGGGCTGAAGAAGGTTGTCCCTTATTATCTGTGACTTAGCAGCTGGGTTACTCCCTGTTAGGGGGTTCAGACTTATGTGCCCTCCTGAAGAATATTTATCTATATCCAGCACTGTCAAATCCAGTGTGGGCTATCCTATATAGATTTCAGTGTGGAGGTGTGGGGCAGTTGAAGGTAGAGGGTTAGGTTTAGAGTTGATGTGATGCTTGGTGGCCTGTGGGGGTGTGTTGCACACATTGCACTCATTGCAGGTTGGTGGGCTTGTAACTGGGCACACTGGGTGGTAGCTAGGGTCTGTGTGGTTTTCCTCTGTAAGACCCTGTATGCACTATATATGCACTGAGGTTCTTTGCTGACTATTGGGGTTATCCTCAGGAAATACTTTTTGTGGATCTATGTATCTGAATGAGAATTGAATTATCTGGCAACTCTGGGACTCAAGGCTGCAAACCCTCCTGATATAGCTACTGCCTGGTTGCTACAGTTTCCTTGCTATCCAGTGCTTATTAGTCAGCACAAAGGCCTGAGTCTGCATGCTTGGGTACGGTGGTAGAGGATACAGGGTTCAGTGGAGTCACTGTCTGGTGTGGGACACTGTAGTCACCTCTACAGGGGCTTCTTTATAGTGGCATCGAGCTTGGTGGCTGTCCGCAACTGTGGGGCCTGCAAATACAGACTGTCTGTGGATGGTCTGTGTCACAGAAGCCTCCACCTTGGCTGGCAGCTCACCAGGGTTTTTAACCCATCACTGTGACAGGGGTAAGGTTGGCCCATCTTTGTCTGAGCTCCTGTGCAGGCTGTGGGGAGTTCTGCGTTAGCACAGAGTGTGGTTAGCACTCCTCAGGAGTTATTTGCTCTCTGGTCAACCTCACCCACTCTCCTTGTCCAAGGGGAAGGAGAGGGTATTTCAGTAAACTTCAGCTAGAAGCAATCCCTCTACAAGTTCCTATTAGATGGTGTTATGATTTGGATATGAGGTGTCTCCCCAAAGCTCACATATTTGGAGGAGAAATGGTTTGCTTATAGCTTTAACCTAATCAGTGAATTAAATCCCTGAGGGGATTAACTGAATGGTAACTGGAGACATGTGGGGTATGGCTGAAGGAAGTGATTCATTGGGGTGTGGCTATGGGGTATACATTTTGTATCTGGAGAGTGGGGTCTCTCTTTCTGTACTCTCTGGTCATGATGTGAGCTGCTTTCCTCTGCCATTCTCTTCTGCCATGATGTCCTGCCTCACCTCAATCCCCAAAGAATGGAGCCTCCTGTCTATGGATTGAGACCTCTGAAACTTTCGAGCCCTCATATAAATTTTTGCTTCTTTACAATTGTTCTGGTTGGGTCTTTGAGTCACAGCAGTGAAAAAGCTGACTAAAACAGATGGATTACTGAGACAACCTATTTCAGAGGTGTTTCCTATGGTTTTACTTTTTACTGTCTGCAGGTGGGGAGAAGCTGTATTGATTGAATTTCTTCTAGGAACACTGGCTAGATGTGGACTCCACAAAATGGCTGCCCTGCCTGACACAGCTTTCTGCCCATAATCGGGGCTGAACTGCATGATCTTCACTGTCTTTGCTGTTCTGTTTTAACTTGGTCTGCTTTTCTTTTCAACTTTTGTTAGGGAAATAAGCTTGTGGGCTTTTTCTCTCCCTCTTTCTCTCTTTCTTACCCCTCACCCTCACCCTACCCTGGTCAAGACATTCTTTCCTTAGTTCCTGCTCTGGTAACCAAATTCCAAGTCCCTTAAAGTCTCAAGCTGCGTATTATTGAGTTTCAGAGTGTTAACTCTGTCACACCTCTCTGGCCAGCTGTTCTCTCTCTGCTCTTTTCTGGGCTGTGGAGGAGTCAGGGTTGCCGCCTAGACCCACTCTGCCATCATTTCCTCCTGCTTGATGAAGTGGGCAGTCATGGTGGCTTGACCAGAAGTCCTCCTCTGGCATTTTTAATAATGTGAGTGTGCTAATAATGAATTTATTCAACTTTTCTAAGTTTGAAGAAGACTCAACTTCACCTTCATTTTCTGAAAATATTCTTGCTGAGTATCGAATTCTAATCTGCTCATTTTTTTTTTCCCTCTCAGTACTTTAAAGGTGTTGTTTCATGGTCTTCTCACTTCTTTCACTTGAGATATAACTCACTGTCTATTCCTCTGAATGTAACATGGCTTTGTTCTCTGACTCGTTTTCAGATTTCCTCTTTGTCCCTGGTTTTGAGTGATTTCGTTATCATTTGTCTAGCTTTAGTTGTTTTCATGTTTATTTTGCTTGTGGTTCATTAACCCTCTTGCACACGGGCTTTCAGTTCCTGTCAAATTTGGAAGATGTTCAGTTATGATAAAGTATTTTTTCTATCTTCCTTATTTCTCTTGTCCCTTAGGGCCTCCAATTACATGTATACCAGGCCATTTTAAGTTGTTCCACAGTTTATCGATGCTATATTCACTTTTATTGATTTTCTTTTCTTTTTGTTTTATTTTAAATTGTTTTCTATTGTAATGTCATCACATTCACCATCTAATGTTTCCTTACTGGTGTATTTTTCATCTTACACATTGTAGTGGTTTGACTTGGGACTCATAAAAATTTCTTCAATATCGCCACTTAGCTATTTTGAACATAAGGTCCATAAATGAAGCTTGTCTGTTAATTCTAATGTCTGTGTTATTTCTATTTCTCTGTAACTCCATGTTGGCTGGAAGCATAAGTCTAGAGCTAAAATTTTACTTGAATTTAAGTGATCACATGTGGCTGTTGAACAGGACAGTCTGGCATGAGAAGTGAGCTGAAATGTAGCAGCCTATTATCTGTTTTCATGATATGTACTGAGATGTGGTACATTAGCAGTTCCCTGGGACTTGCTTCCTTGGCCAGTGGTTTTGAGACTACAGAGTATCCCTAAAGCCATGCTTGCTGCTGAGATAAAGCCCTTTACTTCTTTTTCATGACTCCACTGTACCAATAGCATTAATTTACAAAAATCTGGTTTTCTTTTGTCTTCAACAGTCTGGTTCTAACCTCTCTGTAGGCATGTCTAGTTACTCTTGTCTTATGACCTTGGGTAGAGTGATTGGAATGGGAGCACCAAGCAAGCATTGCCAACTTACTGAGAGAGCAATACATTGTTGCTTTGGTTTCATGTTTATTAAGTGAAAAAAAAATTTTTTTTCCATATGGGAAGTTAAGAATTGACACTACTAAATGAGACCCTGAATACTTTTACATTTACAAAGATAATTAGCCCAGACACTTTAAAGCTGAACAAATAAACAGAATAGCAAAAACCCCATTTTGTTTTGTTTTTAAAATCAGAGATGCTGTAGTTAGGGATGCAAGTAGCAGTTGTGTGCTTAATTCATTTCAATTAAAATAGTCAGAGGCTATTTGCAGGCTTATTGTGTTGAAAATCAGATTGTTGTCTAATATTGAAAGATCTGTGCTTTGATGTGGCAACTCCTCTGAGCCATAATTCTGGTAATAGACTTTTATTACAATTGAATTTCCTGGAAGGAAAAGTTGTACCTTTTGGTGTCTCCACCAAAAGAAGTAGGCATGCTTGAGACTGATTCATTTTCATCCCCAAACTCTTAATGATCTATAATGGTCCAGGCATTGAAAATAAAACAAACAAACAAACAGATAAAATTCTCACTTCATAGATATTTTGTTCAAACTGAGGCAAATAGCAAATAAATATAATAAACAAGTAAAATACATAAAATATAAAGTGTATATATATATATATATATATATATATATATATATATATATAATGATATAATGTGTGCTAGAAAGTGGGATAAAGCAAGAGTGGGCATGTCAGGGTGGCTACAATTTTAAGTGGGGTTGGCTAGACAGGTCTATGGAGAAGGTGACATTTGAGCAGAAACTAAAGAAGACAAGGGAGTGAACTTTTCAGATATTTGATGAATAGCGTCTCAGGAGCAATGAAGGGCAAACTGTGAACACTTTCAGACAGGAATGTGTATGGTGTGTGCTTGGACAAGCAACAGCAAAGGAACATTCTGGACACAGCAGAGCATCTTAGATTTATAGATAGCAGACTGGTAACTTCATACTCTGTCCTTACTTTTACCATGTACATACTGCACAAAGTCTTAAGTATAACTTCATGTGCATGAATTATTTATTTTTATACTCTGATTTCCCCAAATAGATAATTTCTAACTTAACCTTTAATCTTTGTGCCTTTTCCCTGGAACACAACTATCAGAATAATTTTTCTAACACTCTGTTTTATTAGTCACTTTCGTCTTTTTCAGGAACTTGAAACTGCTTTTTTAATCAAGTTCAAAATTTGTTGTCCAAGGTCCTTTGACACCGCTATGATATTCTATTATATACCCTACCTTAGTCTTGTCTTCCTGTGCACCATGCTTACTCCCAGCCACACAGATTATGTTGGCCCTCCTGCCCTCAGAGCCCCCATTTCTCACTGTGAACTCATTTTATATATACCCTTGAAATCAAAATACAAATCTACCTCTCATTTATTTGACAAATCATTTTTTATTATCTTCTATACACCACGTATTGAACAGTATGAACTTTATGCAATTAACATCAGCCCTAAATAATTGCTTTCTTTTCCTGGACTCCTGCAGATTTCTAAGGTACACCACCGAACATCATCTTTCATGAAATACTCATAAGTTCATACTGTTAGTGCATCTTTTTTCTTCCGGTAAGTAGTAAGTTCCTCAAGAACAGAATCTTCATCTGTTCTTACTTTGCATTTTCTATAGTGCTTAATATATTAGAAGCAAATTAAATATTTGTTAATAGACTAACTTAATTCCAAGGGTTTTATAGAAGCCATCATAGTAATCTAGTGAAGATCTACTTTTCATAATTGTATTTAATAACTCTCTCTTCTTGTTGATTAAGTAAAAAAGGCAACTTAGGCAACAGTGTGGTAAATGGAGAGAATTTCATTGACCAGAAGGATCATCCAAGTCTTTTATAACAATGGACAAAAGATACACCATCCATTTTCTCCTTTCAGTGGCTGGCATTTTGATATGTGCAAAAACTACAGAACATCAACTGATTGGACAGTGATAAATGTGGGCTAAGGCAGGTAATACTGAGTATTGTACCCAAGATGAGCACCCGTCTCTGTGGAGGCAAGAATAAATCCCCAGGTCCCGTTGTTCATGATGGCACAAGACACATCACCCACTTTCAAAGCACGGCAAGACAGCTGTGTAAACTTTCATGCCATCTGTGAATTGTCCACAGAACCATGCCTTACAAGACATTTATGCCTGCTGCTAGGTTCCAGCCATGTTGGACTCCTTTCTGTTCCTTAGCTATGTCAAGCCCTTGCCTGTCCTTAGGCCTTCTAAATGTGCTCTTTCCGCTGCCCAAAGTGTTCTTCCCTATGTTCTGCCAAATCTCATTTTCATTCTTTAGCTCTCAGCTCAAAAACTGACCCTCAGGGAGGCCTTTTCTGTCCAGTTATTTAAAGCTGTCCTCCTCACTCTGCAAGAACCTGTAAATTACTGTCATGTAACCTCACTATTTTTTTTAAATAGTATTTATCCCAATCTAGACCAGCAGAAGTCTGACACTTGACAAAGATGTGTTGAGTGAATGAATAAATAATCTGTTGTAGAAACAGTCACACATTGTTTACATCCCATACTCCACATGTACACAAGCACCTTGTGCATCACTTGACTTTCAGTAATTGATAACTTTAATAGTTATAATTGTTTATATTTGAGCAATTCGGAGTGCAAAAATTAGAATGAGAAATGTCCTATTGATCCACAGCCCTGTCTTGTCCTGTTTTTGTTTTCTAAATAGTCTGAGCTTCCCTTGATGACCTTCTGGTTATTGCTCAGCTCTGTGGGTGTTTAATCCTGATTAATCTTTCAAAAGCAGGGCAATCCTCCCAGGAATCAGAGTCCTTCCTGTGTGTTGGCTTTACCACACAGAAAGCAGATGCATCTTTAGAGCAGCTGCGTGAACTGGAAACAATGATCTCCATCACATAGATTAAGAAGAGGTACAAAGAATAAGCAAATTTAAGATCCCATGGCTAGGGACCAACAGAGGCTGTTCCTGTGTTCAGAGGTGTGTTCCCAGTACCCTGGACATCTTAACATCAAGGAAGTCATCAATGGTGTGGACAAAATTATCATCACCTTTTACTCCCATCATGAACTGGGGGCTTATTTAGAAAACGTACCATTCCCTGCTCTCAGCCATGTCTATTTGGTTTGTTCTTCTTTCCTAGGCTGTCCTTAATTTCTTTTGTCACTTGGCTTGCATTTATTTTAGGTTAGTCTGGGCATCTTCCATCAGACTATCTTTACAGATGTCTCTTACTGATTAATTTAGGAGTACATAATGTATCAAAAGATTGTTTGATATGAAAAAAATTTGACTTTTAAAAAGAAACTCCCAATTACAGTGACCCTAATAAGGTCTTTGAATTTTACTAAAATAGAACTTTATGGCCAAGAGAAAGGGGGTTGGAGAGAGGTGAAGAGAGGAGAGAAAAAGAGAGGAGAGAGTGATTGCATGGGCATCCATCTTTTATGGTCCTTATCTGTAGATGTCAATGCTAGGGATGTTATTGAAAGAACCCTGAGTAGGACGGAAAGAAATGATTCATGCAGCCTGCTGAGCCTGTCAGGAGTGGGATCCTATGACTTCTTTAATGTCTGCCTAGAATTCTTGGGAAGGGGATGCTCTGCTTTCAGGTCATGCAATAGTTGTGCCCTGAAATAATGTGGAGGATGTCTAACCCCGACCCGTTCAACTGACTGGATTCATAAATCAGTCATCTTCCTTTTCTGGGTCTTAGTGTCCTCACCTGAAGAAACATCATCACTACTTAACTCTATTTGCCAGGGTTGTGGGAATCACACAAGAGACAGAACTTGGGCATCCATTAAAATCTACATAGGATCAGCATTCACTTATCAGAGGAAACATTCAGCCTTCGTGCTTTTGAGTGTGTGTGTGTGTGTGTGTGTGTGTGTTTTGTTTTGTTTTTGGAAATCAAAATGCATTCTACTGTCATGTATAACTAATTAGAACAAATAAAAAAATCTACACAGAAACAGGTTTTCTTCATTCAGAGGTAGGTTTGTACCTTCCTAGTTCTGCTAAAGACTTCAGTGTGTCCCTCTGGTCTTTCTTCAGCCCTGATTCTGAATGGTCATTTCATTTCAGCTCAGGATGTAGAAGCTGATTATGAATCCTGCTCTCATCTGTTCCTTCCTATGTCTAGACTGGAGAACTGACTTGCATGAAATATAATTTTGGTGCTGGCAGGCCAGCTGCTGTCGAGGATATCATGGAAAGTGACCTTATATTGCCTACATATGTTAAACACTGCTTGCAGGTGACCCAGAAATATTATATGTGTCTCCGTTCTGCCTACTAAATCTCTCCATCAGTCAGAACCAAGCATGGAGTATGAGAAATGTCCTACAGTTCCCACACGAATTTATTACTATTGTTGATATAAGAAAAAGGCAAGAAAAAAAGACCAATTTATTTTCAGGTTTTTGCTAAATAGATATTTTCTGTGTAAAAGTCATATTACAGAAACATGTTATATTTACATAGCATCATATGGCTTAAAATCAAACTTTGAATGGAAAATCATATAAGGAATCATGAATATATTCTCACTGGAAAAAAATTGAACTATATAGAAATATATAGAAACAATGGTTTCCTCTGGGAACAAAGGGGGGGACTTGGGAAGATTTGGGAGGTATACTTGAAAGCTCTTAATTTTGCCTTATATAAAAATTTTATTGTATATCTTTCTGTTGATTTATACAGACATTTGTATAATGTGTCTACAGAAAAAAATAAAGAAAAATTTCTTTACCTAAGTGGAATCATACTAAACATCTTATTTAGCATTTTAAAAACTCAATATGGCCTGAAGATTTTTCCAAGTCATTAGAAAATAGATTTGCTGTGTTAAAAAGCACATGGCTATATTCTTAGAATGTGCCATAATTTAATGAATCACTTCCCTACATACAAACATTTGTTTAGAGTTTGTTGTTATAAGAATGTGGCAATAAACATCCCGGTGCATACATCTTGCTGCAGATGTACTAGTGTTTCAGTAGGATAGAAACTTGGAAGGGAAATAGCTGAATACCAATGGGTAAATTACTTCTCAAAGACTCTGTTTCTTTTTTAGTAAATTAACTTTACTATTACCAACCTCTAATATCATTTTGAGCATTTAAGGTTAAAATTAAATGATTAAATGATAAGCTCAAGTTTATTTTTTCTATTGAAATTTTGTTTTTTTAATTATTTTGATCCCAGAGACTTGGAAGGCTGAGGCAGGAGGACCACAAGTTCAAGATCAGCCTCGGCAATTTAGTGAGGCCCTAGGCAATTTAGCAAGACCCTGTCTCGAAATAAAAAATAAAAAGAGCTAGAGATGTAGCTCGGTGATTAAGTGCTCCTGGGTTCAACCCCTGGTATAAATAAATAAACAAATATTTCCCTTTCTTGCCCCTGAGAATCAGAGCATCTGCAGACACTAAATCTGAAGTCCATGCAGGGCACCTGTGCTTCCGTTATCTTACACCTCTGTAGGGTCTCTTGAACTCCAATTACTGATGACATCTTCAGGCTGGACATTGATCCTTCCATCCACTAAGTGAAGAAAGCCCTATAAAACGTTTTCACATCATCTCATACTCTTCAAATTCCCTTCCCCCAAAGAAAATATCCTCAAGATTGATTCATTTCTCCATATTTCATTCTTCTCTATTAAGGTGTTGGATGTGCAGAAGAATAAGTTAAACAACTGGTCAAGTTCCATTCCTCAGCCATCATTTCCGTTCTGTTCCTCTTGAGGTGGTGTAGACTGCCCTGAAGAATGTTTGAGTTCTGAATTCTTTTGTTTTCACCTTTTTGTTTCCTTTCCTTCCTTTTCATAAGCTACAAGGAGACAGCCAGCTGGTTAATCTTCTATTTGAGGCTGGGGAAGTTGTAGCATGAAGGTTGGAACTGCTATCATCTGGAGATGTAGAGAAAAGTTGAGAGCTGGGTGGTCCACCAGACCAGAACTGAGTCTCAGAGCCAAGTGCTTTTAGAAGGTTTACCTGGAAGCTTCAGTCTTCAAAGCCAAAGCAATTTATGTTCTGTTTTCCTCGAGTGGGCTCATTACCAGCTTCTCTGGAACCCACAGGGGCAGGCTTAGCAGGGTAAAGAGAGCATGGACACAGGCAGCGCCGGGGTGTGCTGAGGTTTGGCAGTGAAAAGAGCAGACGGTAGCTGGGACTTCACCACTGATCTGGTTGCTTCAAGCTCTGGTACATGTAGTTCTCAGGGACATCCCTGGATAAAGTCAAGAGCAATGGAAGGGTACTCCCAGTCCTTATTATATGTTATTCTGATTTGCAACATGCTGATATGTTAACCCTTTTAAACTCTGTTAAGTGTGAGCCTATATGACATTGATTTTCTCCATAAACTTTTTCTCTCCCTTGAAATCCTCACATTCTTGAAAATTCATTTCTTCATTGGCTAAGGTCTTCTAGCATCTTATATATGCTTCATACAGAAAGACTAAACCAAAGCTTTAGCCTATAGCCTGAGACCACCATGGATTAAATGACAAAGCCAAATTGTTGTTATAAAGAGATCTGTGTGGTTTAAAACAACTCAGAAAAACTGACCTGTGTGTTCCTGGGGTAGGTGCAGCCCCGAGGCAGTGAATGTTAGCCAGCTGGCTGACATACAACCTGAACCTTTTCTTTATGAGATTCAGTGCTCTATCACAGATGCCCATTAACCACTGAGATGGTGATGGAGCAGGGACTGGACCTGTTAGGATATTAAAGAGTCACTTAAACAGTTGCTTAGGAGTATTTTGGTGTTGTCACCTCTCTCACTTTGCATCTTCACATTTTTTCTCATTATTCATCTGTTCAATTGCCTGAGCACTTTAGGGCCATCTGCGAATCTAGAGTGGAAGGGCTTCATTGAGCTGATTTGCCTTGCTCTGGCCCTAACAAACACTTGATGTGTTTAATCAACACTCTGATATAAACAATGAGGAAGAGGAAATGTGGCAGATCTAAGGTTAGATCTTTGATGTTTCAATTATTGCCTTGGAACCTCTGCAAGTGAGTCCATGCTATTCATTATGCATCCCCAAAGAACATCGTGAGCTGTTCTTGGGGGCCAGATTTTCATCCTACGATGATTTGAATAGTTCCCATATTGTGGAAGAGATGAATATCTGGTCTAGTGAGTCAAGAAGGATAAAAGCACAATCTCTTTGGGTGGGGGGAGAGCGAGGTCTGGTGGCTAGGAATGAGAATTCAGCTTTTATCCTATATATGGCATTGATTTAGTGACTCAGGATGCCCTTTTATCTTATATTACAGGAAACTTGGGAAATGTTACAGCTGCCTAGGTGCTAGGTTGTTCCCCAAATTTAGGCTTTCAGTGTGCTGTAGATTTTAATTCAAAGCATGCAATAACACGGCTATGAAATGCTGATGTAAGTCTTTGGGTTTTTAACTGAACTTAGGAAACTTGGAGCTTTTTTACATTTCATTTTTATGCTATCCTTTAAACCACATGCTACTCCTCTGCATTGCGTTCTGATCACACAAAGAACTCTCTCAACATTATCCTTGACTCTTCTGCCTTTTCCATCCCAGGAAAACAAAGCTCTGAGTCCCTTCTGTTCTTCTCTCCTCTTTTTTGTCTCATTGCAATATGTTTTCACACCAGACCCTACATCTAGAAATTTCTCCCACTTTCTTTCCAATAATAACTCTTCTTACCTCTTATCTTCCTATCTTATTCCATTTTTAAAATTTACTGAGCTCATTGAAAACATTTATATTTATGGTCTTGGGCCATGATTTCTTCTACCAATCATGACCAAAAAAAAAAAAAAAAAATCCCCCAAAACAAAACAAAACAAAAAAAGTCTCCCTTTCTTTTTGTGCCTCACATAGCACCCACCACATTCTACAAGCTCTATAAATATTGTTTGACTAAATGAATGAATGCCCCTACACAAAAATAACTTGATTATGAAAATGAGAAATGTGACTAGTGGCTGCTGATTCACTGGGATAATAATGATACCATGTCAAAGTTATGTACTTTGCAAGGAGCATGCTGTTTCTTCTGCCTGGAATGTTCTAGACTTTCACCCAGAGTTCTCTTGGATTTCTGACTATATCCTGTCAGTCTCTTGAATATTTCGTTTAGGGTCACATTTTTTCATAAAATGTCTTCCTGAACTGCCAAAGCTAAGCTAAGGGCTTTTCTGTGCTTCCAGAGCACAGTCTGCCTGTCTCTATTGAGCCCCTGTCCCATGAGATTGGCATTTATTTTTGTCTTTTTCCTACTCCCAGTAGATGGAGTTACTTTTCATGGAGCCTCTGGTGTTTAGAAAGGGTCCTAGGACCCTGAAGGTGAACAGCGCATGTTTATAGAATGGATAAACAAAGCTGGATGTTTTTTTTTTTTTTAAAGCATGGTGAGAAGGGAGGTTGAAAGCCTTTCAGAAGAGGGAAAGAGGAACCAGAAAGACTTTTAGGATAGGAATGGGTCAACTTTCAGATGAGCAAGGTACTCTTCAATTCAGCAGCTGATGAGTGAGACTTTAGGGAGAGCATGGCCTCTTTCTCAGGATACACCAGCACATACCATCTTGTCATTTCTCCTCCACCGGGTTTTCTGTTTCTACCATGTATCACAGTGTGGAATTATCTTCTTGTCTTAGTCCGTTTAGGCTGCTATGGAAGAACTCCATAGGTTGGATGGCTTATAAACAACAAACATGTATTTCTCGTGGTTCTGGAGGCTGGAAAGTCCAAAATGAAAGTGCTTCTAAATTTGTGTCTAGTGAAGCCTTTCTTCCTTGTTCATAGGTGACCGGCTTCTCACTGTGTCCTCTCTGACTAAAAGGGGTAATAGAGCTCACCGGGGCCTCTTTTATAAGGGCACTAATCCCATTCATGAAGGCTTTATTCTCACAATATAATCACATCTCAAAAGGCTCCATCTCCAGATACCATCACAACGGGGATGAGGTTTCAACATTTGCATTTGGGAGAGGATACTAATGTTTCCTCTATGGCACTTCCCTTTCCTTGCTTGTGAGTGGTCCCTTGAATCTTAAGCTCCTTCAGGCAGAAAAAACAATGTCTTTGAGTTATGTTTATGGGTAACACTGTGGAACAAATGCTAAGTAAAGAAAGACCTTCTCTCTCCTTCGCCAGTATTTTCTGATGGTTTCTTAACTAAAGACCATAAATCCTATTCCTAGGATGGTTTTGGTTTCAGGGTGGCATGGTTTATATATACACTGACTGGCCTGCCCCCCAACTACTTCTTTTTACCCCATTTTCTTTCTTTATGAATCAAAGCTCTGCATCTCCCTGGTAGCTGGTCAGAGCCAAGGAGGCTGTCAGGTGTCCACACTGGCTACTCAAAATTCTCACCTCATCCATCAGGAGAAAGGCTGTATTTGGCCACACCAGGCACTCCGCCACTTTTGTATTCAGAGTATATCTTTCTTTGAGAGTTAATGCATAACTTAAAATTTTCATCTCATCTATACAATAATTAGCTGCCTGTTTTCAAAAGGTTTAAATGACAGCAGCTCAAGCATCTTCTCCTCTGTGACAGGCCTGTTGGAAAGCAAATAGAGAAACTCATTTTGAAGCCACATTGATTTTTCTGACATTTTTAAAAAATGAAATTTTTTAAATTCAGAAAACTTGAAATGGTAAAAGCAGATGCCCAGAGACACACTAACAATTGGATGTGAAATTTTAAAAAGCATTCTAAACCTTCTATGAGACAAATCTGACTTTAAATTAGAATATTCTTACTTTTCATAAACTATGTTTCCAGTCCATAGTCACAGTTAAAAATAATGTGTATTAAAGAATGCAAAGTCAAATAAGAAGTCATGAAAATAATTGAGTCCTTTTCAACCTGCATTCTGGTTCCTGGTGTGAGCCCTGGGCTGCATTCCCAGTACTGCAGCAGTCAGTGTGGTCTTCGCTAACTCGGAAAGTCCTTTGGGGCTCTTCCCAACCCCCTTAAGACTCTATTACAGCAAGAGAAACCAAGAATGCTGCAGAATGTTTGAGTTTGAATTTCCTGACTTTATTGACAGGTGGTGAATTTGTACATGTGAACATGGATTTGACCTCTAAGTCAGAAGTTCCCTTGTGGGCCCATGTGAAGGCCGCAGTAGCAGCAGCAGCAGCAGCAACAGCATGTGTGTGTGTGTGTGTGTGTGTGTGTGTGTGTGTGTGTTTAGAGAGAGAGAGTACTGCAAATGCTGTTCAAAACTTGCAAAGAGTTTGATGGAAAGAGCTTATTTGTGTAAACTAAGGTATATAGGCTAACTAAACAATGTGTTTCTTGACTGTGGACTAGAATTCTGTTTGGAGAGGCAGGGTATAGAAAAAAATGGATGTATCTTAAAGCTAGAAAGATTTGGGTTTAACTAACAGCTCAGTCACTTACTGTGCAAGTGAGTAAGACCTTTTGCAAATTCTTAACCACTGAGAAAATGGGGATAACACCCATCCAGCTGAAGTGTTTTGAGAGAAAAAAGAATTTCATTTGTAGAGTGTCTGGCACACAGTAGTTGCTAAATAATTGACAACTATGATGATTTTAATGACTATTTTTCTACCCAATAATGTCTCCCAGTCTGATCAGAAGCTTCAAAAGCTTTCAGTGGTATTTATAGTTGTCATGTCTGCACCAGGTACTGTGGGAAGGGACTGTCATAAATTATCTTATTTAATCCTCAAAACCACTCTCCAAAGATATGTACTATTTATCTTTATTTTATAGAAGAGAAATCAGAGGCTTGGGAAGGTGTAAAATTTCCCAATCACATAGGTAGTAAATAATGGAGTAGATAGTCAATCCAGCTAGTCTAACTACTTCAGAATTTTCCCTCTTAACTAGTGCAATTAATTCAAAAGAGTTTAAACATGGCTGTGGAAAATTATGAGGAAGGAGGGTGGAAAGGAATAAAGGAAGGAAGGAAGGAAGGAAAGAAGGAAGGAAAGAAGGAAGGAAGGAAGGAAGGAAGGATGGATCATTAATAAAATTGGTTTTAGCTGATGAAAATGGTACAAATGTCTGCTTCAGACAGAGCGGAACTGTTCTTGTCTTCAGGGTATTTTCATAGTTAGCTATGAGAGAAATCTATAAAATAGATTCGGATCAAGTTTTCTAAAGGAGAGGACAAGCAATGGAGCCTCCAATGTATTTTAATTTTTATGAGATAAACTAAGCCTTAGAGAAGTTTGTGTTAATATGTTCCATAACATGGAAAGTGGGACCTCTAGAAATGGAAGCCAAGGATATTAATTTAGAGTAGTCAACTGTTAGGCTATCAACATGACACTTGTAGTGTTACTAGCTTTTTAAAGTATAGTGAAATTATTACTTATTAAATATTCCATAGTTTGAAATGTGTAGATGATTAATCCACATGTAACTAAACATTTGCTAAATGGAATGACTAATTGTTGCCTTCTATATTCTGGAGGCATTTCATGGACTTCAAGTTCAGGTGCCAGTCATTTGGGCTTCTATATGAAACATACTATTCTAGGCTATGATATTATTACAAATCTATAGCACAGGTTATCACAAATGATATGCAAAGGTGGGCATGGTTATTAATTTTAAATAAAATTTAATGAAGTTTTACTTATATAAAGTATAATGCATCATTTAAAATGTAGATTTGACAGGTCTTGATAGTGGTATGCACTTTCCACTACTATCAAAATCAAGGTACAGAACATTTTTATCACCCCAAAGAGATGATTTGTGTCTATCCCTCCCTCCACTTCTGACCATGAGCAGCCACAGATCTACTTTCAGTCACTGTAGGTTAGCTTGCATTTTCTAAAATTTTGTGTAATTACAGTCATACAATATACATTCCTTTTTCATTCAACCTAGTGATTTTGAATTTCATTTATGTTATTATATTTAACAAGAGTTCATTTCTTTTTGTTGTTGAGTAGCATTTCTTCACATGGATATGCCTTATCTTGGATATCTTCATCATGGATATGCCTTATCTTGTTCATCTATTTACTTATGGATGGATATTTGGCTTTTTTGTCCCCCGCCCTTCTTCTTCCTATCATGAATATTCTTGAACTTTCAATGGACATCCAGTATTTGAATGGACATTTCATTTCTCTTGGGTAAATATCCTAAATGAGTCATAAGTTAATTTTTTTTAACATTTTAGAAAAGTTTAAATGACTTTGTATTACTACCCAAAGTGTATGGAAGTTCCAGTTGTTCCACTTTCTCATCAGTACTTGATTGTCAGTCTTTTAAATTTTAGCTAGTGGGCATGAGAGTTATCTAGTGTGATTTTACTTTACATTTCTCCAATAACCAAGGACACTGACAATCTTTTTGTTTGCTTTTTCAGACATTTACATATCTTCTTTTGCAAAGTGTCTGTGTTCAGCTCTTTGCACATTTTAAAAATTGAATTGCCTTCGTTTTAGAGTTCTTTATATATTCTGGATGCAAGTCCTGAAAACATAAATATATTTTATTTTTATATGTTCTATGAATACGTATAAAACACATAATATAATATATAATATAATATCTGTTGCTCTCTTTATATACATATATATATGTATATGTGTGTATCCTTTCCTACTATATATATAGTAGGAAATATATATATATATACACACACACACACACACACATATACTCTGTGGTTTGTTCTTTTATTTATTGGTATCTATTGAGGATCATGACATTAATTTGTGTAAAGTCTAATTTAATTTTTTCTTTGATAGTTCATGCTTTCTATATTCTAATTAAGAAATCTTTGCCTGCTCCAATATCACGAAGGTTTTCTCTTTTGCTTTCTTCTAAAAGTTTTATAGTTTTAAGCTTTTATATTTAGGTCTATGATTCATTTTGATTTAATTTTCATGTATTCTATGAGATGTATTAATTTTCTGTGGCTGCATAACAAATTACTCCAAAATTTGTCAGTTAATGCAACAAATATTTATTATCTCACACAGTTGCTAAAAGTCAGGGGTCTGAGAGTGACTCATCTGGGCAGTTCTGAGTCAGGATCTTATCATGTTGCAGTGAAACTGTTCTTCATGGCTGTAGCAATCATATGCCTGACTAAAGCTGGAGGATCTTTGTAAGATGGCTCACTCACATGGCTGTTGGCAGAGGCCTCAGTTTCTCAATGTACAGGAGCTTCTACAAGGATGTCTGAGTGTCCTCAATTTTTCTGCTGGCTTCCCCAGAACAGATAATCTAAGCAAGGACTAGCAAGGAGGAAGCCAAGTTGTCTTTTATAACAGTGTTCAAAGCTACTCATCATCATTTCACTAGAAGTGGGTGTCTAAGTCCAACTGCACTCAAGGTGAGAGAAATCCACTTGTTCTTTTTTTAAGGGAAAAGTATCAAAGAATTTAGGGACATATTTTGAACCAACATAGAAGATCAAGTTCAAAGTTTATTGCTTTCCTACAGAATATCCAGTTGCTCTATTATCATTTGTTAAGATGAGGTTGGCATTATTAGTTCTACTTTCTTTTACAGATGAATATCATTAATTGTTATATTTCAAAAGCAAATTGAATTTTTAAAAATTCAAGCCAATAGCAAAAGTTTACTAAAAATATACAAATGAAAAATTCAAATGATGGTATTAATTTCTAACAATATACTTTCTGTCAGTTTGCATTTTTAATTTTCAATTGAAATAGTTAATAAAATCTTGGAACATTAATGTTGGATGAAATCTAAGATATTAAGTAATTTATCTCAGTTGTTTTATGAATGTAGAAGCAGAAGTGCTGGGAGATTAAATGAATGGCTCAGGACATAATGTAATATAGAGGCAGATCTGAGAATATTAGCTATTTTGTCTCCTGTTCTAATAAACTTTCTGATAGATCAAAGGTTGAAAACCTCTTGACATGAAAAAATATGACGTTGGTCTCTGAAGCTATCTTATCAAAGTCCACAAGGGGCCCTTTTAAATCTCTCCTTATTAATTACATGTGTATGAGGACTGGTCTCATTCCTTCCATTTTTCCCTTATTCCTTTCTTTCTGTTTCCTCATCCATCTATGGATCCTTTTTCTCACTCATTGTTTAATTATGTGAAAATGTGCTGAAAGTCTTCTATGGAGCAAACATTGGTATAAATGCTCAAGGTGCAAATATTAAAAGAATAATTTCATTGTCATCAAACAACATAGTCTGGTTTCTTCTGTAAGCACGAAAATATTTCTCTCTATGAGATAAACTTTTGGGTTCAAGGTCATTTGCCTATCAGGTCATCACCTAGAAAACAAAGCCTCTGAGAAAATCAGATTTCCTAGAATCACAGGGATTGCAAATGCTTTTCAATACTCCATATGAATGAGCAATAGAAAGGTCAAGGTCTTCTCTCACTCAGGTAGATTTTCTCCCAGCTTTTACTATCATCAATATTCCTAAAGAAATCTGAAAGAAAGTGCTAGGACTTTGCAGTATTAGTCACAGGATGTTTTGCTGTTAGCTTCCTTAATTTGGCTTAATATTGTATGAATTCAGTGCTTGAGAATGTTTGATATTTTAGTGGTCAATTAATGACTCATTTTGAAATTGGAATGAAGGTAGGGTACAAACATATGATTTATTACTGTTTATGATTTAAGTCTGATTTTCCAAAAGAGTTGTACATTATGAAGCTTCATTCCATGTATTTTAGGATTCTTCCCATCATAGAAGCATGGATGGAAGAAAGCTTGGAGATATACCCTGCGGCAGTAGTTCCCTTCCACATCTCTCTACCCAGGCTGTTCCTCACAATTATTGCTGCCACTAGCTGTTCTGTACACTGGATAGGCATCCACCAGGGGAACCCTCACAGAGCAGTCACATGTTATTTCTTCTTTTTCTTATAAAGTGAATAAAGACTTCTAGGAACTCTCACCTAGGATCTTAGAAAAGAGAGGTCTACTGCTACAGTTGGTGCAGTCTAGTCAGTGTGTAAAGTCTGCTAAACAGGACTGCTGTTTTAATGATGTAGATACCTCATGGTAAATACCACTGGTGGCTCAATCATGGGCCAGATGCAGAGTCTTAACTCAAGTTCAGCTGTGGATTGAGATAAAAAAATAAAGGTCAGATAGTCCAATTGTCTTTCCATGGAGCTGAAAGAAAGAGTGGAAAAAAGTTTCAAATATGATCTCTCTGAATTTATAGCTGTTTTGTTAGGGGGTACAGGTCTCATTCCAGAAGAGGCAGCTTTTCCTCAGAGAAGAGTTGGTGACATCCCCTATTGATCTATTGATGGACATGAGGTCTAAGGAACCACTCTGTGTTATAAACACTGAGACAGTTTCTGGATGATAAAAGAGGGAAAGGAATTTGTCAAATGGATGCTGTGTGCTCACAGAACCATTGACAAAATCAGGTTTGAGGCTCTGCAGCCATAACAAGAGCCACAATCACACTCCAGAAATTAACTACCACAAAATACCTGAGGCATTTATAAAAAGAGAATATTTATCTCACAGTTCTGGAGATTCAAGTGCTTGGCACCTGCATGGGCTTTTTACTGGCTGCATTTACAATATGGCAGATAGCAATGTTGGGTTGGAGTGATGAGGTGACTACCTCTCCAACCAGGAGCAAAAAGAAAGAGGATGGGTATGGCCAGACTTGCTCTTTTCCTATCAATCCTCCGGTAAGAACTCAGGGGAATGCATGAGAACTACCTTTCCAGAGCATGCCCCCAGTGATCTAAGGACTACCTACCAGGTCTCATCTCCTGAAGTTTACATCACCCTGGGGACTAATTTTTAGCATATAGGTCTTTGGGGATGTTCAACACCCAAACTGTAGCACTGGGAAAGTGAGGATGTGTTATTTTCAGCCTCTATGTGGGAGGTAAGCCCTGATTCTCTCTAAAACCTCAGGGGTGGGACCTAGTAAAAATAGAAAGAAAGTGGGGGCCTCCCTAAACATAGGAACAGGGTTCAGAGACTGGGAAACTCCCTTAAGGAAAAACAAAGCATCAAACTGAAAATTCTAGTTTCTGATGAGGGATAGAAGAAGTAGGGGTGAAGTCTAAGTAAATCTGACGCTTGGGTGATTATTTGGGAGAAAATTCCTGCTCCAAAAAAGGTCCCGGAAAGGACAGAATTTAGAGTTCAATATTTCTCAGCTTTGGCTTAAATTAGGATCACCTAAGGAGCTTTCAAAGCATGCTACTTGGGAGCTCTACCCCAGACCAATTAAGCCAAAATTACTGGGAGTGCATTGTGTTTTTAAAACTCCTCCCTGGTGATTCTAATGTATGGCTAGGACTGAGAACCACACAATTACATCCAAGACACCTGTAGAAAGCAAGCAAGTGGGCTCTAGAGCGCATACTGGCAGGTGCTAGGGGGTGGCATCTATTACAGCCACTTTCACATGTTTGGCAATTTTGTGATCCAGCACTGCTGAGTAACAGCAGGAATCATCTTGTAACTCATTGGCATTTTTAAAGGCCTAATATGATGCACACATATGAGGCTTTTTAAAGCCTGAAAACATTTCTGCATGATGAATAAAAAGCTCTCTTCTTCAGGTGGTAGGAAAGGGAGAGAATAGGGTACTTGTGTCAGCCAAATCCAAGGCCTAGAAAGGGCTTGGAAACCAGAGCCAGAGCCCACCCGCCAAACTCTCACTCATTTGCCCCAGGATGATTAATTCTACTCAAATGAGCTGAGTGGAGGGAGAATGAGCAAAACCACGGTTTGGGCCTTAGATGCCCCAGTGTGCACAGCTGGACAAGCCTCTTCAAGGAAATGGGAGCCTGTTCAGGACTCCCAGGCAGGAGCCATCTCCAGGCTGGCTGCTTTTGTGAATCACACAGACTCCCAACCCACTGCAGTCCTTGGCTTACCTAGAAAAATTCAGAACACCAAATACTTCCAGATTTATTGAAGAATACTGTCTTATGCAGCTGCTATAACAAAATATCAACTAAGTGACAGTAATTTCTCACATTTCTAGATGTCGGAGAGTCCAAGATCAAGGCACCAAGCAAAACTAAAGCCTGATGAAGGGCCCCCTTGCTGGATCATAGACACTACCTTCTCCCTGTGTCTTCAAATGGACCTCTTTTATAAGAGCACTAATCCCATTCATGAAGGATCTACCTTCATGATCCAATCACCTCCTAAAAGGCCCTCACTTCTTAATATCATCACTTTGGGGGTTATGAATATGAGCGAGACACAATCAGAACTATAGGAAATACTAGCTGGGAAGAAGGAGATTTGGAATCCAAGTGAATTTCCACAATGCTAAATTTACTCCTTACATTTTAGACTAGATTGGGAGATGAAGGAAAGTAATTAAGCAAAGAATGTGTATCAAGAAGCCAAGCATTTAATGAAAAATCCAGTGGCAGCAAGTATCAATATTTGCTTTCCAAGGTTAGCAACCCAGAGAACATGTTTGGAGCAAGACTGGAGAGACAGTGAGCACAGAGAGTACCAACAACCTGCCCTTGCCGGCCAGGCTCCCTCATCAGTCTCTATTTACTGGTTATGAGTGTGATGGATGAAGCCGCTGCCAACAAAGCGCTGTCTCTGCCCTTTGCCTGCCCTGTTACAATGGTTTCATGTAACTTTGAAGGGTAGACTCTAAAGGGCACCAGGCTGATCGATGCTCCTCATTCAACTTCCTGCCGCCACTGGTCTGTGAAGCCATCCCCCTGCTCCTGTGTGGATGCCTGCTGACCTCCTCTTTTGAAATGTGAGAAAGTGGAGCTGGAATTAATAATGACAACAGGGGCCTTTCAAGTGTTTGTTTATGTTCTGGGAACAAATTATTGGCTGTAAGAGCAATTTGGGGAAAAAAAAGGAAAAAGACCATTAAGAGGATTCACGGAAATGCATAGCAGTGATAAGACAGCTTTAGCACAGGGCGCTGACAATCGCTGGCCCTTTTTGAACACCTCTAACTTGACAGAAATAATTTCACAAATTGGAGGAGGGGAAGTGGACCTTCAAAAATGGGAGACTGTCTTGGATTTTTATAATGAAAAGGTTTGTGCTTGGCACATAATTTAATAAATATTCATTGATTGCTTACTATGCTGTGTTGTAGCTACTAGGGTGAATACTTCAAAATTCCCTGCCCCTGACCACAATTTTTGCAGAATTGATATTTAAAGGATGTGTGAGAGAGAGAGAGAGAGAGAGAGAGAGAGAGAACCAAAAACAGTTAATTTCAATAAAATAATAGTGATAGGACTGAGGTAAGCACAGAATGTTCTAAAAGAAAAGCAGGGGAGCAGATATGTGAGGTGAAGAAGCCTAAGCCAGTATCTTTGCATTATGGGCTGTGTGCATATTTTGGGGGGTTGAGGGGATGGCTAGCAGTTTGTTATTAATGCAACCTAATGTATAAGTCAGAAGTGTCAGTACTTGGAGGTGATGATGTAGGGGCTCTTTATGCAAAGTTAAAGACTAAGGCCTACTTCAGGATTCTGTATGTCAAGCTAAGCAGTTTGGACCCTTCTCAGTACATCAGAGAAGGGTCCAAAATGTCAATTCATTTGCATTAAAATCATTTAGCATTTTACCACTCATAGTACCCAGACAAGCACCAGCATATGTAGAACCTGTAATTCTATTAGCAATACAGACATTTTACCACTACCTAAAGCCATGGCAGCAGAATATGTATTTTAATAAAATGAACCATATGCACAGTAAATTTTGAGACATATCACCCAGGGAGCTTGAAAAAAAATGAAAATTATTTGAGTCTCAATTTTTGGTTAATTACCACTGAGATAAGATGCTGGAGCCTACATTTTTAATAAGCATCCCATTCTGAAGCAGGTGGCTATTTAAAAACAAAACAAAACAACAACAACAACAAAACCTTGTGTTCAGACTTCCTGGACTAGCCAAACCATTTGCATCAGGATCTTAGGGAATGAAACATGTGCATCACTATTTTTTAAAACCCCTTGGGTGGTGCATATTTATAATTGAGAATCACTTGATTAGAAGATATTAGCAGGGAAGTGGCGTGATCTTCATTTTGATAGAGCTCTTTCCTTTTTCAAATCTTTCACATCTATTATCTCAACATTCCTCAATGTTTTGCATGGAAATGATTGCATTATCCAAGGCTGCAACATCTTGTCAAGAATGTTAGTTATAAAGGCAATTATTTTAAAAAGGAATCTGACATCCCAACATCATTCACAATGATTTTAATTCTAAGTAGAGATATAGGATAGCTCTCAGAAAAGCTGGGAAATATTTTTGGAACATACATGTTGGGCCATTTGTCTTCTATGCTTTCCAATTGGGGTGGCACACAAAGAATTCAGCCAGGCTCTGGTACCAATCCCTTTTCTGCCAAGACTGTGATATGGAATGTGATTCACTCTGTTTTGACTTTAGTTCATTCATCTTGAAAATGGTAATAACAAAACTTTACCAATTTGTGTAGTTGCAAGAATAAAATAGTACACAAGAATATTATTAAATGTACTAGTCCCATAAAAGCAAGAATTCTAAATATTATTGTACAAAGCTAGCAAAACTTAAAAATGCAATGCAAAAGTCTAAATTCTGATCTTGATATTAAGAATTAAAATACTCACAAATGCATATGAAGTGAGGTACGATGCCAAATCTTTACTTTCTAAATTTTATTTTTATTGGTACATTATACTTATAAATCGTAGTGTGATTTATCATGCCGAATTTATACATTTAATGACATAATTTGATCAATCATGTTCCACACTACCTCTCTTCCTCTCCTCTTCCCTTCCCTAATCTTCTTGCTGCACTCTAATTCTCCCATTATTATATTATTTTAATTAGGGCATTATAATTATATATAAAAGCAGGATTCATTGTGGTATAATCATCCATGGACATAGGATAATTTTGTAAATTTCATTCCCCAGTACTTCTGCATGCCCTCCCCTCCCCCACTGATCACTTTCTACTCTAAGTCACCCTCTGTTTTGGGGAGATCCCCCACTTATATTTTCCCCACTCTAGCTTTCACATATGAGAGAAAACATTCCACCCTTGCCTTTCTTAGTTTGACTTGCTTCACTTAGCACGATGTTCTCTTGTTCCATCCATTTGTCAGCAAAAGACATAATTTCATTCTTTTTTATAACTGATTAAAATTCCATTGTATGTTTGTATACGAGAAATATGAAAAATTGTGCTCTATATGTATAATATAAATTGTAATGCATTCTGCTGTCACGTATAACATATTAAAATTTAAAAAATTCCATTATATATATATATATATATGCCATATTTTCTTTATCCATTTATCTGTTGATGGATCCCTAGACTGGTTTCATAACTTGGCTATTGTGAATTGTGCTACTATAAACATGGGTATGCCTGTTCACTATAATGTGCTGATATTAGTTTTGGGGGATAAATACCAAGGAGTAGCTGGGTCATAGAGTGGTTCCATTTCTTGTCTTTTGAGGAATCTCAATACTACTTTTCACAGTGGTTGTACCAACTTTCAATCCCACCAACAAACTATGTGGGTACCTTTTCCCCCATATCCTCCATTTATTTTATTTGTATTTTTAATAATTGCCATTCTGACTTATGTGAGATGGAATCTCAGTGTAGTTTTGATTTGCATTTTCCTAATTGCAAAGGATGTTAAACATGTTTTCATGTATTTGTTGACCATTTGTTTTTCTGCTTTTAAGAAATGTCTGTTTAGATCATTTGACTATTGACTTTTAAGTTTTTAAAAAATGTATTCTGGATATTAATCTCCTATCAGAGTAGCTGGCAAAGATTTTCTCCCATCTGTAGGCTCTTTCTTCATGTTCTTAATTGTTTCCTTTGCTTGTAGAAGTTTTTAATTTGATGCCATCCTACTTACTGATTCTTGATTTTATTTCTTGAGCTTTAGGAGTCTTATTAAGAATGTTGGTGCCTGGGCCAATATGTTGGAGTGTTAAGCCCATGTTTTCTCCTAGAAATTGCATAGTTTCTGGTCTAATTCCCAGGTCTACTTTGAACTGATTTTTGTGCATGGTGAGAGATAGTTTTAGAGATCTAGTTTCTGCATATGAATATCCAGTGTTCCCTGCACCAATTGTTAAAGAAACCCTTTTCTCCAATACATATTTTTGGCACCTTTGTCAAGTATCAGCTGACTTAATCTATTGGGTTTGTCTCTGTCTTCTATTTCATTGGTTGCCACGTCTATTTTGATGCCAATAGAATGCTATTGTTCTGTGGTATAATTAGAGATCAGGTGTTGGGATGTATCTAAGTATTTATCTAAGTATGGCTCCAGCATTGCTCAGTATGGCTTTGGTTATTCCATGAACTTCTTATGATGACTGGATAAGATAGTCCTTTTCATCATTTCAATCTTAACTGAGAATATAATTAACTTATCCATACTCACACAGCTAGGAAGTAGTGGAATGAGGATTTGAATCTAATTCCAGTTGGGTCAAAATCCAATGTGTTCAAGCAATTTGCTCCATGGTCTCCTTGGGGTTTCATTTGAATATAAGAAGCCTTTTGTTGGGGATGTGTAAACATCAAAATATGATCCATCACTTGAAATAAGTCCTGAGGGGTTGTTCTATATAACATTGGCTGAAACAAACGCTTACTTAGCCCGTAAACTCTACACTCAAAGGCCTGCAAAGCAGTTCTAACCATGGAAATCCTGGCCAGGACCCTAGACCCACAAATCTACAGAGACAAGCAGATAAGCTGGGAAGATGCCCATTACTTTGCATTCTAACTAATCATAAGTAATCTAAAAGCAACAACTAGGCTATTTAATTCTTCTTAGTTAATTTACAGGTAGACTTACTGGCTTACCCTGAATGTCTGCAGAGACATTGAGTATCAAGGAATGAAGGATTCATTAGCAACCAGAAGTGTGTCCCCAAAGCAGGCAGCCAATCAGACACAGATCTGCAAAGGCAAGGAAGGAGGATCTTGCCCACTTCCAAAGAGCATGCAGAACCTCTGGCAGACAGCAGGCCTTGGGAGAAAAGTGGGATTCCAGGGACTCCTGGGAAATAGGGGGGAGCAGTCAACCCAACAAATAGCATTAACATCCCCACGTGTGGGAAATGGGTTATTCATTCTGCACATTCCTTCTTTAGACTGCTGCCCAGAGAGGTGCTCTGGCTGGTCATTTTCTACCTTTGGGAGCAACAGAGCAGAATAGAGAAGTGTACTCATGGCTAGGGGTGGGGTTGGTAATAGTTGGGGCACTTGGGCCTCACAGGGATATGATACATATTCTCCTTGTGGCTACCCTGGGAAATAAGTAGGATAGCTGCTATTTCAATGTAAATTAACCTATTAGCAAATCTCTGCTTTCCAGCTGAACACATACTACTAGGTAGTATGGTGGCTTAGAAAATCTAATGTGCATCAATCATCTGGACAGCTGAAGACATGTCTGGGGCATACCCCTGTGGCCTCTAACTCAGCAGGTCTGGGCTGGGCCTGATCATTTGCATTTGTGTCAAGTTCCTAGGTACTGCTGATACTGCAGATCTGGGGATTATACCTTGAAAATCACTGGTGAGTAGCTATTGCATTGCCCTGCCCTGATCCCTGAAATAAGTCCCGAGGGGTTGTTCTATATAACATTGGCTGAAACAAAAGCTTAGCCCGTAAACTCTACACTCAAAGGCCTGCAAAGCATTTCTAACCATGGAAATCCTGGCCAGGACCTGAGACCCACAAATCTTACTTCTTCCAATGTATGGGTATGGTGTGGTCATAGTTCTTATCATTCAGGGACTTATCCACAGCTGAAGAGAGCCTCCTTATCTGAGTTCATGCCCTCTCCCTACAGAATCTGCATTTAATTATGCTGGAATAAAGAGACATAAAGGGGCCTCTCACACCAGGATGAAGACTCAGGCCATCCCAGTGTCAGAGACCCTGTGGGGTTGACTAAAGCCCTTATGATGGCACTGCAGCTCAACGCCTCCCTCAGTTCATACTTCTGGCTATATAGGAGCTCTCATATGACCACCATCAGGAAAGGACAGAAAGCTGACCCTCCATTCATGAATAACTTTGCTGTCTGTGATGAATAGAAGCAAGACAACAATAAAGCATGATTGTAGGACTCAAATTCATAGACTGCCTTGAAATACAGTGGTGGGGGAAAATCTCCAGATAGGCAGATTCCCTGGGGCAGCACAAGTCACAGAGCTAAACCCTGGGCTAGTCAATGGGTCGATGTGACAGACAGTGCTTCTATGGGAGACTCTGCAGAGCTATATAGCAAAAGAGGGAGATGCATCATTTCACAACAGGAGAGTAAATTATTGGTTGGCTACAAAGATTGAATAGAGTATGGGAAAAGATGAGCTGAGCAGACTCCTAGTGGTAGAGGGTATTAAAGGGGCACAGGAAAAGGGCATCTACCCATTTCTGGAGTGAGAAGCAGAATAGGAAAATTTCTGCAAGGAAGTTGTGACTGAGAGAAAACAACAGAATAACTCTAGATAAATTAAGGCAGAGGGTGGGCATCTGGGGACTGTTAGCAGATGAGGTTAGCAAAAGGGAAATGTGGCTGGGTGGTGGTGTATATTGAAGGCTTCAGTTTTTTTTTTAATTTTATTTTTAGGTGACTGATTTGTGTGAGAATTTAAACCTTACCTCTCCCAAGGCTAAAACTGAATTGTCAACACCAAGAAAGGAATAACTACTCTGTCGATTTTTTTTTTTAAATTCATTAGAGGACAAGGGAAAGTTTTTGAGGGGCACTGAGTAAAGTTCACAACCAGATATAAGTTTAAAGATGGTAATTCTGACAACAGAGTGGATATGGTTTGGATGAATTTGTGAGTCCTGGCAAGAGTGAGGAACAGAAGATATTAAGGCTGGGTCTGAATTGCAGCTCTGCCACCAAGGTTGTGAGGCATTGGATAGGTTACTTAACTTGGTAAAGCCTGGGTTTCTGCATCTGTAAAATGAGTATTATGACAACAGATACTGCTAGAGTTTTTGTGAAGACTAAATCAGCAAATGTGTAGGGGATTAATTTAGTGTCTAGAACTAGCAGTACTCAGATAGGAACTGGAAGTATTATTCCTGAAAGGTCTCAACTAGAGCAAAAGTAGAAGGGCTTGGGAGAGAACTGTCAACTGATACAAAGGCCTGGGAAATATTGAAAAAGAAAGCTAATGGGTTGTCCAGAGGATGAGCACGTAGGGTGTGGGTGGTTTGGGCCTATAGCCTGGCTCTGCTGTTGGGATCATCATCCATCCATCCAACCATATGTACATATAGACATATATCCCTTGATTCAGTCAGTATTTTTTTCTGAGCACTTCTTCTGTGCCAGGCACTGTTCCATGTGGTGGGATCTTGCTGACATGTACCTGAACATAGGTGATCCGTAGTCCCCCTACCAGTGATGGTGGTGTAAATTCAAACCTGGATGTCGCTCTAGGGTGAAGGGACGTATTCAGTAATGTCTTCATTTCCCTCATGTGGCAGCTTTCCTCTCCCGATTCACGTCTTTGTGACAGTTCATAGAGAAAAGTTAATATATTTCTCCCTCTTTTTAAAATTGCCTGTGAAGGTGGAGGGTTGTAACTATCTGGAGATATAAAGGTGCACTTTGGGATTCAAAGCCTTTCAGCTGCTTGTACTGAGAGGCTCTTCGAATCTGAGAAGCAAGCTTAGAAGCAATTGTAAGTAAGTGACCTACCGTTGATGTATATGCATTTGCAGGGTTCACTCGATTTACAGTCCTCATTGTTTGCTCTGTGTAATTTACAGTGGTTTTTTGCTTTCTGTACATGCTGTGCATTGTTGTATCTTGATTGCCCAGACTTACAGACTATAAATGGGCTGAAATTATCTACAGCAAAACCTTTCTATTGCTAGCGTGTTGCTTCTTGCACACCTGCATGTTTGGTTCTGAAATCTTTCTTCAGGAGCCTGATATGGCTTTCTCTGCTGGCATAAGTATGGGTTGTTTTAGCTTCACTACAGGAACCCATGATATTAAATTTAATTGTGCTAAAACCTTCAATTACCATGTTATTTACCTGTGACAATACATTATTGTTTCAACAATTCTGAACCAGAAAGCTGGCTGGAAATAATATAAAGCAGATTATGTCAACCCACTGGCCCTGCTTTTCTTACCTATAAAGAGGAGGCTTGGGAGACTACGAACATACAGGAACTCCTTTTGACTCTTTATATACCATTCTCTCTGCCTGTGTGGTCCTCCAAGCTTTTGGAATCCTGCTTTCCTTCAAAGCACAATTCAAGCCCTGTTATCTTCGTGGAGTCACTGTGTTTCAATCACTTCCTGAAATGGTCCCATCTGTTAGACTGTTCCCATGCTGGGGAAGGTAAGGTACAGAGGAGGGTGGGAGGCCAGAGTCAAACAAATGAAGACAACCAAATGTAAATGGGCAATGGTTATTTATTCAGATCTTACTATAGCCGGAAGTCAGCCACCATTTTCTGTGGGTTGGCAGAGACTCAAGGGCAGCAGAGAAGTGGAGAAACTTGATTGTGGAGACAAGGAAAGCTCAGGTGTGTCCTGATGGAGTCTGTTTTCATTGGGAAGCTATAGGCAGGCCCACCAGAAAAGGGGCATTTATAGGATGGTTAAAAGTGCATATTGGGATTTCTCTGGTTGGTCCTAAGTTGGAATCAGGGACAAAAGTTAGGGAAACTGTTAGTTGTTAATCAAGTCCTAGTCATTTGGAGCCAATTAGTACAGGTGCTATTGTTTGGCTTTCTGGTTTCATTGTGAAAGATAATAAATAGTCTGATTTTCTACAAATCTGATTCACAGACAGCAGGCTGGCTTCCAAAGCTGGAGACAATAGATAATGGATTGGTTTCCTACACAGGTTGCTGAAGATTATGGGTCAAAGTTCCATTTTAGTATATGGTCTTGCCATTGTCTATTTGTATATTCAGTCATTCACCAGTCAGAAACTCCTACAATGGCCCAAGTTAGAGTGGCTGAGGTCAGAAGGAGTTTACATGGTTTTACATAAGTTAAAAGAAAAAGAGAGATCACATGCTTTCAATCCCTTACCAATATACCTGATATATTTCATGGAGTTTTTTGTTTTTACTTGTACCAATAGCTGTTCAGGGCTAGGAGATGGTAGACAGATTCACTATTAGGCTTTGCAGAAGGTGTACCTGAAAGCTTAGGTTGTGTTGCGCCCCCTTGCCCGCAAGGAAGACGCAACACTCAGGAATCTTCTTTCAGTAGTTTATTTCAGGCCCTTGATAGTTCTTCTTCTCCTCTCTCGGATGCCCCTCCCAGCCTTAATAAAGCATCTCAGGCCCCAATGCAAAGCAGCCACGTGGAGCTTTCTCATAGGGTGATGAAAAGTCATGCGCCAACTCTCCCAAATAAGGAGTTGTTTGTCACAGACCACAGCGGAGCCAGCGCCATCTTGTAATGGCGACCATAATTTGCATAAACGGCAGAAGCGGCTCACCACAAGGTTGTCAAATATTAAATGTGTTTAGTAAGGGTGTTAAGTTTTCTTTGTATCTGGCAATTTTCACTATTCTTGTATTGTCCTCAAAATATATGTACTCTAGGACTTTAACCCTTTCTAATGGTTTTATCATCTATATATATTTTTTTATTTCTTAGGAGTTAAAATTTTAGTTTTCCTACTGGGCATTAATATGTGACATTTTATTTTATTTTATTTGGTACCAGGGATTGAACTCAGCCATGAGCCACATCTCCAGCCCTATTTTGTATGTTATTTAGAGACAGGGTCTCATTGAGTTGCTTAGCACTTCACAATTGCTGAGGCTGGCTTTGAACTCATGATCCTCCTGCCTCAACCTCCCAAGCTGCTAGGATTATAGGTGTGTTCCACCCCACCTGGCTTGTATGACAGTTATTTTAAAATTACTCATTATAGAATCAAATACATTATCAAATGATTAAAATATAGAGCTATTTACTTTAAATATATAAATGTATTAAGTATTTGTTTTCACATTAAAAAAAGGAAGAAGGGATAAAATGACATGATTTGGTGCCAGTGGGGTGAGGGAGGACTTTAAAGACCAGAACCATGATTAAAATTTTACTGCCACCAGACTGCTTGGATATAAATCCCAGCTCTGCCACTCAACTGTTGAATGCAAGGGTAATAATAGTACCTATTCCTTTAGAGATATAAATGTATTTATTATATCTTATAGGGTACTATAAGATAAATGTAAATTACATTAGTTATCATATGGAAAGTGTATTATGACAGGTCCTGATACTAACTATAGGTTATTACTCTGGGACAAGAGTATGTCATTACCTGATAGTAAATCAGGAGGAAGAACAGGCTATGAAACAAACTATTCAAGTTTGGACTTCTAGGCAGTGCTCAAGAGCAAGACTGATTTGTCTCTCCATATTGAATACTCCCAACAGTGCCACAGAATCTGCTCTTTCTCCTGTTTTAGTTAAACCATCTCTTAATTATTTTTTGTATTTTTACTTATTTAAGTTGCTAAAATTAATATAGATAGACAGATAGATAGATAAATAGATAGATAATGTACAATATGCTGTTTCGAAATATGTACACATGGTGTAATAATTAAATCTAGCTAATTAGCCTATGGAGTAACTTATAGACCTATTTTCTTGTGGTAAGAGCACCTAAAATCTACTGTTTTACAAGTTTCAAATATACAATATATTATTAACTATACTCAACATGTTATATAGCTCTCTTAAACTTATTGATCCTTTTTAAATAAAATTTTGAATGCTTTGATCAATGTCTCTCTACTTCTTCTCTTCCCAACTCCTGGTGGTCACCATTTTGCTATATGCTTCTATGAGTTCAACTTCTTCAGGTGCCACAGATAGTGAGATTGTATAGCATTTGTTTTTTTCTGTGCCTGGCTTAATTTTATTTGACATAATGCCCTCCAAGTTCATCCCTGTTCTTAAAATTTACAGGATTTCCTTCTTTTTAAGAGCTGAATAGTATTCTGCTGTATATCTATATCAGATGTTCTTTGTGTGGTCATCTACCCTATAGTTTTGTTGAGTCCATATCATGGCTACTGGCTACAGTGAACTTGAGAGTGCAGAAATCTCTTCAACATACTGATTTCTATTCCTTTGAGTATTACCCAGTAGTAGAGTTGCTGTATCAACATGGTAATTCTATTTTTTAACTCCATACTGAACAGATACATGAGGTGGGAGGGAAAGGGAGAGAAAAGGGAAATTGCATGGTAATGGAGGGAGACCCGCATGGTTATACAAAATTACATATAAGAGGTTGTGAGGGGAATGGGAAAATAAACAAGGAGAGAAATGAATTACAGTAGATGGGGTAGAGAGAGAAGATGGGAGGGGAGGGGAGGAGAGATAGTAGAGGATAGGAAAGGTAGCAGAATACAACAGTTACTAATAGGGCATTATGTAAAAAATGTGGATGTGTAACCGATGTGATTCTGCAATCTATATTTGGGGTAAAATGGGGAGTTCATAACCAACTTGAATCTAATGTATGAAATATGATATGTCAAGAGCTTTGTAATGTTTTGAACAACCAATAAAAAAAAAATAAATAAACAAACAAACAACAAAAAAAACTCCATACTGTTTTTCACAATGGCTGTACATATTTACATCTCCTTTAATTTATAATGGTAGCTTTTAGTTCTGTCCCAGGAGTTAGTAACACCATCCCCCAGAAAAATAGCATCATTATAAGTTAAAAAATTTTAAAAAGATAGACAATTTTAGTCATAAAAGTATGTATTTTTAGTGCTTTACAACTTGCAAATCAATTTCTAATAATAGAGATTTTAAACAAATAAAAATAATAATTTTTGTCCCAGTGCAGTGGTGCAATGACTCTAATTCAGGGACTTGGGACACTGAGACAGGAGAATCTCAAGTTCAAGGCAAGCCGCAACAAGGCTCTGTCTCAAAATAAAGTATAAAATGGGTTGGGAACATAACTCAGTGGTAGAGGGCCCTGGGGTTCAATCCTCAATACCAAAAGAAAAAAAAGTTTTTACTGAAAAGGAATGTAGGATATAGATTCAATATTACAAAGTCATTCAACTCCCTTTGATTCTTAGTTTTCAGTTAATTAAAATTCTAGAACTTTAAATTTACACTGGTGTTCTCTACTGTCATTTCTAGTTAGAAATTGCTTTAGTTTTCAAGTATACAATAATGACAATAAATTATTTACTAACCTGGAATCTTAAGACACCTTGTCTAATCTATATTTATTTGTTTTACATGAATCCTATTTTAAAGACTTTCATTGAAGTGAACAGCAAAAAATCTGTGTAAACATGTATTTTCTTAAATTTCTGTCTTCTATCCTTTGATCACTTTATTGCAAGGAAAGCATGAAGTAAAACAAAAACCTAAGGAAAATCTTTTTCCATATTTTTATTGGTGCACTATAGTTGTACATAGTAATGGGATTTGTTGTTAAATATTCACACATGTACACAATATAACAATGTAATTTGGCCAATATCATTTCCCAGTATTTCTTCTTTTCCTCCCCTCCTCTTTCACCCAATCCCTTTCCTCCACTCTACTAATCTTCCTTCAATTTTCATGAGATCTGCCCCCTACCTTTCTTTTCTTTTTTCCTTTGTAGCTTTAAAATATGGAAGAAAACTACTACCCTTGACTTTCTGAATTTAGCTTATTTATTTAACATAATGTTGTCAAATTTCATCCATTTTCATGCAAACTACATAATTTCATTCTTCTTTATGGCTGAATAAAACTCCACTGTGTATATACACCATATTTTATTTATTCTTTCATCCACTGATGGTCACCTAGACTGAATTCATAGTTTGCCTATTGTGAATTGTGTTGCTATAAACATTGGCATGCATGTACCACTATGATATACTGTCTTTATTTTTCTAGGATAAATATGGAGGAGTGGTATATAGCTGGGTCATATTGTGGTCCCATTCTTAGTTTTTGGAGGAAACTCCATATTGATCATATAGTTGTTCTATTTTTAACTATTTTTACTAATTTTCCATAGTGATTGCACTAATTTAAAATCCCACTAACAGTATAAAAGTGTTCCTTTTTCTCCACATCTTCTCCAACATTTATTATTGTTTATATTTTTTTAAACCTTTTTCATTTTTTAGTTGTAGATAGACACAATACTTTTAATTAATTTATTTGTTTTTATGTGGTCCTGAGGATCAAACCCAGTGCCTCACATGTGCTAGGCAAGCACTCTACCACTGAACTACAACCCTAGCCCCTTGTTTGTATTCTTGATGGCTGCCATTCTAACTGGAGTGACATGAAATATCAATGTAGTTTTGATTTGCATTTTCCTAATTGCTAACAACGTTGAGCATTTTTTAAATATAATTTTTAAATATAATTTTTAAACTACATTCATTTGTAGTTTTTGAGAAGTATCTGTTTAGTTTGTATGCCCATTTATTAATTGGGTTATTTGGTGTTTTGGTGTTAAGTTTTTTGAGTTCTTTATGTATTCAGGATATTAATCCTCTACTAGAAAAGTAACTTGCAAACATTTTCTCCCATTCTGTAGTTTCTATCTTCACATTCTGAATTGTTCCATTTTACCACATAGAAGCTTTTTAATCTGATGTCATCCCTTTTGGTAACTTCTGACATTATTTCCTGAGTTTTAGGAATCCTACTGAGAGATTATTGCTTATGCCTGTATGTCATAGTGATAACCCTAAGTTTTTTCTAGTAGTTGCATAGTTTCGGGTCTAATTTATAGATCTTTGTGCATGGCAAAAATAAGAATCTAGTCTTATTCTTGTACATCTGAATAACACTATATATTTAAAAGGTCATCTTTTCTCCATGTTTATTTTGATACTTTTGTTAAGGGTCATATGACTATATCTATTTGGGTTTTTGTCTTTGTATTCTATTCTTTACCATTGGTCAATATGTCTGTTTTTATGCTAGTACCATGTAGTTTTTGTTACTGTAGCTCTGTAGTATTATTTGAAGTCAGGTATTGTGATGCCTCCAGTATTGCGTTTTCTGACTTAGAATCACTTTGGCTATTTTGGGTATTTTATTCTTCTTATGAATCTTAGAACTTTTTTCCTAATTCTGTTAGTATTTTGGTGGGAATTGCTTTGAATCTGTATATTGCTTTTGCTAGTATGGCCATTTTAAGAATACCAATTCTGCTTATCCATGAACATGGACGGTCTTTCCATTTTCTGAGGTCTTCAGTTTATTTCTTCAATGATCTATAGTTTTCATTGTGAGGTCTTTAGTCATCTTAGTTAGATTTATTCATAGGTATTTTATTTACTTTTTGAGGCTATTGTGAATGGAATTGTTTTTCTGATTTCTTTCTTAGCAGATTCATTGTTGGTATATAGGAAAGCTATTGATTGTTGTATGTTGATTTGCTGAATTTGTATATTAGCTCTACCAGTCTTCTGGTGGAGCTTTTTGGATACACTAAGTATAGGATCATATCTTCTGAAAGCAGTGATAATTTGACTTCTTCCTTAATAATTTTTATCCTTTCTATTTACTTCTCTTGCCTAATTTTTCTGGCTAGAACTTCTAGTACTATATTAAATAGGAGTGGTGAAAGTGGATACCCTTGTTTTGTTACAGATTTCAAAGGAAATGCTTTCATTTTTTCCCACTCCCTATGATGTTGGCTTTGATTTGTCATAAATAAGCTTTATAGTATTGAGATGGGTTCCTTCTATCCCTAGTTTCTTAAATGTTTATATCATGAATGGGTGTTGAATTTTATTGAAGGCTCTCTCTACATCTGTTGAGATGATTAAGTGATGATTAAGTGATTTGTGTGCTTAATTCTATTTATGCAATGAATTACATTTATTGATTTGCATATCATCTTTGTATCCCTGGTATGAAACCAACTTGTATGAGATATATAATATTCTTAATATGTTGTCAAATATGATTTGCTAATATTTTATTAAGGAGTTTTGCATTGAAATTCATTAGAGATATCGGTCTATAGTTTTTTTTTCCTTGAAGAGTCCTTATTAGTTTTGTTATGAGGGTGAGAGAAGTGTTCTATCCTTTTCTATTTCATGCAATAATTTGAGGAGCATTGACATTTGTTCTTCTTTAAAGATTTGGTAGAATTCAGCTGAGAATTCATCTGGTCCTGGGTTTTCTCTGTTGGATGATTTTTATTCATTGCTAGTTATCCGTCTGTTTGGGTTTTCTGTGTCTTCTTGATTCAATTTTGGCAGGTGATATTCGTCTGAAAATGTATCCATTTCTTCTAGGTTTTCCAACTTATTGGGTGTAAACTTTCAAAATAGTCCCTAATTATCCTCTGAATTTTGGTTTTAACCTCTTTTTTAATCTCTAATTTTATTAAGAGTCTTTTCTTTTTCTTTAATTTGTTTGGTTAAGGGCTTATCAATCTTGCTTATCTTTTTGAAGAACCAACTCTTCTTTTTAGTGCTCCTTTTTTAAATCTCAATTTTATTGATTTCGGCTCTGATCTTATTTCCTTCATTCTACTTGCTTTGGAATTAGTTTGTTATTGTTTGTCAAGGAAGTGTGTGTGTGTGTGTGTGTGATATACATATATGGAGAGAGAAAAAGAGAAAGAAAAGATTCTTAAAAGATTCTTAAGGGGCTGGGATTGTGGCTCAGCGGGAGGGCACTCACCTAGCATGGGTGGGGCCCGGTTCGATTCTCAGCACCACATAAAAATAAAAAGGCATTGTGTTGTGTCCATCTACACCTCTCTCTCTCTCTCTCTCTCTCTCTCTCTCTCTCTCTCTCTCTCCTTTAAAAAAAGATTCTTAAGAAAAGAAATATTAGAGAACTATCAATGATCTCCAAAATGTCTATGAGAATGGCTGGTTACCACCTATGCCCAACTATCCTTTTTGCTGTTTCTTCTAGGCTGAGATAGAAAGAGAAGGGTTCAGAGGAAAGGGTTAGGGGCTTCAACCCCTTTTTCTTTCTGTGTTGCTCACCAAGCTGCCAGCTGAAGTGAGCTAAACTGAAGCTAGTTGAAATACCTCTCAGCTTTATTTCTCATCAGTGTAATGTAGGATGAAATAGGAAATAGTTTTGACTGGAGTTTTGTCCAAAGAGTCTGGTCAGTGCACTCCAAAGGTGAAGCTGCTGCAGAGTTCTATGAAGGAGGTTCTGGCTCCTGGAAGCCTAGGTCTAATCAGGCATTAGGGGCTTTTTTTTTGTTTTGTTTTTTGTTTTTTTTATTGGTCATTAGGGGCTTTTTTGAGTGGTGTCTGCCCTGAAGGGATCATACCAACACATCCCTAGGATCAGGCAGATGCTGATCTCTGCTGGAAATGTAGATCCCAGGACTCTCCCAAGAATCCTATTCATGAGCCAACCCTCCACAGGTCTCACACACTCCACTGCCCAAATATATGGGTTTCCCAGGCTTACTCTCTGAGCATATTCACACCTGTCTGTTCAGTTTCCTGACCCTCTTCAGCTGGTCACATGAGCTACCAGACTCAAGGAAAAGTGAGTTGTTGCATTCCTTCAGTGTTTCTTACTTGAATGCCCCTAGGTCCAATCTTATCTGTGCCTGTTTCACTCATGTTCTGCTAGGTGTACCTTAGGCCATACAGTAAGGTCTTGCTGGGACATTATGGCAATGTTTACTACCGTCTCCTGGGCTTCTGCATCAGCAAACTGCAGCATGGCCTCTTCAAGATGGCGCCTGCCTTAGTTCTCCACTTGCCAGTTGAGCAACAGATCACTTTTTAAACACTAGTCTGCTGTGCAGCCTCTGGACCAGTTACATTCAGGCTGCTTTTCTGATCTATAGGCATTTCCATGCCAAATTTGTCCCTTGTCTTTCTCTTGCTGTTTGTAGTATTCTTCCCCTCTGTGGATATTGCTACTGCAATATCCAGCTTGCCTCCAGCGTACTCCTTCTTGTTCTCCTTCAATACACCTGAATTTCTGAGAATCTGATATTGAATTCCAGTGAATTCCCTCTTTCATTCACTTAATTGAGAAGCAGTACTTCTGCTGCTTGAGTACCAAGTCAGGGAACAACTGGGAACACAGCCTTCATCTAATTTGTCATCCTGAATCTTGACCCTAAGGAGCATCTTAAAATTCCTTTTTAATTCTTGTGAACTATAGTCTTTTATGTAAAAAGCTCAAGAAAGCTGATAATTTATTCCATGCATACCATGGAATATCATCCATAGTATGAATAGCCTTGCTCAAAAAATAAACACTTTATGTTCACCAAAGTGTCATTCATTTTCCCAATAATCATAAGTATTATTAAAGATATTTTAAAATAGGAATTTGTTCTACCACCATTATGAAGAACAAGAAGGATGAATCACTTCAAAAAGAGTTTAAATATCTACTAGATAGTCCAAAATAATGCTCAGCTTTTCTTGAGATTTCTATGTTAGTCTAAAAAACACAAATCAACTAATCATTTTGCTACAGACAAAAGGGAAGCAGGCAAAATTCCAAAAAACATAATATAGAATCTAACATATTTGCAGAAATGCATCAAACTCTAGTGTTTTTAAAAATAATTTACTGTACCTGTGGTTGAGTGTGCTATATTTTCCAGAATTCTAGCCACAAACGCAGTGAACTTTTGTCAGGCTATTTCCCTGGAGGGTTTGATGTCCCTTGCCTCTTTATTCTTATCCAACCACTTGAAGCTGGTGCTCACATAACCAAAGACACTTAGCAAGGATGCTTTCCCAATTAAAAAGTATTTTACTCTGTCAAATGAGCTCTTTTTTCAATTACAAATGTGAAAGGATCTTTACATGTCAAATGTTGGAGGAATCAATATTTGCCTCAATTTTGCTTCTTTTGTGGATGCCAACAAAATTAGCTAATCTCTAGATGGATTCCAATTTCCAACTATATATTTTATGCATTCCTTTTCTTTGCTTACCATAAGAAGTTGTGATGAAGTTGGCAACTCTTGATAAAAGAAATAGCTTAGCTTTGTCACCCTTTGAAAATTTGCCCCAAATTTATAATGTTTTCCCTTGTAGTTCAAAAGATGATTTATTTTAGCCAACTCAAATCTTTGATTACAATACCATTGATGTTTGCAGTTTTCAAGGACTTACAACTTTCTTTTTCATGTGTTTCCAGTTCATTAGGTCTCAAAGTATATGCATTATTTCTTTTCTGAATGTACTGCATTCTATACTTTCAGTAGACTTTCCAAATGGCTATGGGGACATTCTTTTCTACCTAATAGACCTTCTGTCATTGACTTTAGGCCTTTCATTTAACCTGAGAACTCACTTTTCATTTCTAGTCATTTTGCCTACTGTTGAGTCTTTCTGGTTCATCAGTGTTCAGCCTTCAATTCAGTTATTTGAAAAATATCCTATTATCTTATTAACTTTTTGTTCATATATAATTCATAGCTTTGTTACTGGACAACTTAACTTTGTTTTAGAGTATTTTGTATATTACACCATTTTAAAAAGAGCCCATGTCTTGGGTAAATCAAGCTTAAGTCCAGTGAAATTCTTTGAAGTGGGACAGACCCTGTCTGGGTAGATTGAACTCTAGGACAGAGTGTTTTATCAATATATCTCAAGGACTGGACTCAGCGTTAGCCAGACTCTTCCCACTTACTAACTTCAGAATCCTCAGGCCAAAAAACAACAACAAAAAAAGGAAGGCAGAATTTTCCAACTATGGCCCAAAAAAATACAAAAAAGGAGAATGAAGTCAAGGAAAATTCATATCACTCTGATAGATGGATTGTTTATAGAATATGTCCATACATGTTTAGTAGAGGTGTGACTTTTTATGAATGTCTTTGAACCATAGCTGGTTAAATCCATGGATGCAGATACCCCCACACATATGGAGGGCCAATTGTGAATGTTCAGTATTTCCAGTTCTTTATCAAGTCTCATAGATTTTTCACTTACCAAAACTCAAGGGAACTTAAAGAGTTCCCTTGTAGATCTCCAAAACCGTCTTTCTAGTGGTCCCTCCTTTCTATGTGTGTTGTATATCAAATTATCACAATGATTATTTCTTAGCCCTGAGAATGAATGACTTGTTGCTTTTCCTTTCCTCTTCCGTATTCATTTACTGAATAGATACACTCTATGTAATAGTTGTTCTAGGTTATGAAGATATAAAAGTAGACAAAACCGAGTCCATGTCCTACAGGGTTTTCATTCTACTATTAGGAGATAGACAATGGACAACTCAATATGATATTCAATGTAGCAAAAATGTTCTATAAAGGAAAGTGAAGCAAAGCAAGGAGAGTGTCATTATTTTTTACTTATGAATGTACAGTTGTTCTAATATTATTTGTTGAAAAGATTCTTCTTTCTCTATTTAAACTTTTTGAACCTTTTTCAAAAAGTTAGTAAGTTGCACTAGTAAGGCCTATTTATGGACTCTCAGTCTGTATATCTATCCATCTTCCAATACCACATTGTCTTGATGACTGTAGCTATATAGTAAACTTTGAAATCAGGTAGTATGAATCCTCTAATTTTATTCTTCTTTATCAAAATTATTTAATTATTCTAGTTTCTTTGCCTTTTTACGAATTGTTTTTGGAATCTATTGTCTATATGTCTAAAGAATATCCCTGGGATATTGTCAGAATTTACATAAAATGTGTAAATAATTCTTGAAACAATTAATATCTATATTATATTGAGTTCCATGGTCTAATTCATGTACATATATCTCTTCATCTTCTCAGTGAAATTTTTACTTTGTTTGTTTTAACTCATGCATAAAATTGTGCATATTTATGGGGCACTATATGATGTTTTGATTGCATAATGTTTAAATTAGAGTAAACATATCTATCTCTTCTTTTATGATTTCTTTATGGTGAAAATATTCAAAATAATTTTTGTCTAGCTTGAAAAATAACACTGTACATTATTGTTACCTATAGTCACTCTATTTTGCAGTAGGACACCAGAACTCTAGCTCCTATCTAATTGCAACTCAGTACCCATTGATAAACTTTTCCCTCCCTTCCCCATCCCCTACTTTCTCTAGCCTCTGGTAACCACTGTTGTACTAACAACTCCAATAAGATCAACTTTTTTCATTTACCTTTTTATAAATATTAAGCACATGTCATTTTTATGAAACTAAGTCATTATTCTTGAAAAAAGCATTAAGCATTGACACTAATTGTGTCTCTATGTTTTTAAATTTTTTATCTTAATTAATTTAGGGAATTAGTACAGAGCTTACTGACTTCTTCACTTATTCCCAAATTATAGATGACTTAGGAATCATCTCAGGAGCTTATTAAAATTTATATTCCTGGGCTTCCCCCAGAGATTCTAATTCATTAAGTCTTGTGTGGGGGCTAGGAACCTGAGCGTTAGTAGGCAAATAAAAAGATTATGGAACAGGGATGCAACCATATTGGGAGAGCCACTTACTTAGTTTTTTAATTTTTATTTTTTCCTTTTCTGAGTATTATCCTTTGCTGTCTATCCTTTTGTTGATATAGAATAAGAGGAAAAAGAATTGGAAATGACATTCAAACAGGTCTGTTTTGCAACTTGTGAAGACCTATGGTAAAGATGTCATAGGGGCCAGGATGGTGCATGTCTGTAATCCCAGCAGTTCAGGAGGCTGAGACAGGAGGATCGTGAGCTCAAAGCCAGCCTCAGCAAAAAGTGAGGCACTAAGCCACTCAGTGAGACTCTGTCTCTAAATAAAATACAAAATCGGGCTGGGGATATGGCTCAGTGTTCGAGTGCCCCCTGAGTTCCATCGCCAGTATAAAAAAAAAAAATGTAATAGGGCAGGCCAATAGGCCAATGCAGTTGTCCTAGATACATTTCTTAGGCTGCTTGACTTTTGCATTTCCTGTCTATCCAGCTTTAGAGTTCCATGAAAAATGAGAGAGAACCTATCATGCTCAGGAAGTCTCATTTAGGTTCAGTAGAGTTTAGTGAATGTGCACAGCTTTATCAGGATTTTTCAGTTGATGTGTTCAGCCAAGCTTGACTTCAATATCAGGAGTCTCTGAGATAGTCTGACTGTCAATTGAAATTTAGAAATTTTAAGCCTCATGAAATTGATGGCATATGACCTGATTCTACAAAACCAATACTAAAAGCTGAGAGTGGTTCTGAGTATAAAATTTTGAGTCATGGACCTGAGTGTCCATCTAAACATGTTTTTTTATTTATGTTGATGGTTATCATTTTATATATGGCACATTTATATGTTATGATTATATATGTACACACACACACACACACACACACACATTCTGTCTCTCACCCACCCCAAGAAGGGTTGAAAACAGCCAGCAATTTGGAGAAGTGATAGGGGCCACACATTAATGAAATACAAACAAATTACTAACTCTTTATTCTCCTAGATCAGTAAACAAAATTCAGTGAAAGTATCTTTCTGTTTCAGTTAGAACAGGCACCTGTTCAGGTAGTAAGCAAGAACCAAGACTGGAGGACAGTATGACAAACTAGAAGCATAGGCTCTACACAGAACAGATCAGCATTTGAATCCCAATGAAGCTTCATATTAGCAGCAGATCATTGGACCAGTAATGTAAGCTCCCTGTGCATCAGTTTTCTTATCATATTTAGAAAGTAGGGATATAATCTTTAGGATTGTTCTGAATACTAAATGAGATATTGTTATAATAATATAAGCAACAAAAAGATACTTGTGGTGGTTTTTGTTTCTTATTTTAATTTTTTTAAAAATGAAAACCCATTTTTGTTTCTAGAAAGCATCTATCTGAAACAGCTAATAATGATTGCATATTCTGATGACTGGCAGTATCCCCACTTGCTATAGGAATGGTGTAAAACTTCAGTGGAGACCTTGGAATTTGGACAATGTGCATTATTTGCTTATGAACGTTATTTCCCTGGGAGCAAGAAGCCTGGCAGCAGCTGGGCTGATTGCTCTGCTTTCCTAGAAAATTAGAAAAGTGGGCCGTGGATGTGGCTCAAGTGGTAGCACACTCACCTGGCATGCGTGCGGCCCGGGTTCGATCCTCAGCACCACATACAAACAAAGATGTTGTGTCCGCCGAAAACTAAAAAATAAATATTCTCTCTCTCTCTGTCCCTCTTAAAAAAAAAAAAAGAAAAGAAAATTAGAAAAGTACAAAGGGTGGCCTTTTTACATCAATTTCCTGGCAGGAGGACCTACCAAATCTCACTCACAAACCCAGAAGCTCAAGTGATCCAAGCTCAGTAAGAGGCTAGGCCACCCAACTTTCCAAGTTACCTTATCAGCTCATGCATAATGAATCCGTCCAGCTGATCAGGATGTCTCCCTTCTTGAGCTGCAAAATATGCTGAAATAAGGAAAAGGAGAAAAGCAAATAGCTACTCTCAGGCTGTTCAATCTGCAGTAGATTTCATGCCTTCTCAAATATTTTCAAAAGTGTTAATTGGCTAATCTTGATTATTGATCATGTTTCCAAGCAGTCTTGAGGTCAATTGCAAAGTTTACTCCTTTCACCTAACACAGGGAGACTAAAAAATAACCTGATCATTGCAAATTTGCCGCAGAGACAAGAGTGTGTTTTGCTTCTCTGACATTTCTGATGAGCACAGAAGACTGTTTCCCATGAGGATAGTCTCTACCCACATATTTGGACAATAGAAGACTGCACTTAGACCATTTGATGGCAGGGCTTTCAGCAAACACGTACTCCCACTTGCCACTCTGGAGAGGCATAACTCATTGGGATTATTTGTTCTTGGAGGAAACCAAGCACTGGAAGGACAGAGACAGACCACAGAGACAGAGATAAATACATCTAATTATAGACTGAGCTATTAGTGTGACATGAATTGCTGTTTCTGAAAATGATCTGACAGCCAGCAAAAGCTCCCGTCATCAGCCTAGCCTGTTAGCAAACAGGGCCCTGCCACGACTCTCCCAGCTGCCTCTGTGGCTTCGTGTCTTCTCCCTGGGTTTTGCTCATGAAAATGAATTTCATATTTCAAATGACTTCTGTTTTTCAACGTTTGAACATAGCTGCTGGCATCCTTCTGTTTTCCCTGGGTATTGTTAATATTTCTGGATTTATTTAAACAACAGCTCTAACCCAGGTCACCACTGACTGAGTGCAGTCACCTATATACCTAAGGCTCTTGGCTCTGACCTGCATGGAGAACTTGCAAACCTTCTCTGTCCTTTATTTGCTTAACCCACATAATTCATTTAGATCAAATAAAATATTTTTTTCATGCCAACATGTGATAATGAATACTAATGAACATTTACTCTTCTTCTTTCTGAACTTTATTTTATAGCGTTGGAATGAATGGTGAGATTTCCTCTGTTTTCAAAGCATCTGGTGCACGTGGTGGATGTGCTTGGAATACAGGATTTTCATATATTTGAAATGGGTGCACCACCTCTGGCTGAATTCATTTGGAAAAGAAGCTCTTACATAATATTTATGGACAATTTTGGAAATAAATATAGAGCCCAAATGGAGATAGTTATAAAAATTATTAATGTCCTTTTTGTTCCTGTCTGAGTTCCTTACCAATATGCAGAGATGCAGAAGGTTTTGAGAAACAATTACAGAAGATTATAAAGAGAAAGCTGGAGGTAATAGTTAACTTCTCCCATGCAAATTAGGATTCTGTGATAGAACAACAGTCCCAAAAGCCAAGTTAACTATTATGATGAGAATTTACTTCATTCCTCTGCACTTTCACTCCATCCATCTTTATATGTCAGCAACCATTCTTGAAAGACTGGGATTGTAGTTTTTCCCCCCTAGTAAGAAGATAATCTTTCTTTCTTTGATAGCAAAGTCAGGGGGCCTGTAAGCTAATGACATAAAACCTTCTTGGAGTTTGAGTTTGGAGAGTAGTTGATATGCTTCCTAAGAGATAACCAACATTGACAACTCAGGAAAGAGCTGAACTTTTAGGATAGTTCTCTACCAGCAACAGCCCAAAGTCAGGCTATGATCACTTAAGTCACAAGGTCAGATGGAGCAGAGCCCTTGAGTTTAACTTCCCAGGATGATGTCAGTGCCAATGGACTATGGATGCTGAGTTGATGGCTAGCAGACCTGCTAATCTGCCATAGCAGGCAAGACAGCCCTGCTGCAGCTGACACAGGTCTGCAGTTAGTAGGAGTCAAGGAGAGGCCACATTATTCAAGGACTCCTTTGAGGCCTTGACTGAGCCAAAAGAGATTAAGTCATGACTTAAGTCAACCACAGGATGAGGATGAGAAGCACCCATGAGGTGGGACAGGACCATCACTCCAGCACCAACCTGCATATGGTCCAGGACTACATGGGGCTAGGAGTTTCCTTCTTTCCAGTAAGATGCTGGGGATTAAGACCTCTTCTTCTCACACAATTAGACTGTACCCTAGGAGAGAAGCAGAAAGGGAAACCAGGAGGGCTATTTAAGTGACTAACTATTATTTTCCTAAGCTTCTGAACATTTGCTGAAAGAATACTCATGAACACATAATGACTAATTAAATTTAAACTGATGGGATGTTTAATTAATAGTGTTCTCATTAACCTGTGAGTAGAGGCTTGGAAGAAATGGCAGGTAAGAGTTCTGCTGATGAGGTTTGCCAAGAAGGCAGACAAATATGTCAAAAAAGGTGCTACGTATTATACTGGAAACATATCAAGGCATTCTTTCCCTTTGCTTAGTCTCATGCCTGAAATGATTTGCTTTCATTTCTGTTCTCTTTGCTTTTTCTTTATACTTTATTTACTTACTTTTAAAGCTTCATCGTTTTCTCTTCGAGGAAAATTAAAACTCATATTTAGCCAAAATGCAAGCAATACTATGAGTAACCTAGGATACCTTACCAAGTTGGACATGAGCTTGTGATCATTCAGGGTATCAATTAGGTTTGTTCAGGAGAAGCTTCTTGGTGAATTTATTTGAAAAAAGAGCACTCTTAAAACTTTCAGGTATGATTTGAGGAACAAGTATGGAATATGGAAATGGGTGCTCACTTACAGAACTTCCACAAACAGCCCTGTGTAGTATGAGAAAAGGTGACATCGACATGTTTCTCTGAGGCCTCATGGCATGACCTTGAGCATCCTGGTCCTGGTTCTCAGATATCCATAACTTGGACAGAGTTGGAGGAACTTAACTTGATTTTTTTGGCCCCTCATCTCATTGCATTAATGTCATTAAGTGAGACACTGCCTGAAGACTTAAATCTTTTACAAATGGAGGTTGCTATTGTGATTGTCAGTTTTAATATAGCCATAGAGTACTGGTGAAAGGCAATTTGAGTTCTATTTGCACATCGAAAGTTGGAACAAGCAAATTTCTTTAGCCTACTTGTTTATAAGCATCCATCCTGCCCTAGGATTTTCTGAAGGCCCCACATTCAGAAGCCCAGGAAGATAGTAGAACTTGCATTCCTGTGTTATAACACACAGGGTCATAATGGCTAGTATGTACTGAGTACTTAGTATATGGCAGGCAATGTCTGAGCATTTTACAAGAACTATCTCTTTTTCATCTTCAGAGTGACCCTATGAGTCAGATACCATTTACATTCCCATTTCACGAATTAGGAAACAGACTTGGAGATATTAAATGACTTTCCCACAATCATCAGATAGTCACAGATATGGACAAAACAACAACAAAAACAAAACAGGGATGAGAGCCAGGTGATAACTTATCATGATACCCAAGCTGTGAATAATCCCAGAGAAGTCAAGTCAAGGTCTTCTGTCTCATGCCTGGAAGGAACCTGCTGTTGTCCTGTCCTTCTGTGTGCAAAAGGACCCTCAGTTTAACTCTGTACAAAGCAGATTTGCAGAGAAAATATAATGACTTTACTGTGTCTACAACCTAGTCTTTATTATTGGTAAGCAAGCACACAATTAACCAAGGCTCCAGTCCAGAAAAGCTATCTCAAATAAGGTATAGATTGGGCAGAGTTACAGAGGAGAGGGTGGGCTTGGGAGGAACTGCCCTGAGGTAGGAGGACTTCTGAGCTGCCTTGGAAAAGCCTGTGGATTCTATGCAGTTCTGGGGAGAAGGGGAAAATCCTGAAGAAGGAAGAGGGCCTGAGGAGGGTACATTGACAGGCAGAAAAATAGCCTCTCTTGTGTCATCTAGGAGAGCCCACATCTGTGTTTGTGCTGTTAGGTAAGGACTATGCAATCACAGAGTGAGAAGAGGCAGAGTGGATCGTATCTATTATTTCTATAAATAACTTCCTATATATATATGTGTGTGCAGTCTTTTACAGACTATAATATGATGTCACATACATAATCTTACCAGATTCTCCAGCCATAATTGTTCTAACCTATGGGTCCTTTCCCTGTGCTGCATCAGTGACAAGCAATTAGTATGTGTATGGAACCAAGGCTGTTTACACTTCATGCTTCAGAGCTAATCATCTCCCAGTAGTTTATTTGTTCATTTGTTTTTATGTAAACTGTTTATTGTGAGTAGAATTGGGGACAGCAAGGGTTACAAGCTTTAAAAATATCCTCAATTACTTTCAAATGCTGGTACTTGTCCTTCCATATGGCCTGCCTGAGATAGCACTTAGCTGAGCCAAAGCTTGCAAATGAGTCACAAGTCTGTACTAACACATAATTTATTCACTTTAAAAAATATTTTATTAGTGCATTATGTTATGCATAATATCAGTGTTCATTCCGACACAATCATACATGCATGGAATATAATTTACTCCAATTCAGTCCCCAGTACTACCCCCTTCCCTTCCTACTCCCTCCCCCTGTTCCCTTTCCTCTCTTATACTGGCCTTTCTTCTATTTACTTATAGTTTCTATTTTAAATGAGTGCATTATAGATATATAAAATGGCATATTCATATATGTTCATAGGATAGTTTGGTCGGTTTCATTTCACTGTTCTTCTCTTTTCCTGTTCCTTCCCCCAACTCTCCAATCAGAGATCATTTACTTTTATAAAGAATATACAGACAGAACTCCAATGGAGACTTTTCTCATTTTCCTTCCAGGATGTTTACAAACTCTAGCAAGTCTCCGTCACATGTGATACTGGGTAGCTGTAACAAATGCTATTTGGCAAAGAGTGAGTACAGTTAACTCCCAATTTTCCACACATGGATCACCCAGCTGGTGAGGATCATTCTTTCACACCCATCTGCTCATCTTCTGGGTCTCCTTTGAGGTCAGAGATGTGTGGTTCTTCTCCTGGTACTACTCCTCAATCCCAAACCAGCTGGGAACATTATCTTTGATTTTCAGTTACCTACTGAGATGCTTTCTTCATCCGGAGTTGGCTTCTTATGTCTCTCCATACTCTCATCATACCAGATCAACCACAACGCTATAAGAGACGTGAAGTCAGGATTATTTTACAGACATTCAAAGGGAACAGCACACACAGAGGACTGCTCCATTTAAATTGGCAGATTTCCACTCCTGGATTCACTTGCTAAACATTGGGGTGGATGGAGTTGTCTGCCAGTTCGGGCTGATTTCCCATGGCTGTTGGCTGTTGGAGGCAGTGTGTCCAAGAGGTTCCTCCAACTGTAGCCAACTGCAACATTCCTGCCAGGCAGATCATGGCAGGTCAGAGAGCAGGTGGCCTTTCATGGGACTGAACACAAAGCCACCTTTTCCACTTTTTCCATATTCCCCCACGAGTCCAGTATTAAGGGTTTCTCCACCGCCATGCATAGCATAATTGTTCTGAAAGTATATGCAAATGTCTATCACCATCATCTAATCTCTATGTAAGTGTGGGTATGTACATATGAATCAGAAAAATATCAAAAGTGAGACTCTGAGCTATGATTAAAAATAATTTTTAAAAAACCATTGGTGTTATCCTCTTTGGGTTCCTGGCAAATGAAGTGTTTGCTCTTCTGACTTTTGCACAGTAGAGTAACAGAAAGACAGTGTCTTAGATTCATCCTTGTAGGTGGTGCAGTTTCCTCAGAGGCTAGGTAGAGACACTGAATTCCACAAGGGCTTCAAAAAAAAAAAACAATTTTAAACTGATTATAAAATCGTTTGTTCTGCAAGGGACACTTACAATCACATCTGAAACTTCATTTAGCAATTGTTTATTCACTCATTCATCTAATGCTCATTTATTAAGAGCTCTTTATCTTCTGAGGACATAGAAAATGTGACATTTCTCCCTGAACTAAATTATGGTATAAATGGGAGAATTTCTCACGCTCCACCTTAAATAACCCACTTGGTGATTTTCGGAGCACTTTCCCATTACTTGTTTCCTTGGATGCCCTTGAATCTGTCAAGGCTGGCTTGTTCTTCTACTTGACAGGTGAGGAGAGCAAGGTCTTTCTTGGTTGTGTTGTTAGTTGTTGTGGAGCCAACATCTGAATCCTCACTAGCTGTGTGATTTGGGGCAAATTAACCAATAGCTCTGATTCTCAGCTTTCTCATCTATAACAAGGACATGAATAATAACTACATCTTTAATAAAATAGCATTTGTAAGATATTTAGCACTATGCCCAGCACATTATGTGCTCAATAAATGGTAACTATTCTTAGGTCTTGGAAGCTACTCTTATAAAGGTTAGTAATTCTATGGTCAATTCTGAGATGTCACTGCTATTATGAGGGTGATGAGACTCCCCTGGGTGGGCTCTCCTGGCATTTTTGGAAGCAAGATTTAGCTAATTTTTAGCCCTTGGAGTCACCAGTGGATTTTGACTGAACGATGGTAAAACTGGTTTAGTGAGCAGGATCCTCACCCCATTTTTTCAAGTCATCCTCTCCTCCCACAAATACACATGCGCTAGACCAGGGCCATCTCTAACTTCAACACTACTTCAACCCTTTGCAGGCTGTTATAGAAAGGGAGTCAGGTAATTCCAAGGCAAAGGTGCCTGAGAAGGATACCTGCAGGACCTGACTGGTTGCTAGGTTACCATCCCCTGAGACTGGTCGGCTCCAGCTGGCCTGAGACTGATAGATTCAAGTTGATTCCCAGTAACTCAGCTTCCTTGATTTGAAGGTCCTCCAGGAATGTGTGTCTGCACCAACAGATTGGCAGTGAACCTGGGAGGGCTAAATCTGATCCTTGTGGTTGGGCTGATGCTAGCTGGGAGAGGAAAGCCAGTAGGGTGGGGAGAATGGAAGCAGGAGTCCCTCCATCTGCCTGTGTCCCCTGACTGCCTAGAAAAAGGAAGGAGACCAGTGGGCTTTGTTTTGCAGGAGGAGGTTTTTTCATGGGTTTTGAAGTGAAAAGGAATATGGGGTAGAAGGGAAAGGTTCTTTGGGAATTTTTATAAAGTAGCTTCTATGAGTATAACAGTGATGAATGGCAGCTACATTCACCACCAGAGAGAATTCCTGACACAATCCAATCAATTTTTCTACTCTGATCTTTGCAACTGTTATCATGCATTTGCTCAGTCCTGAGAATCTAGCAAAGAAGCCATTTTCAGTTCAACTCAACAAATATTTACCAAGCACTCAGGATATGCTAGGCATGGTGCATGGTATATAGATACTTTGGAGCTCACGGTCTAGTGGAAGCTGAAATTGAACTAGTAATAAAACATGGCACTCAGCACTATGAAAGGCAGGAACATGGACTCATGGATGAGGAGTACCTTAAGAGAAAACACAGCCTGGTGTTTTGAGTGTGAGTGCTATTACCAGATAGTTCCCATGTGAATCCTGGCTCTGCCATTTGCTAACTGTATGTTAGTCGGGCTGAGCCTCATTTGTAAAATAAGATGGTAATAATAATAATAATAATAATAATAATAATAATAATAAATATTTAGTTAGTTCATAAGGTATAATGAGAGCTAAGTGGGTAAATACATAAAAACCTGTCAAATCAGTATGTGGCACCTAGTAAATACCCAGCTGATGTGAGTTGTTACTACAAATTCTTCCTTGGTCTAGTGGGTCATTCTTTAAGAATCATGTCCTATTACCTCTGCAGGATGAGAAAGTCACAAGAGGAGGGCAAACCACTTTCTGCCTCAAGTATTGCATAGCTGATCATCTTTTTTTTTTAATTTTTTTATTGTTGGCTGTTCAAAACATTACATAGTTCTTGATATATCATATTTCACACTTTGATTCAAGTGGGTTATGAGCTCCCATTTTTACCCCATATACAGATTGCAGAATCCCATCAGTTACACATCCATTGATTTA
>NW_025999932.1:31241573-31304813 GCF_001458135.2 Marmota marmota marmota
GGCGGCTCTACCCTTCCTCAGGCCACTGGGCCTGTTCTGTCTGTCGGTTGCAGGTCTGGCCTGTTCTGATGGTCGTCACAGTTCCGTCTACCTTGCAGGCGCGGGGAGAGGGGGCGGCTCTGCCTCTCAGCAGGCCGCTGCTCCTCTTCTGCCGGTGGGTCGCAGGCCCGCCTACCTTGCAGGAGTGATTGGAAGCTCTGTCCCGCCGCGGGCCACTGGGCCTTTTCTGTCGGTGGTCACAGTTCCGCCTACCTGGCAGGCGCGGGGGGTGGGGTTGGCTCTCGCTGATCATCTTCTTAAGGATGTGGATTTTGATTGAAGAAGGAAACAATATCCTCAGTTGCTATTTTTTTTTTTTTTTTGATGCAGAAAGAAAGCTTCAGTTTGAGTTTTCTGGGAGCTCAGAAAGAAGGACATTTGTGAGTATTATCACCAGCTGGTGGTCTAAGGCTGATTCCTCAATCTTAAGGACAAATGAGTGACATAAGGGCATCAATATGAAGTTGTTAAACTGAGCAAACATAATGGGCAAGGCTACAAATAGGCATTAAGGCTGGACTGATGTAATGTTCATCCTAAATGTGACTGAAGACATTTTATCAGAAGGGAAAAAAAGGCTAATTAATAAAGCTTGACTGTTCTTCCTGCTAATGAGAGTTTCAAGTCACTCAGTGGGGTAAAAACAAAGTGATATCAATTCAGCTTTAAAGCTATATATCAACAAGGCTACCATAGACCATCCATACAACACAAACACTTTCCTGTCTTATAAAGAGAAAGCAGGAATCTGCCAATATTTGATTTGAAGATCTGATAAGATTTTACAAGAGCACATTAGAAATATTTGTAAAAGGAGCTTAACTGCATTGCTAAGACATTCAGCAGAGGGTCACAGTGGATGGCCATCACTGCCACATCACCGTAATTCAAAGTTCTAAGTATTCTCCTTCCATTTCCATTATTTAAGAAATCGGATTTGTTTGGTGGCCATCCAGAGTATTAGAGGTTAGAATGACTGTAGAAATAACATCCAAACTCTTTGCTTTATATATAAGTCAACTAAAGTCCAGAGAGGGGTGACTTGTCCAGAGCTTTACCCATTTAATGGCAGGGCAGAAACTAGAACCCAGATGCCATGCATTGTTCACACGTCCTTATAAAATCTTGGATATTGTTTGCCATCTGCAGGAGGATTCTCTGTGTTGGTGATAAACACCTTGAAAACAAAGATGAGACTGTGAAAAGATGTTTGCTGTTAGTTAATAGCTTACTTTTCATCAAGTTAACACTCTCTGATTTATTTTTTTTTTACCTATTTGATGTCTAACGGTAGGCATGTCTAAGGCTGCAGGGTTTTGATAATGAGGCTTTCCTTTTTTTTAAAAATTTTTCTTTTTTTATTGATTTTATTTTTTTACATAGATGACAGCAGAATGCATTACAGTTCTTATTGCACATATACAGCACAATTTTTTATATCTTTGTATATAAAGTAAGTTCACATCAATTCATGTCTTTATACATGTACTTTTTTGCATTATAATTCTTATTACACATATATACCACAATTTTTCATTCTCTGTATGTAAAGTATGTTGACACTCAATTTGAGTCTTCATACATGTACTTTGGATAATGATGTCCATCACATTCCACCATCCTTGCTAATCCCCTGCCACCTCCTTTTCACTCCCACCCCTTCCCCTTTTCCCTTTTCTTTTTCCTCACCTAACAGCAGTTCTACCTAACATGGCTACTTCTCTTCTACATCAACATGAATGCAAAGCCTGCCTCGGCCCTTCATGTGAGCAAACCCAAAGCTCTTTCTCTGGGGTTCCATCTGCTCTTCAGACTTCTCCTTCATGAAGTGTGAATCTTTTTTTTTTTTAATTTTTTTAAAAGATGAACACGACATCTTTATTTTATTTATTTGTTTATTTTTATGTGGTGCTGAGGATCGAACCCAGTGCCTCACATGCATGAGACAAGTGCACTACTGTTGAGTTATAATCCCAGCCCCTGAAGTGTGAATCTTATCATCATTATTTGTTTGCTTACCTGTCTTCTGTTGGAAATCATAAGTGCCATGGTGTCAGGAACAGGACTTGATATTTAATCTTCCTGGAGCCACAGTCTGAAGGCTGAAATATAGTTTATCCACCAAAGCAGGAAGAGAAACAGTGTCTGGCCACAGGCTCAGAAAAGAGAACAAGGTGGTGAGAGTGTGTGGGGGTTCTCTTCTGGTTTCTTTTGCTCTTTAAGATGGAATGAGAGGTCTTTATCTGAGAGTAAAGGAAAGGTTTGGACATCTAGGAGAAAGGGGGGAAGATGTGAGGTTGTCAGGAGAGGGGGTGGAGGGCCTTGGAATGATGAAGATGTTTGTCTAGAACAGTTTGGGATAGGCTGGGCCAGGGACATGTAACAGATCTTTGATCAGCATTACCAGCTCCCTTGCAGACAGAGGCCATAAATTTTAGTGAGATCATTGGCAAGATAGTATTTTTAAAAGAGATTGTACAGATGTAGATTCAACATTTATGAAGAATTGTATTTAATAATGTTCAGAAATTTGGTGAGTGAGCACTCCAGTGGGAGATGGAGGCAAGGACAGAGTAGGAGTATTGTCAAGGAGTCACTGTAATAGTGAATCATGGGATCACAGCTGGTTGGGAAGAAAGGAGAAAGGAGGGGGCTGAGGAGCAGTGTCAGGTCCATACAAGGGTCAAAGAACTCTTGAGATCACTCCTAGTTGAGGGATTGAGAAGAAAGCTGAGAGAAATGTAAATGGCTAGAGGATTTGTTTCATGAAGGGTGAAGCATAAAGTTCTCCTCTTAATACTGTGGCCAAGGGCAATGCAGATGGTTGGGGCCCTACTTCAGGGAACAGAAGAATGACTTCCACAGACTCTTGCTCCAAGTGAGCTACTGCTGAGTCTCTGCTCCCAACCACCAGACTCTCTGTTTCTCCTCATCTCTTTTTCACCCAAGCCCATAACACAAATACCTAGTAAGACAAATGGTTCTAACTCCTGAGACATAGACAGGTGTGCCACCCTGGAGCAGAGGAGGGGAAACTCCCAGGAACCAGGAATTGGCCATGAATATGAGCCAGGCTTTCATTCATAATCTCAGTCTCCTCCAGGGTGAGGAGGCATTATTTGCCCTATTTAACAGATGAAGAGACTGAGGTCCAGAGAAGTTATGTTACTTGTCAAAGTTCACACAGAAAGTAGTATGTGTGGTGTGGTTGGACTCGTACCCAGGTCTGTTAGGTTATTTGTGCTGGAAAGAATTGAGACACTGGGCTGGGGCTGTAGCTCGTTGGTATTGCGCCCGCCTCACACGTGTGAGGCACTGGGTTCAATCCTCTGCACCACATAAAAATAAATAAAGATATTGTGTCCAACTCCACCAAAAAAATATTAAAAAAAAAAAAAAAGAATTGAGACACTGTATGGATGTTCCCAAACCTCCTTTGAGATGGCCCCTGGATTATTCCATACACTTGAGCACATTGGAACTGTTGTTTTTCTTCTGATCACCCAAGAGTCTGAAAGAATATCAGTTCTGAGTAGGTTAGATTATATTAGAGCAGTGGTTTCATAGAGTTGGGCTGTGGCACTGGTTTTTGACAAAAATAATAAAATAAAGAAAGTGTATTATTTTTATATGTAAAGACAGGAGTGACTATCTCCTGTGTTCTTTGACTTAATGACATTTTTGGTATCAAAATGTTCTTGAACTTAATTTCTTTTTGCTATTAAAACATTTCTTTCTTAATTATGATATGAAGGCAAATAAAAAATAGGAATTGATTTGCTTGCTTTGGTGCCTTTGCTAGGCAAAATAAATCGTTGGTACTAGATGCATTCTCATGTGTTTGTTCATTTTACCAGTCCATGAAATGGAACGTCTGGGAAGCACTTGTGCAGAGAAAACTGGCTGGACATCCTGAAGTAACTTGGCCTCAGAGTCCAGAGAGGGAGGAGCCCTTTGCTTCATGGCTTCTCTATCTTTTCTGAGCCAATGAAACTCATGGATTCAATTTAAATTTTCATTAGTGTGAGTACAAATTCCTGCCTAAGTTGGTTTTCTGTATCATTTACTCTGCAAGAGGATTTGAAGTTGGCATGCTCTTTCTTTAGTCCCTGAGCACCATGAGGATAAAGTGTCCACAACAGCCTGACATCAGGCAGACTCTCTCGGGCTGGTGTTGCCAGGAAGTGTCAAGGGAGGGATGGGAAAGTCAGAACTCCCACTAGTAGTTGCCTGCTGGGAACAACACACAGTGACCCTCTCTTTTAATCAGAGTTTGTTCCTGATGGTGCAGCATTGAACAAACTATGTTTTCTGCTTCTGTGGCAGCCAGAAAGCAACCAACAGCAATGAGAAATTGAATCATGGAGGTTCGAGGTCAAGAAAGCCATGTTTTCTTGGATCAGATGTAGAGCATTACTCCAGCCTTGCAGGATGGGGCCCAGGGAGAGCTTATCCATCACATCCTAGTGAGTAATATGAAGGGATCAGAGTAAGATGAAATGAATTCTTAGAGAAGATCACTGGGTGATGGCTCCCCTGATGACTTCCTCACACCAAGTTACAACAGGACATAACTATGCTAAGCTTGAAAGAAAGGCTTTGTGATATTGGTTTTTCTCTTTTGTTTCCTCACGTGCTCCTGATCATTGAACTCAACATCCCCTCTTTCTTCTCTTTCTCTTCCTTCTTCTTATAGTGTTCAGACTTCTTTTCATTTGGGCCATTTGTTATAGGCAATATGGTGTGGTGGCTCTCAGAGTCAGCTCTGCATTCCTAGGATTTCTCATCCTGACCCCCATTACATACCAACGTTTGGACCTTGGGCACATTATTTAATCTCAGGAATGATTTTCTCAGCTGTAAAAGGGAATAACAATAGCATTCACCTCTCTGGTGTTATTGGGGGGATTAAGTGGAAAAATACTTGTAAAGTACAAGAAGTGCTTACCACAGAAAAAGCATTCAATAAATGTCAGCTGTTAGGATTATCTCTTAAAAGTATAGAATAGGCAGGAAATGGGTTGTAGAGACTCACACCAACTAGCATTTTTTGTGTGGTGGGGAATCCTGCAGAACTGCAGATGAAGTCTTTGCCACTGCACTGGGTTTAGTCTTTGTTGAAGGTATGAATTGAACATCTGCCTCCTGAGAGTCCTTCCTGGGGTTCCCAGTAGTGGGACAATATCTAGATGGCTATACCTTCTTGCTTTACCATCCTACCCTTAGCCGGGGATACAATGATATAATTTCAGTGATACAGATTCCTACTTTCAGTTTAAAAAAATAAAAGAAACTACTTTGAATACCCACAGACAAAGATTATCCAGGTGACCTGAAGAAAAAAAATCAATGCAGTTTTCAAAAACCTCTACTTGGTTCTATCTACACAAATGAGAATTGTGACTGAATACATATCTTTCTTTTCTAAAATCCATGAAACTATCTTACAGAATAATTTGATTCATAGCTTAGACCCAGCAGTACTCTTTCCCCTGGAACAGAAATGGATGCATTAGAAGGAAAGTTATATTTGTAACAAATAAATGCTGCTCTGACTCCAGTGGCCCATGAGGCCTAAAACACTTGAGAATTTATATCGGCTGGCAAAGTGTGATTGATCCCGGGCTGAGATGCAATATATTTGGAAAGCCTTGGTGTATCGGGTGACTTGGAGCAGAAAACACGTTCCTAAAGCTTGTCCTCCTTAACAGAACTGCTTACTAATTGAAAAATCCACCAGGCCTTGCTTCCGTTTCATCCTACAAATTTCACTACGAGAGGACATGTTGCATTAAGGAAGCAATTTTTCTTCCGTTGATTTAAAACCATAACATTTATTCACTAATGCAAAGTGAGCAGAGATTTTAATTTATCCTTGAATGCTCAGAAGCATGTTCATCTTTGTATAAATTGATTTTAACTTTGTTTTAAAGCAAGGTGAGTTTGGCTTCACATAAAATAACGGGGAGATGTGGGACTCTGATCAATAAGCTTTTACCATGAAGAAATACTTTCATTCCAAAGAAAGTACAACAGCTTCACTTCAGTGAAAGTGCAATAAAAGATCCTTTCCAATGATACAGACTTCAGACTTGTTCTTTGATTTTGAAAAATCTTTACAAGAAAAGAAAACCAAACAAAATGATCAAGTAAATGGAATTTCAAATATTTTATCTTGAATGATACATGGGTAAAGAGAGGGTATGTTTATAATCCACAGGGAAGACAAGGATTTATTTTGATCATCCATAAAATGGGTACTCAACAAACCATGTATACTTTTATGGTTTTTAAAATCTCTGGGAAGTCTGAAAAAAGTGATTGTATTTTATTTTAATTATGGTGTGCGAAAGTCTCCAGATTTTCCAAATTCTGTATTTTTTAACATCCATATTATATCAAAATTATTTTTAATTTATTTTATTATTTTTTAAAATACATGACAACAGTGGAATGCATTACAATTCTCATTACACATATAGAGCACAATTTTTCGTATCTCTGTATGTAAAGTATGTTCACACCAATTTATGACTTTATACATGTACTTTGTTGGTTTTTTTTTTGCATTACAATTCTTAATACACATATATATCACAAGTTTTCATATCTCTATTTGTATATAAAGTATGTTGACACCCAATTCAAGTCTTCATACATGTACTTTGTATAATGATGTCCACCATATTCCACCATCCTTGCTAATCCCTAAATTTTATAACTTATTTCTCTGAATTTTTGCTCTATTTGGACAAAGATTAGCCTTCGTTATCTCCAAAAATGCCATAGCTTTCAAAGACAGGTATCTATTTTTCTAAATTCATTCTTAGAGTTTCATATAATCAAATTTACTCCTTGTGGTACACAGTTCTATGGGTTCTGAATAAAGGTAGAGTTGTATCCACCATAATACAAACAGTTTTATCCCTACCTCCAAAAATCCCCCTTTGCTGCCCCTTAATGGCCACCCCTCCCCTCTTCTCATGCTCCCATTCCCTGGTAAAAGTGGATCTGTTTTCTGTCCCTATTGTTTTGACTTTTCATAGAATGTCATATCGAGGGAATATACAGTGTGCAGGCTTTTGGGTCTGGACTCTTTTATGGAGCAAAATGCGTTTAAGAGTCACCCATGTTGGCGCACATGTCATATTTTACATCTTATTACTGCCAAATAGTATTCTATTATACATAAAGATCACAGTTTCATTATCCCTTCCCTGTTGACAGAAATTTGGGTCATTGTTAATTTTTGACAGCTGGTTATGAATAACGAATAAGCTGGTTATTAACAGTCACGTATGAGCTATTATGTGAACATAAATTTTCATTTCCTTTTGCTAAATACCTGGGACTAAGGATTGTTGGGTCATTTGGTAAGCATGTTTAACTTTTTAAGAAACTACCACGCCATTTTCCAAGGTAGCTGCACAATTTTACATTTGTTCCAGCATCATATTAGAATTCTAGTTGCTCTACATCCTCATCAGCATGTGGTCTTGTCTTCATTTTTATTTAGCCACTCTAACAAGAGTGCCCTGGTTTTATTTTCCCCAATGACTAATGATTCTGAGCATCTTTCCATGTGCTTATTTGCCTTTGTGTATTTTCTTTGATAAATTTCTGTTCAGAACTTTCCCCTATTTTTATTGGATTGTTTGTTTTCTTATTGTTGAGTTTTAAGGGCTATTTATATATTCTGGATAAAAGTCTGTTGTCAGATATGTGTTTAGAAAATATATTCCTCCCAGTCTGTAGCTTGTTTTTCTCATCCAATTGAAAGTGTCCTTTATAGGGAAAAGATTTCAATTTTGATAAAGCCCTTTTGTTTCTTTTATGGATTATACTTTTGGTTTCTTTTCCTAAGTCAATGCAAAGATATCATTTATAACAAAAATTTTGGCTTCACTCCAGAGACTTGCAGTTGAACTTTTTAGTATCCGTTAATTGAAAAAAAATGCAACATGACAAAATGTATTAATCACTACAGGTTACCCATGCTTTTGAATAAGATTGATATATCTCCACTTGAGAGAGATGTGCTTCGACTTGGTTAGATCATCAGTTTCGTGTGCAAATCCGGGACCCTGTGCATTCCCTACCAGAATTTTTCCTGTCTCCTTCATCAGTTAGAGTTCTTTGGGGGGCAGCAGATACATGCTTCGATTTGGCTTTCATTTGTCAGGAGTTCATAGCCTCAGTGAGAAGGGTAGAAAGCAATGCTTTGAAACAGACAAGGACTAAGGTTGTTCCTGTAACTTCAGGAAGCCACAGTTACAAACATTAAAACACAGGTTAGTTTTACTCTACTACTAGTGTGGTCAAACCACTGTAGCTTTCATGAATTAACTCCTGTTGTTTTCAGACTCTTTGCTCATTGAGTCAGTATTCAAATTTCAGACAGTAATATAATGGATTTCCCCTGATGCCTGGTCTCTTTGTTATCATGTGGCACTCAGCATTATAGATGCCCAGAGGCTAGTTTTATATCATGAAATAGAGTCCTAGCATCAGATGCTGTGGGATCAGAATGTCCTTGATCATCAGACCAGGGAACCTGAAACCCACATTGATATTCATTTCAACTCAACAAACAGTGATCAAGAGCCTGATGAGTGAGGGCACTGTCTAGGCAGTGGTGGTGTAACTACTATGCAATTTATATAGCTCATGAAATATTACTGTCAATATGTTGTGGTCTCTTAGGGCATGTGACTCTTACTAGGAAAGATGGAGTAGGATCCATAGATGTTGTGGCTTTTGAAAGGTAAGTAGGTGTTTACCAGAGGCAGAAGAGTAAGAAGTAATTTCAGAAAGAGAAGGGTTCATGGTTTATTGTAACATGGAGAGCAGTATAATGATAATGAATAGCTGGGGAAAAGGTTGGAATAATAGGATGGAGCCAATAGTCAGGGATTCAGATTTAGACTTTTATGCCATTAACAAGTTGGAGCAAAGCCCTAAGCTGGCCTCCCAAGTGGGCTGTTGGTAAGGAAAGGCAGGGAATGAAGTAATCACAGAAATTGCTATAGCAGTACAGAAAACTGATTTTTGTATGTGTTGCTCTGAGATTTAAAAAAAAAAAAAAACAACTTTTGATTTGGTAGTCTCTTCCTATCAAGGGACAGGGATCAAACTACAGATAGGACTTTAGATGTTGTCTAGGTGTGTCTAACTTCATGTTTCAGAAAGAGAAGGTGAAACCCAGAGCAAAAAGTCACTTTTAATACCCATCCAATGTCTCTGCTGTGGCCAGGGCTCTTAGTGGCCTGGGTCACTTCCAGTGCAGAGCTGGACCTGACTTGAAGCGTCCACTTTCCAGTAAATCCCCAAACCAGTTATACAGAATATTATTTCTGTGAGTTATCTACAAGCAAAGGGTCCTATTGATAACAAATATTGGGATATGCTGCATACCCACTCTCCAGGGTGTAGCATATAAAAGCTTCCAGGAGTCTGTGGAAAGGTACTTGTTTAGCTCAGATTTCCCACATTTATTTGCCTTCAAGATTGGTTTGCCTAAAATCTATTAATATAAACAATCATCTGCCTGAGGGGCCGAGTCCCAGTCTAGCATAGCAGCAGAGGCAATCAATCAATAGATCATCAGCAGAAGTCCTGAATGGTCACAGCTCCCCAGAGGGTTTGTAGGGAGAACAGAGTTCTGTAAGATTGCCATTCATCACATCCTAACATCCAGCCGAATTCTGTTTTGTTTTGTTTTTTTTTCTCCAGAATTCAAACATATAACTGATTGGTTTCTTTTACTTTTATGAAACAGAGACAAAACAAGCTTTCTGTAAAGCTGATATTGAGGTTTACAGGCCATATATGTGACGTCATTATAGACATATACTTTTATAAGAAGAAATTGGGAGTTAGTCTGTCCTAAATTCAGGCCACACTCTGTATGTGTGTGCTGACATACAAACTTGGCTTTCTGTCACCCAGTGTCAGAGATGAATGTGAATAAGTACAATCCCCACCAACAAGGAGTTTAGAGTTCTGTTCTAGAGTCTGATATGGCTCAGAATATGTGGGATCAGGACGCCAGATGGGAGGGAGTTACAGTTTATTTTTGTTGTTGTTGTTGTTCTAATTCCCACCATAAACCCTGGGGAGTTCAGCTTTATGGAGAGCCCAGGGCTTTTTGTGAAAACTAGGTAAGAAACAGATGAAGCAACAAACAATGACAGAGTTATTGCTTATCACCCCTTTACCCCCAGTTTGGGCTCAATCTCTGTCATCCCGGGTTGCTGGTGGATTCCCTGCCCATATTCTTCTGGCAGGAGCTTCTCTCAGGTGGGTCTCTGGAGGGAGCCTCCTGCCAGCTTCCTGGCTCCCTACATCTTTCACACTGCGCAACCCTCTGGAGCTTTTCCCAGACGTTACCAGAAAGGACTGAAAGTCTCTCTCTCTCTCTCCTAATGGGGCCTCTGCCAAGCTTGCTCAGAGGAATAGTCAGTAGATCAATGCCCCTCTCTTCCTACATCTGTTTGATTGGGTATCTGCCAGGCACTGTGGTAGGTGGTGGATCCAAGGTGGACAAAACACTGTTCCTGCCCTTACAGAATTTATGGTCTATGAGGAAGCAGGTCACACTCACAGATAACTTAAATTGTCTGGCAAATGCTACACTAGAGGTGTAAACAGAGTACTGTGGACACAGGGCCTAGCCTGGGAGTTGTAGAAAAAATGCCTCCTGGTTCCAATGTAATTTTCTCTCCTGGAACATGGCCCTGCACCTGGCGTACAGATGGTCTCCAGAAGGCGAGACTTACTTTCTCAAAAAGATATTCACATCTGACTTAGATATCCTTTCTCCCTGACTGTATAGACCCCACACTCTTTAAGGATAACAACTCTTCTCTCCCAAGGAGGATGGCAAATTTGTGGCCAAATTTGTGGGAATTAGAACAACAACAACAAAAATTTCAAAATCCAAAACAAGATTGGATGGCATTATGGCTTCAAAGGATCACATCCAGCATGTCTGAGGACTGGATCTGTTCTCTACATGCTTACATTCTGCTATAGTTTGGATCCCCCAAAGGCCCATGTGTTAGAGGCTTGGCTCTAGTCTCGGTGTGACTAAGAAGTGTGGTGGAAACTTTAAATACTGGGACTTACTAGGAGATTTCAAGCCATTGAGCAGACATGCCTTCAAGGGTTACTTTGGGACCTTGGTCTCTTCTTCTCTCCTTTTCTTCCTGGCAATGAGATGAACAAATTTGTTCTACCACTTGCTCCCTATCATGATGTGCTGCCTTGATGCAGTACAGGTCCACGGTGACAAGGTCACTCAGTCAAGGACAGACACCTCCAAAATAGTGAGCCAAAGTAAACTTTTCTTCTTTTTAAGCTGATTATTTGTTATAGTAACGGGAAGCTGGTCAATGTACCTTCTCATATCCACCACCATTTTTGTTGCTAAGGAAGATTAAATATCATTCAGAGTAACTGCAGAGTGAAAGCAGTTTTATATCACACTCTAAGTCATCAAAAGTAGTCATTAGAATACAGTGCTTGAGATACTATTATAAAGTAATGAGTTTTTAAAACAAGCATCAGAGGATAGATAAACACATAATTGTCACTGCTTTTAAAGTAGTTATGACAGTCAGTTATAAACAGTAAAGTGATGATATTATAACTAGACATAAAGTCCACACAAAACCCACTCTCATTACTTTCACAAAAATTTTATTTTATTTTTTACTTAAACAATCTTACTTCGTCTTTGACTTCTGACTTTGACTCCAGCTGCTTTTTTCCTCCCTAGGTACTTAGGATTGAACTCAGGGCCTAAAGAATGCTAGGCAAGTACTCTGCCACTGAGCTACATTCTCAGCCCCTTTTAAAACTTCTTTTGAGACAGACTCTTGCTAAGGTTCTCAGTCTGGCCACAAATTTGCCATTCTCCTGCCATAGCCTTCTGAGTAGCTATGAGCCAAGTGATTTTTTTAAATTGGTACATTATAATTATACATAATATTGGGATTCACTATGCCATATTTGTACATTTGCATATCAATTCTATTAATCTCATTCCCCAGTATCATTACGTCCTCTCTTCCCTCCCCTGATTCACTTGCTCTGCTCTGTTGATCTCCCTTATTATTATTTTGATTAGTGCATTATGATTATATATATATATATATATATATATATATATATATATAGAGAGAGAGAGAGAGAGAGAGAGAGAGAATTCATTATGATATATTAATAAATGGACATAGAATCATTTGGTAGATTTCTTTCCTCAGTACTTCCCCATGGCTCCCCTCCTCCCTCCCTCTCAATCCTCTTCCTCTACTCTATTGGCTTCCTTTCTGTTTTCTTAAGATCCCCTTTTGTTCAATATTCTCATTTTCTCTCTCTCTCTCCCTTTCCCTCTCCCTCTCCCTCTCTCTCTTCCTCTCTTCCACATATAAGATAAAACATTTAACCCATGACTTTCTGAGTCTGGCTTACCATGATGCTCTCCAGTTCTATCCATTTTCCAACAGATGACATAATTTCATTCTTTATGGCTGAGTAAAACTTCATTGTGTATATATACCACATTTTCTTTTTAAAAATTTTTTAAAGATCTTTTTTTGATATGGACACAATGTCTTTAGTTTATTTATTTTCATATGGTGCTGAGGATGGAACCCAGTACTTCACATGTGTGAGGCAAGCACTCTGCCACTGAGCTATAACCCCAGCCCTTACCACATTTTCTTTATCCTTTCACCCATTGGTGAATACCTAGGCTTGTTCCATAATTTGGCTATTGTGAATTGTGCTACTAGGAACACTGGCCTGCATGAATTTTTATTGTTTCTAAAAATAAAGTCTGATCATAAGAGATGGAGTGACATTATGACACCCCTGTGTGCTACCTTCATCTGAGGCTAGCTTCCCATCATTATTCAGATGTGGGTTGAAATCCTTAGCACTATGTGGTAGGTTGTATTACCATTGCCAAATACTTGCTGTCCTTCCCTACCCCATTGACATTAGTCTCAACCATACCACTTGCTTTCCAATGAAATGCAAGTGGGTGTGACATATGCTAGGTTTAACAGATGCTTTGAGAGCATGTGATGGTCCTAACAAGGCTTTGTCATAAGGATGATGTACTCCAGTTAGAAATTGTTCTTTCAGCCCTGTTCCCTGCATGAAGATGTATAGCAATGTCACAGTCATCTTCCCACGAACATGTTATGTAAGCATAAAATAATCCTTTGTTGTGAGCCACTGAAATTTGGGAGCTATCATTTATTACAGCTCAACATAGTTTATGCTGAGTGAGGCCCATGGTCTACAGGGTTGTGCATGATCTGCTGCCCTCATTTTTTTCAAGTACTTCTTTTACCACTCTTTCTTCACTGTGCTCTGCTCCACTCGTTCTAACTTCTCCATACTTCTTGGAAACTCCAAACCCCTTCTTGCTTGAGGGCCTTTACACATGCTAGTCATTCTGACTGGAAACTGACTTTTTCCCCCTGAATTCTACCACCCCTCCTACCCTCTTCACAGGGAAAATGCTAACTCATTCTTTAGGTCTTAGAGAAATCATCTCTTACCTTCACCAGAAAAAAAATCATGAAAACAGTTACTATAATTGTATTCCATATGCTCAAAATATTGGAAGATATAGAAAAAGTCCCACATAGAACTTTCAGAAATGTAAACCATAATGTCCAAAATAAAAAATACTGGATAGCATTAACAAATGATAATGCACTGCAAGGGAAGAGGTTACTGAACAAAAATATAGGAAATGAACAAGGAGATAGAAGTAAACAATAATATCAAATGATTTGACTTACTTTCTAGAACACCCCACCTAATGTTTGCAAAATATATAGAGAACTTGCCAAATAGACCTATTCTGGGACATAAAACAATTAATTATACACTGAAAATAATTTAAGTCATATAAGGTAGGTATTCTATCAATACAAGGTATATATTCCGACAATAATGGAATTGAAATCAAAACAGGAAAATCCTGGAAACTCCTCAAATATTTAGAAAGTAAATAGCACTAAATGACTAATGAGTCAAAGAGGAAATTAGAAACTATTTTGAATGAATGAACATGAAAACACAACATTGATTTTGCAGAGTGTTACTAAGGGGGAATTTTTAGTTTTAAATATGTATGTTAGAAAAGAAGAAATGCTTCAGATCAGTGGCCTCAATTTCCACAATAAAATGAAAACATCTAAGAACAAATATGATTCAAAGTAAGGAGAAGAATCAAAATCAAAGAAAAAAATTAAAATAGGAAATCCACAGAGAAAGATCAAAGAAACCAAATGCCAATTTTTAGATCAATAAAATTAATAAATCTCTACCCAGAATGGTCAGCAAAAAGAGAAGACATAAATTACAAATATCAGAAATGCGAAAGATGGCATCACTATGAATTCTCTAGACATTAACAGCATAGTAAGGAAATGTGATGAACAATTTTTGCCAATTAATTTGACAACTTAGAAGAAATGAACAAGTTCATGGAAAGACAAAAACTAACAAACATCTATCCAGGCAATAAAAAACATTTAACATAAACGGTCCTATTATATATTGAAGACATTGAATTTTTAATTAAAATCTTACAAAGAAAACAAATGTCCGCGTGAGAACAAATAAATTTTACCAAACATTTAAGGAAGGAAATAATATAAATTTTACACAACATCTTCAAAAAGTTTAAGGGATTGAAATAATTCCCAACTCATTTTATAAGTCCAGCATTACCCTCATAACAAAACTACACAATTACAAAAAGAAAGAAAGAAACCTATAAAGTAATATTGCACTATCCCTTATGAATGTAGACATAATATTCTTTAAAATTTTAACAAGTTAAATAGAACACATTTTTAAAATAAATAAAAAACCATGACCAAGTGGAATGTATGCCATATATGCAAGGTTGATTTATCATCCAAAAAAAATTCATGTACTTCACTATATTAATAAGCTAAAAAAAGAAGACGAAACTGTCTGATCAGCTCAGTGGACACAGAAAAAGCATTTGAGAAAATCTAACATTGATTTTTCTCAGCAATTTGGAGTAGAAATAAACTTTTTGGCCTTTATAAAGGGCACAAAACAACAACAACAACAAAGTAGCATCAGCCTTGATATTGAAAGATGGAACATCTCCTCCCTAAGATAAGGAATAAGGAAGGAATGGACACCCGCATCTCTTCTAAGGCAGCATTGTACCAAAGGTTCTGATCAGTGCAATAAGGCACCAATTTTTAAAATAAATGAAATTCTTTTCAGGAAGGAAAAAGTAAAACTGTCTACCTGAACACAAAATAATCATCTAAATACAAATCCAATAAAATTTACAAAAAAGCTGCTGGAATTAGTAAATGCATCTAGCAATGTTGTTGGATATGAGGTTAATAGAAATCAACTGTATTTTTTGTATACTGGGAATAAAATATTGGACATATAAGTAAATAATACTGTTTATAACTATGCTAATCAATATGAAACACTAAGGACAAATTGGGAAAAAGCAAGGATGTGAATGATCTGTACACTAAAAGATACAAATCATTGCATAAAGAAATTAAAGAAGATTTACATAAATATTCATGCCTTGTTCTTGGGTCAGAAGACTCAATATTATTAACATGTCTATTCCCTCAAAACCAAACCTAACCTATAGATTCAATGTAATCCTCACCAAAATCCAAGCAGATTTTTTTGTACAAATTAAGAAACTGATTCTAAAATTCATATAAAATGCAAAGAAACTAGAGTAGCCAATAAAATTTGAAAAAAAGTTATATGTCTTAAACTACCTGAATCTTAAGACTACAGTAATTAAGACAGATGGGGTGACATTAAGCTAAAGTAGTAAGTCAAATGAACTGAATACAGAGTCTAGAAAGAGGTCCAAATATATTTGAACAATCAATTTTCAACAAAGATGAAAAATAGTTCAATGTTAAGAGGACAGCTTTTTAATTTTATTTTGAATGAGCAAATAAAAATTTTATGCATTTATCAGGTACCATGTGGTATTTGACATATGCTTAAATTGTGTAATGGTTAAATTAAGCTAGTTACCAAATCCTTCACTTGACATACTTACAATTTTTGTGTGGTAAGAATATTTTAAATCTGTTCTTTAAGTAATTTTGAAATACACCGTGCATTATTATTATGGTCACCAAGCTGTGCAATAGAACACTAAAACTTATTCCTCCTTTTCAGTTGATATGTCATACCCTTTGATCAATACCTCCCCTTTCCCCACCCATTCTATGTTCTACTTCTATGAGTTCAACATTTTTAGATTTAAGATCATGCACTATTTGTATTTTTGTGATTGGTTTCTTTGATATAGCCTAGTGTCCTCCAGATTCATCTATCTTGTTTCAAATGACAGAATTTCTTTTCCTTTTTTCTTTTTCTTTTTGGTACTAGGGATTGGACCAGGAGCACTTAACCACTGAGTCACATCCCCAGCCCTTTTTTATATTTTATTTTGAGAAAGGATCTTGCTAAGTTGCTTAGAGCCTCACTAAGTTGCTGAAGCTGGCTTTGAACTCGTGATCCTCTCTCCTCCACCTACTCTGCTGCTGAGATTCCAGGCATGTGCCACCATGCCCAGCTCATTCTTTTTTTAAGGAAATCCTATCATTTGCAACAATAAAAATTATTTTCATATATATGATATATATATTTATGTATATTTAATTGTTACATATAAAACAATATTTTTATCCATTCATCTGTTAATACTCACTGAGGTTTGGCTATTGTGAACACTGCTGCAATGCACATTGGAGTGCAGATATTCTTCAGCATGCTGATTTCATATCCTCTGATTATAGACCTAGAAGTGAAGTTGATGGATCATTTGGTCATTCTATTTTTAGTCTTTTGAGGAACCTCTATACTATTTGCCTAACAACTCTACTTATTTATATTCCTGCCAACAAGGTATAAGGAAGCATTCTCTTTTCTCCACATCCTCACCAGCTCATTACTACTACTACTACTACTACTACTACTACTACTACTACTACTACTATTATTTTGATAATAGCCATTCTAACAAAATAAAGGTGGTTTTAATTTACATTTCCCTGATGACTAGTGATGTTCTGTACTTTGTCATGTATCAGTTGGCCATTTGAATCTTTTCTTTTGAGAAATGTCTATTCAGGTCATTTGCCCACTCTTTTCACTGGGTTATTTTCTTGTTATGAAGTTATTTGAAATCCTTATATATTTGGATCAACCCCTTTTCAGATGTCTGGTCTGTAGATGTTTTCTTCCATTCCACAGGTTGTCTCTTCACTCAATTGTTTTCTTTGCTAAAGCTTTTAAATTTGATATCATTCTATTTGTTTATTTTTGCTTTTATTGCCTATGCTCTTAGGATCATATCCAAAAAATCTTTCCCATATTAATGTCATGGTGCATTCCCACCATGTTTTCCAGGTTACTTTTATAGTTGAAGGTCTTATGTTCAAGTCTATAATTGATTTTGAGTGGATTTTTGTATATGGTGTGAGATAAGGGTCTAATTTCATTCTTTTGCTGTGGAGAGCTAATTTTCTCAACATCATTTATTGAAGAGACTGGAAAAAAGGGTAGTGTGCAACAATTATACTAGAACTACTGGATATCCACATAGAAAAAAAAATGAGCTTTAGTATATAACTTGCACCACACATAAAAACTAACTCAAAATACATCATAAACCTCAGTTCAATCCCCCAAACACTAAAACTTCTAGATGGAAACATAAGAGAAAATTCTTGGCCATTTTAGATTATGTAAGGGCTTCTTAGATGGGACATTAAAAGCACTATTCATAAATGTTAACAATCAACAGATTTGACTTTACCAAAATTGAAGTCCGTTCCCCAAAAGATAGGTAAGAGAATGAAATGCCAGCCAGGCACAGTGGCACACACCTGTGCCTATAATCCCAGCAACTTGGGAAGCTGAGGATCACACATTTGAGGCCAGCCTGGGCAATTTAGCAAAACCCTGTCTCAAAATAAAAAAGTGAAATGAAAAGGGCTGGGGATGTAATCCAGTGGTGAAGTACACATGGGTTCAATTCCTAGTACAAAAAGGAAAAGAAAGTTAAGGATAGAAAAAGANGAGGAGGAGGAGGAGGGGAGAATGAAATGGTAAGCCTTGTGGGATAAAATATTTGTGCAGCATATACTTGAAAATGGTCAAAATTCAGAATATATTTTCAACCCTCTAAATATAATAATAAGAAAAAAACACAGCCCATTAAAAATGGGGAATATTTTGAACACTTTATCAAAGAGGACATACATATATGGTAAGTAAACACATGGAAAGATGCTTGACATCATACTAGGCAAAGTAAATAAAAACCTCAAGGTACCACTACACCTTTATTGGGATGGCTAAAATTAAAAAGGCTGACCGTTAAACGTGATGGCAGAGATATGGAGCCACCAGAACTCACCTACACTGTTGATGGTGCTTGCAAAATGTCACAGATATTTTATAATCCAGTTTGGCAGTTGTTATGAAGTTGAACACACTTCATAACCTGTCCTACCCCTAGGTGTTTCTCAGTGAAACTGGAGCACACATTCACACAAGACCTGTGTGCACACATTTATAGCAGCTTTGTTCATAATTGTCAAAACTCTGGAAATAACTGGAATGTCCTTCAATAGATGAATAGCAAAAAAAACATTGTGTTGGTAGTTCACACAACAGACTACCAACTAGCCAAAAAAACGTAATTAGCTACTGACATATGCAACAAAATGAATAAATCTCAAAATAATTAATGCTGAGTTAAAGAAGCCAACCAACAACAATAAAGTACATGCTGTATGATTCCATTTACCTTAGAAAATACAAAGATACTCTACAGTGACATGAAGCAAATCAGTGGTTTCTTGGAGGGACTGAGAAGGAGAAGATTGGGAGGGAAGAAAACGAACTATAAGCTCCATGAGGTTATGTGAATTTAACTCCAAAATTTTTAAAAAATGCTTGATGCAGTACTTGACACATCAAAATCACTTAACAAAAAGTAGCCCTTGGAATTCCTATTGTAGCTTTATTCATAATAGTAGAAATTAGAAGCAATCTCCATATGAAACACTAGGAAACTAAATTGAGAAATTAAGGTACATCCATACGTTGAAATATTCTGGAGTCATTCAAAAATACATAGGTTGAGTGTGGCCATGTGTGCCTGTAGTTCCAGCTACCCAGAGGTGGAGGCAGGGGATCTCTTGGTTTCGGGAGTTAAAGACCAGCCTGGGCCATATCGTGAGATCCCATAACAAAAACAAACAAACAAAAAAATCAGAAGGAAGGAAGGAGGAAACGGAAAGGAGGGAGGGAGGGAGACATGCCAAGGGATATGTAAATCCTGGTAATGGAAAATAATCAGTATGTTGCTAAATTTGATGTTTGTAGCCAGAAAAACACAATAAATAATGCTATGTTTAGGAGATTAACTACAAAACTTTATATTCATCTCAAGTTTTATGGTAATTCTCCAAAATGCAAAAGCATTCAATTCCACAAACTAGAACACTCCAAATTCACATCAATTCAGGACTAAATGTATTTTTGTATCTTAGATTGAATTCAAGTCCAGTAGAAGATGAAACTTGGAATCTAAAAATTTCCACAATTTGTACCTGAACTTGCCCTTGAGCTGTTATTTCCTGGAGTGTCTACTCCCTTGGGTACCACTGTGTGTTCTGCATCCTCTGCCTTTGATCTTGCCTACCACAGATATCCTCACTTGTCACTTCTTACCTTTGTATCCTGCCAATTATTAGAACCCTATGTCTTCTGGAAAACTTCTTCTTCAATCTAGTCCTCAACTGTCCCTATAAGCCCATGGCAATCTAGAGGTCACCCACACTTTCATTCTGTCTGGCATCATGATTACTCCCACACAGCTTATTTCCCTGATTGGAGCAGCGCTATAACTTACTCATATTTATAATTGCTAAGGCTTCTGGCAGAGAGCTCTGCTCTGATCATAGTAGGTGTTCAATAAATGTTTATGAAATTGAATGGAATTTCTGAAACATATGAGTAACTAATTCAAATGCCAAAATATAAATGTTTCCTGTAGCTCCTCTGTTTCAGAAGAAAGCTCTCTGCTCTCTGCCTTGCAGATGCTGCCACATGCTTATTCGATGCTTCATTCATCAACACTAAGCTGCGATGTCAGAGACATGAAATGGACTAAATGCAGATGATTTGCAATTTGTAGACAAATCACCATTAGCATTTTATTTTTATTTTTTTTACTTCAATCACGATTAGTAGCCCCATTTCCTCATTAGCACTAAGGTATACAGAGAGCTTCCTCTCATAGTCAAATAGTCTAACCATCATATTATTAGATACATTAATCAAGTTAACTTTCTATATGTGAGATATAGAGCTGTGATCCACAAATTGGAGATTAGTAATGCCTCTTGAATTTCTGCCTGATTTTTTTTAGTTTGACATTTGGATAATGAGAGGTGTCATCAAGGGCTAGGAAGTCAGATTTGCATACAGCTGGTTTAAGGACAAACCAGTTGGTTCTGGTTTGGGAGGTGCCAATTTAAAAGGGGCACCAAAACATTACCTATTATAATCTATCCCTTTTAACTCATGTTTATGGTGCGATATAACTTGTTTTATTTTCTTTGAAATAGACAGCACCCTATAGATGAACTATTAATAGAAATAATAATAACAAATAACAATAGTTGTACAAACTGAGCATTCCTAACTCCCTCCTCCCCCAAATTCTTAGATTTAAAATATTGCCAAACCTGAAACACTTTTTGGAGCTGACATGAAGCCACAAGAGGAAAATCCACACACACCTGACCTCATGTGATGGGTAGCAGTCAAAATGCAGGCTCAATAAAAAATTTTTTTTCAGCAAGAAGATGATTTACTATAATCATTGAACTTATATTACTTATTTATTCTACATTATCTTATTTATTTATTTATTTTTATTCTAATTTGTTACATATGAGAGCAGAATGCAGTATAATTCATACTACACATATAGAGCACAATTTTCCATCTCTGTTGTATATAAAATATATTCACACCATTCATGTTTTCATACATGTACTTAGGGTAATGATATTCATCTCATTCCACCATCTTTTTTACCCCCATCCCCTGGCCCTTCCCCTCCAACCACTCTCCCCTATCTAGAGTACGTCTAATCCTCCCATGCTCCCCTCCCAAGCCCCTATGTATCAGCCTCCTTATTTCAGAGAAAACATTTGGCATTTGGTTTTCTGGGATTGGCTACTTCACTTAGCATTATCTTCTCCAACACCATCCATTTACCAGCAAATGCCATGATTTGATTCTCTTTTATTGCTGAATAATATTCCATTATGAATATGTACCACATTTTCTTTATCCATTCATCTACTGAGGGGTATCCAGGTTGGTTCCACAGTTTAGCTATTGTGAATTGTGCTCCTGTAAACATTGAGGTGCCTATGTCCCTGTAGTAGGCTGTTTTTAAGTCCTTTGGGTATAAACCGAGGAGTGGGATAGTTGGGTCAAATGGTGGTTCCATTGCCATATTTCCAAGGAATCTACATACTGCTTTCCATATTGGCTGCACCAATTTGCAGTCCCACCAGCAATGTGTGCCTTTTCCCCAAAATCCTCATCAACACTAATTGTTGTTTCTGTTCTATTTTTTTAATATTAATTTTTTAGTTGTAGTTGGACACAGTACCTTTATTTTATTTATTTATTTTTATGTGGTGCTGGGGATTGAACCCAGGGCTTAAAATGTGCTAGGTAAGCATCTACTGCTGAGCCTTAATAGCTGCCATTCTGACCTGAGATGAAATCTTAGAGTAGTTTTTATTTGCATTTCTCTAATTTCTAGAGATGTTAAATATTTTTTCATAATATTTGTTGATTGATTGTATACCATCTTCTGAGAGGTGTCTGTTCAGGTCCTTGGCCCATTTATTGATTGGACTGTTTGTTTTTTGGTGTTTAGCTTTTTTAGTTCTTTACATAACCTAGAGATTAGTGCTCTATCTGATGTGTGAGTGGTAAAAATTTGCTCCCAGGATGTAGGCTCTCTACTCCCCTCACAGATTGTTTCTTTTGCCAAGAAGCAGCTTTTTAGTTTGACTTCATCCCATTTGTTGATTCTTGATTTTTCATTCTTATGCTATGGGAGTCTCACTAAGAAAGTTGGGGCCTAATCCAACATAATAGATTTGGGCCTATTTTTTTCTTCTAATAGTATCTCTAGTTTAATTCCTAGGTCCTTGATCAACTTTGAGTTGAGTTTTGTGCATGGTGAGAGATAGGGGTTTAATTTCACTTTGTTACATATGGATTTCCAGTTTTCCCAGCACTATTTGTTGAAAAGGCTATCTTTTCTCCAATGTATGTTTTTGGCGTCTTTGTCTAATATAAGATAACTGTAATTATGTGCGTTAGTCTCTGTATCTTCTCTTCTGTACCATTGGTCTACAAGTCTATTTTGGTGCCAATACGATGCTGTTTTGTTACTATTGCTCTGTAGTATAGTTTAAGTTCTGGTATAGTGATGCCACCTGCTTCACTTTTCTTCTTTTCTTTCTAAGAATTGCTTTAGCTATTCTGGGTCTCTTATTTTTCCAGATGAATTTCATGGCTGCTTTTTTCTATTTCTATGAGGAATATCATTGGGATTTTGATTGGAATTGCATTAAATCTGTATAGTGTTTTTGGTAGTATGGTCATTTTGATAATATTAATTCTGCCTATACAAGAACAAGGGAGATCTCTTCAACTTCTAAGGTCTTCTTTAATTTCTTAATTCAGTTTTCTGTAGTTTTTGTTGTACAGTTCCTTCACCTCTTTGGTTAGGTTGATTCCCAAGCATTTTTTTTTTTGTTTTTTTTGTTGTTGTTTTTGAGGCTATTATAAATGGGCTGGTTTTCCTTGTTTCCCTTTCAGAGGATTTGTCTCTGACATACAGAAATGCCTTTGATTTATGGGTGTTGATTTTGTATCCTGCTACTTTGCTGAATTCATTTACTAGTTCTAGAAGTTTTCTGGTGGAATTTTTGGGTCTTCTAGGTATAGAATCATATCATCAGCAAATAGTGCTAATTTGAGTTCTTCTTTACCTATCCCCTTTAATTTCTTTTGTCTACTTGCTCTGGCCAGTGTTTCAAGAACTATGTTAAATAGAAGTGGTGAAAGAGGGCAACCCTGTCTTGTTCCAGTTTTTAGAGGGAATGCTCTCAATTTTTCCCCATTTAGAATGATGTTGGCCTGGAACATAGATAGCTTTTATGATGTTGAGATATGTTCCTGTTATCCCTAGTTTTTCTAGTGTTTTGAACATGAATGGGTGCTGTATTTTGTCGAATGCTTTTTCTGCATTGATTGAGATGATCATATGATTCTTATCTTTAAGCCTGTTGATATGATGAATTACATTTATTGATTTCGGTATGTTGATCCAACCTGGGGTCCCTGGGAAGAACCCTACTTGATCTTGGTGCACTATCTTTTTGATATGTTTTTGTATTCAATTTGCCAGAATTTTCTTGAGAATTTTTGCATCTACGTTCATTAGAGATAGTGGACTAAAATTTTATTTCTTTGATGTGTTTTTGCCTGGTTTTGAGATCAGGGTGATATTGGCCTCATAGAATGAATTTGGAAGTGCTCCCTCCTTTTCTACTTCATAAAATAATTTGTAGAGTATTGGTATTAGTTCTTCTTCATAGGTCTTGTAGAAATCAGCTGTGTATCCACCTGGTCCTGGGCTTTTCTTGGTTGGTAGGCTTCTGATGTCATCTTCTATTTCCTTGCTTGAAATTGATCTCTTTAAATTGTGTATATCGTCCTGATTCAATTTGGGTAACTCACATGCCTCTGGAAATTTGTTGATGCCTTTAATATTTTCTATTTTATTGGAGTACAAGTTTTCAAAATAATTTATAATTATCTTCTGTATTTCTGTAGTGTCTGTCGTGATATTTCCTTTTGCATCACATATGTTACTAGTTTGAGTTTTCTCTGCTTGCTTCCACATCTATTTTCTTTCAGAACCTGATTTTTCCCAACCTTTAACCTGCAGTCTGTGGATGTCTTTCCCTATGAGACGACTCTCTTGGAGGCAGCGTATTGTTGGGTCTTTTTTAAAAATCCAATCTGCCATTCTATGTCTTTTGATTGGTGAGTTTAGGCCATTAACATTCAGGGTTATTATTGAGACATGATTTGTATTCCCAGCCATTTTTGTTTATTTTTGTTCTTTAACTTGATTTGGTTTCTCATTTGGTCAGTTTTTCCTTTAGTTTAATACCTTCCTTTGCTGATTTTCATTGTTGTTTTTCAATTCCTCTTTATGGAATATTTTGCTGAGGATGTTCTGTAATGCAGGCTTTCTAGTTGTAAATTCTTTTAACTTTCTTTTATCATGGGAGGTTTTTATTTCATCATCAAATCTAAAGCTGAACTTTGCTGGATATAAGATTTTTGGTTGGCATCTATTTTCTTTAAGAACCTGATAAATGTTGTTTCAGGATCTTCTAGTTTTCAGGGTCTGGGTTGAAAAATCTTCACATAATCTAATTGGTTTTCCACTGTATGAAATCTGATTCCTTTCTCTTGAGGCTTTTAATATCCTCTCCTTATTCAGAATGTTAGGCACTTTCATTATAATGTGCCTTGGTGTGGATCTGTTTGTACATTTGGTATCCTGTAAGCCTCTTGAATTTGGTTTTCCAATTCATTCTTCATGTTTGGAAAATTTTCTGATGTTATTTCATTGAATAGATTGTTCATTCCTTTGGTTTGGAACTCTATGCCTTCCTGTATCCCAAAAACTCTTAAATTTGGTCTTTTTATGCTATTCCATATTTCTTGAATGTTCTGATCATGGTTTCTTACCATTTTCAGTGTGTGATCTACATTCTTTCCAAGATTATATATTTTGTTTTCATTGTCTGAGGTCCTATCTTCCAAGTGGTCTAATCTGTTGGTGATGCTTTCAATTGAACCTTTAATTTGGTTTATTGTTTCTTTTATTTCAAGGATTTCTATTTGGTTTTTCTTTAGACTCTCTATCTCCCTATTGAAGTAATCTTTTGCTTCCGGTATTTGCTTTTGTAGCTCTTTATTGAAATGATCTTTTGCTGACTGTATTTGTTCTCTTATATCATCCTTTAATTCACAGAACATTTTAATTAAGTACATCCTGAACTCCTCTATAATTTCTTTTTCTGTGCTGGCCATGGATTCTAATAGAGTGGTATCTTGACTTGTTTGGGGCACTTTCTTCCCTTGTCTTTTCTTGTTGCTCATGTGTCTTCCTTTCTAGCTCTGTGGATCTGAGGCGTTACTGTTTTTGCCCTATAGGCTTATAGTGCCCTTGTAGGGTTCCAATACCTCTCCTTTGAAGGGAAGGACAATGTTAACAGATCCCCAAATAAACTAAATACCACCTAAAAACAAATAGTGGTTACTAAGATGTTTACGGTTTGGTCACAGTGTATAGAAATGGTGAATTCAATTATTATCTATAATATAATCAGTAGGTTTGTAAAAGGGTTTATAGTTTTTGATTATGGACAAAGAACTGGAGGTGAGGTGTAGGAAGATATGCTGAGGAGGTATGAGATGAGGATATGCAATTATTATATCTTAGGAAGTGTGAAAGAGAAATCTAAAGAAGAAGGTTAGTAGCATGAGAATAGAGAGGTAGTAATTTGGGGGGAAGACAGTGGAGTACATAAAACAAACACACATACATGTTAAGAAAAATAAAAAATGTTAAAATAGTAAATTGGAGAGAAAAAACAAAAAAGAAAAGAAAAAGAATACACAACACAACTGTAATATACTATTCAGTCGTCTCAGTTCTCAATATCCTAATTTATGCAAAGCACTTGGTTTCACATATGTTGGGGATGTGAGGGCGGGAGAATAAAAAGGGAGAGGAAAGAAAAAAAATCTCTAAGGAAGAAACAAGGATGGCTTTGGTTGGAGATCAGTATCTTTCCTGCTTTCCTTCTTGTCCAATAGGCGGGGTTGTCTGTTCTTAGTTGGAATCTCCATCCTGAGGGAGGAAGATTGCAAGTTCAAGGCCAGCCTCAGCAACTTAATGAAGCACTAAGCAACTTAGTGAGTCCCTGTCTTGAAAAAAAAAAAATTAAAGAGCTAGGGATACAGCACAATGGTAAAGTGCCCCTGGGTTCAATCCCCAGTACCAAAAAAATAAATAAAGTGGAAAACTGAATATAACTTCCAGATATAATTTGATTCAAAAGCTAACAAAAGAAATGGATAAAAAACTTACTTCAAAAGAACCAGAAAGAACTCCTAACATATTTTGAACAAGACAGTATTTTAAACGAGGAAGTTTTTAACCCATGGTCTTGTCATTTCACACTCAGTGTGAGTGACTAAAGCTACAGATAAGCAGGGAATACTAATTATCAAGTGTGTGGATCAAAAAGTTAGACCTACAGCATTCAAATCCGATTTTTGCCACTTGGTAGAAGCTGTGGGTGTCTTTGGGCATGTGGCAAAGCCTAAGTCTTGATTTTATCAATCAGGGGTTAGGGATAATAGTGGTACCTAATACATAGGACTGTTAATAGCATGAAATGAGATAAATCACATAAAGGCATCAATGCCTAGAATACAGTAAGCACTTGGGAAATATTAGTCTCCCATATTATTCAGTTATGAGCATCGGGAAAACTGAGAAATAAAAGATGACCCCAAACAAGTTCACATGTTATGTTCTGAACATTTACTATATCTTTTTATGAATAGAAAAGCAATGTCATTCTCCCTCACTGCATAAGTGTTAATGAAATAATTAAATGGTATAGATTTTTTCAGACACCAAAGTGTTACCTTTCTGGAAGACTCACATGGCTTAGTCTAATCCTGAAGGCATACAGTATAGCTCACTGAAAAAATAAATCAACACTAAAGAAAACTGATCTACAAAGAATATAACTTGCCAAAACAAAGACTACTTCCTAACAATTTTGTATTTAAATTATCACAATCTCCAGACTACAAAATCTCAAGTAAGCTATGCCATTTTATCCACCAAAAAGGAATAAAACCCAACAAAACCGTTCCACATTGTAGATACATCATTTATTTTTACTTCAATTCTCATCCATTAATGAAAAAGTTCCCAAACCCAGGTAATCCAAAAAGAGACATTTTTTTTTATTTTTTTATGATTTCTTGAAAGGTCAGAGTTGAGAGCTCATGGCAATCATGGCAAGACTTAAACAGAAGAAACAAATTAGGCCTCATTATTTCATTCTTCAATGTGTGCCTAAGCCATCCTGGAGATGATTCATAGACACTGAGGGTTTTTGTCTTTTGTTTTTAATTGTGGGAGCAGAGGGTGGGGTAGAAAGACCCTTGTGTTATGATCTGGCTGTGATCTTACACCAACAGCAGCCTCTGAGTTTTAGTGGTCCACCGGTGAACACTGGATAACAATTTTATCTTACATGTTTGGTATGAGGTTGAACAGAAATAATGTACATGAAGGCACTTTTGAAACTGTAAAGCTTCTGTGAGTGTTATTCTCAGAGAGAGAGAATAGCTCTCTGCCCCTTTTCTCTACCCTATCCTCCAACACCCACACCCACCTACACCCAAACATACTCACAAACACACTTGCTCCAAACTTTCTGTAAAGGCTATGAATATCTTTCACCAGCACCCACTGGACTTCTGCCACCATGAATGCAGTCAGAATCTAAGACAGATACATTAGAAAGGAGAAACTGGGTTCATCCCATTATTCTGGTTCAAATTTTCAGTGTGGAAAGAAATCTGTATTTTACCTGTTTTTGTTAATTTAAAAAGGAGCTGTACCTGTCGCTGGCCTTCCTTTCCAGGGTGTTGGCCATTAAAGTACAACCTAGAGAACTAATGAGTGAGTGGGATCCAAAGCTTTGGTTTTATTAGTCTGGGAAATATTCCCAAGAATCTCTAACCAAAGACTGAAAAAAATAGAGGACACAATTTGAAACCTAAATTCACACTGGGCTTCCTACTTCTTCCCCTATCAAATGGAAGAACCTGATGGTGGAGAAACAGGGGTGACCTATGACCCAGGTGCAATGGATGCAGCCTAATTTCACAAGGAACTCACAGGGGTGTACTGCACTTTCCACATGGGGCAAAGAAACATGGAAGAACCCAATTTTCCCATAAAGAAGGTACCTGCCCTAGGTTATTTTCCTAGAGAATAATAGATGGAGATTATGTTTGATCCATCTCCCTTCTCTCCCTTGAAACTTCTATGGACAGGAACACAAGGAGATGATCAATGCTAGATTGGTGACAATAATCAGTGGCCATGGGACAGAGAAGTCCAGAGAAGTACATACCTTGTTTGCAATTTTCCTGGAAAATTGAGGCTTTTGAGAATCTGTCCTTAAACCCCCTCCATTGAATGCAAGTATTTGAAAACAAAGACTTTTTGGTTTTAAATTCAAATTACCAATTTCCTCCCTTTGGATGAAAGGTAATGTGTTACTCAGGGTTTCCAGAGAAACAAAACCATTAGGATGTGATTGCTTGTTTGTTTGCTTATTTATGTGTTGGAAGAAATTGGCTCACATGATGATTATAGAGGCTGAAACATCCCAAGATCTGCAGGGTGAGTCAGCTAGCTAGACATCAGGACAGCTGATGGTGTGATTCCAGTCCGAATCAAAACGTCTGAGACCCAAGAGAACTGATGGTGTAGTTCTAGTCCAAAGGCAGACAGGTTTGGGACCCAGAAAGAGCTGACACTTTAGTTCAAATCCAAAGGCAAGAGAAAAGCTATTGTTCTAGTTTGAAAGCTGTCAGGTAAGTACTCAAGGGGAAGGCAGCCTTTGTTGTTTTATCCAGGGCTTTCACTGATCAAATGAGGCCCACCCACAGTAGGGCAAAGAGTATGCTTTACTCAGTCTACCAATGAAAATGTCAATATCATCCAGAAATTCCCTCAAACAATTGATGTTTGATCAAATATCTGGGCAGCCAATGGTCCAGTCAAGTTGACACACAGAATTAATTTTCCCATGTAATAATTAATATTTACATGTGAAATTTCTCATCTGAGAATCACAAATTCTGTGGTTCCACCCAACTTTCCAATAGCCTTCCACTCATTATTAGATGAGTTGCTTACTATTCATGTTTTCTTATTACAAAATTAAGAAGAAACAACTTGATTACCTATCTCTTAAGTTATTAAGTGATCAAGGTAATTTTCCTTATTTTAATTATAAAAGCATTTTTATGCTAAGCCTCTTTCTTTGAGAGAACACCTTTTACTGGAACTGATAAATAAGTATTCAAGCTGATATTATACTTTCAGCTCTGGATAATACTTTGAAGAAAAAACTTGCAAGCACATCATGTTACTGCCCAAAAACTTCATCAAAATTCTGGACATAATGATTTTGTTTTCAATGGGCTCTCAAGAGGTGATAATTAGCTTCCATTAAACATAATAAATATTAATGCAAGCCAGAAACAAAATACAGACAATATTGTACTATACACATTCATAGTGCAAGTACTCAGTCTGCAAATTATGTGAAGCTTCCCAGGAGCAATAAGTAATCTAAGGCAAACTGAGGAACTCTGGTTTACACAACAGAAGTTCCATTTTTATGTGCCAGCACTTAAGACTGAAATAAAATCAATAATCTAAAAGTGTGTTCCCATATTTTTCCTGAGCTTTGAATTTAAAAGGAACTGAGGTATAGTTGATGTAAATTTTTTAATTCAACCTTGTAAGCACTGTGTCCTATTTAAAAAAAATACATTCTATATCACGATGTCAGTGACTCACATCAAACAATAGCAAATGTTTAGGATTTAAATGGCATTTCTTATGTTACATGGGGAGAGATGGTCATCAGCATTAAGGGAAGTTCCCAGAAAAATCACAGAAAGTTAATTTTTTAAAAAAATCAAACTATAATTAATTGATGCTACACACTAGAAAAGCTAAAATTAAAATGACTGACCACAAAGTATTGGTGAGGATGTGGTGGAATTGGAGGTCTCATGTACTGCTCATTGAAATGGAGAATGCTATAACCACTTTGGAAAGCAGGTTAGAGTTTCTTAAAAAATTAAATATTCACCTACCATATGGTACTGTTTCAACAATTCCACTCCAACATACTTATCTAAGAGGAATGAAAAAGATTTGTATTCAAAGAGATATCTTCACGAATGATTTGTAACAGTTCTATTTGGCTGTTATTGATAAAAGAAATTGAATACTACCTAAATGTCCATAAATAGATGAATTGATAAATTGTGGCCCTATCATGGACTACTGCTCAGCAATTAAAAGGAATAAACTGTTGATACAATGTAGATGAACTTCAAAAACATTGTGATAAGTGAAAAGAGTCATACACAGAAGAATATATTTTATAGAGTTCTATTTATGTAAAATTCTAAGATAAGCAGAACTCATCCAGATTGAGAGAAAGCAAATTTGTCTGGGGCACTGGATATGGACATTGACTGCAAACATAATGGAACTTTTTGGGGTGATGGAAATATTCTGTCTCTTGACTGTAGCGGCAGTTACGTAAGTATATATTTGTCCAGACCCTTATATGTGAATCATATCTCACTGCAGTTTATTTATTTATTTTTTTGTAAATAGGCTAACAATTTGAGCAGGCACTTGAAAAAAAAGACAATATCTGAATGACCAACAATCCTATGAAAATATGCTCAATACTACTATTCATCTGGAAAATGCAAATTAAAACCGCAATGGGATGCCACTGCACACCCACTAAAATAACCAGCATATAAGTGCTTGACAAGTTTTTGGCAAGGAAGTGAAACAATCTCTGCGACTCATAAGATGCAGCACTACTTTGAAAAACTGGAAATTTCTACTAAAACCAAACACCACCTATCTTATGAACCAGCAATTTGGCTACTAAGGTATATACACAAGAGAAATGAGTGACAACATTCACTAAAAGATAGATATGAGTACCTTCACAGTAACTATTCGTAATAACTCGAAGCTGGAAACAACCCAGGTGCAAGTTAACAGAAGAATGAATAAATAAGTTGTGGTATATTCATACGAAGTATACAGTGATATAAATAGGTAAACTAGTGGTACACACAGCTATATGAATGAATCTCATTATATTAAGTAGAAGATCCAGACACACCCACACAAATTCTAATGCGCTCCATTTAACTCAAGAGACACGAGTATGGCAATATGTAAATCAATGGATGTGTAACTGATGTGATTCTGCAATCTGTATATGGGGTAAAAATGGGAGCTCATAACCCACTTGAATCAAAGTGTGAAATATGATATATCAAGAACTATGTAATGTTTTGAACAGCCAACAATAAAAAATTAAAAAAAAAAGAATAGGGAAAACTAATCAATAATGATAGAAAGCAAAACAGTGATTACTTCTGGGGTATATGCATTATGGAAAGGGACAGAGAGAACTGTATGGGATGCTGGGGAGAGTCCTATATCTTGCTCTGGATAGGGTTAGGTAATTGTAGGTAATTAGTGGGAAAAAAATTATCAAGCTATGCATTGAACATTACTGCACTGTACACATTTACCATATGTGAATGGTGCATCACTTTTTAAAAATCCATTGGGATGTGTCTTCAGCTGATGGAAGAATAAAGACCCCACTCACTGGTGACAGCAGCAACGATAAAACTGGATTTGTGAATATGAGGACTCTTTTACTGAAGAAACACACAGTACACAAAAAATATACAAGTTATTTCTTTTTTAACAAAACAAAGTTTATCTCAAATTCAGGTGGAACAATTTGGAAGCATATTTTGAAGTAATGTTGGATTTCAAAAGTTCCTTTGGAGTCACCAAAGTTGTTCTTGACTTTTTTTTTTATTAAAACCATCTTGTTCCATTTATGTTCCTATAAGTCTTTCTTTATTTGATTTCCTTGATGGGTTTAAAATATTTTCTTCAAGGTGACAGCCACCTTGCCTGGAAATAACATGGTGTTCTCTAGGGAGGTGAAAGATCATTTGGTAAGCAAAAGCTGACAGATGTGAATAGCAATTTTAACCTACAAAAAGATCGTGGATATTGGGGAATTCAATCTCCACAATCTTGCTAAAGAGCTGACAGAGCCTGGGGAAGGAATGCAAATTGGGAAAGAACTGATTTCTGCCGATCAAGAAAACCAAAGCAAGAGCTCATGAATATTGATTCTGGACCTGCCTTCTCCCTACAGAGAGAAAGGCAAACACAATGCCATCCATATTGCAGTACTGAGATCCAGCCCCACAGCATGCTGCTGCTAGATCATCAACAGCTCATCAAACTGCAATCTAGACATATTTGTTCACTTTCCTATCATGTTTCCAGGGAGAGAGAACCTGTTTCACAAAATTGTTGATAGGCCCTATTCTGGGAACTCTAAAATGGAGTCCAAGAAAATAAGGGTCTACCATGTACGACATGCTCAAAAACAAAAAGAAATGCTTACCAGAAAGACCAAACAGTGTAGACTCACAGGTCCAGGCTATTTGGTAGTGGAGGATAAGGGGTGGATATCATCAGGGGAAAGAGAAATGAAAAGGGGAAGAGGAGAGTTGTTAGCTAGTTAGGAAATACACTCTAAGAGCCTTTTAATATGTCTTTTTTCCCCCCATCAATTACAGAGCCCTTCTGTGGACTATATAGTCTTTTCCTAAAGAAAATGGCAGATCCCGTTAATGAGGATTTTGTTGCTCTTGTTCTTCCCAGGCAATGTGTAATATAATCCTGGGTTTGATTATTGGGGACTGAGTCAGACATTTTTCTTTGCTTATGAATAAAGCAGGGCTCAAATAGCACACACAGTCAGTGGTTTGAGCCATGGTGTCAGTGATGGGTTATTAGCAATTTATTGTGCTGGAGAAATTTGGTTGTTTGCCCGTCAAAAAGGACAAATTCCTAGAAGGAGTTATTTAGCATTAAATAAAAATGCAAATCTCTCTGACTTCCTACCAGAGATGAGCAAAAATTGCATTTGTTATTCTTCATATTTAAGCAACCATAGTGTTTCAGAGAATAGGACTGTGTGAGCAACCTGTTTCCTACCCTGGAGGAACTGATACTAACAAAGTAAAATTTTCTCTGTGCTAGTAGTTTTAAGAAAGAGAAAGAATATATATATATATAAATGGTGGATTCTCTAAGCACTCCTCACCCTCACCAGGAGAATTTTAACATTTTAATACATCTGGAGACTGTCATGCTAAATGAAATAAGCCAATCCCCCAAACCCAAAGGTCGAATGTTTTCTCGGAGCTATCCCATAATAAGGGGGCTGTGGAAGAATAGAAGTTCAATGGATTAGACAGAGGGGAATGAAGGAAAGACAAAGGGGATAGGAACAGGAAAGAGAATGGAATGAATCGGACATAATTTTCCTATGTCCATATATGGATACATCACAGTGAATTCCACCATTGTGTACCTCCACAACAATGGGGTCCTAATTAGGACAAGATACAGTCCATGCTTGTATAATTATATCAAAATGGACTCTACTGTCATGTAAAACTAACAAAGAACCAATAAAAATAAAGAACATGATGAAATGCAATGCTGTGAACTATGGTAGACAGGATCTGGGTATGAGAATTAAATAACCTTCACCCTTATCAAACAGATTCACTTAAAGGTAGAAATACATGGCAGCAAGGAAGCCTGTAGTTAGTAAAGACATTCTGTGTGGACCACTAAGGACAGCAAATGAGAGCACGAGGAGTCTTCTCATTAGGAGCCAGGTTCTTCTCTAGGCCAGAATATAAGTCCTCTGGAAAGAACCAGATAGATATTTTTCTCTTCTTGATTTCTCTGCAGGAACCCCCTCCAGACAGGCAATCATGTTAAAGCCTAATTCCCAAGGCTTCCTTTGAAAGTTAGCCCATGGCTCAAATGAACAAATCTAAGTGTCAGCTCTTCCCTATAAACTGAACTCCACTGGCCCTTCGCCCTCTCTCTCATTTCTTCTTCCCAAGTTCTGTTCCCTGGAACAACAAGGACCGAATCTTATCTCTTTTGACATATTTAATATCATTGACATAAATGTCCCTCAAATATTTAAAGTCAGCTAATGTGTGTCCCCTTCAAAGTGATAAAGACCAAAGTCCTCAATTTCTTGGAACTGTCTCTTGAAGAACATTTTTCCCCTCCTTGGAAATTTTATTTTGTTAGTATCAGTTCTTCCAGGGTAGGAAACAGGTTGCCCCAGAAGCTCTGAATTTGTTCGTATTTGCCCAAAGTTGAAAGCAATATTTCAGTAGTGATCATATCAGTGTAAAAACCCAGTGGGATTATTATTTTTGAGACTTGGATATCACTGCCCTATCCATGCTATTGGTTTATTTTTTTAAAAAAAAATATGACTATATTAAATTGTTGGCTTATGTTATGGACAGGAAAAATTCCCATATATTTTTATAAAAATTACTGCCAAACTATATGTCCTTATTCTGTGCTTAAGAAGTTGAATTTTCAAAGGTAAATACAGAAGAGAACATTTGGTTTTTGCCTCTCATTCCAACCTGTCAAGACTATTTTGAATCTCGATTTTATCATCAATCATTTTCACTCCCTTTTCCAGCTTTCTGTCATCTCCCAACTTGATAAGCATGTCTTCTATATCTTCATCAAGTCCCTGATAAAAGTGTCTAATAGTGCATAGCTCTGTAGCTTGCCTCTAGAGATTGCCCTCCGGTTTCATGAGCTTTTCCATCAAATATTTCTGAGCATCTTCTGTGTTCCAGGAACCATGTCAAAGAAAAAGAAACAAACCATAACAATATCTAAGATATGGTCTCTGACTTTAGAGAACATTTTCATTAAATGGATCATACAGTGAAATATTTTTAGAATGAGGATTTTTTTAAGTGGCACTCATTCTATGAAACTTTGATTTTTTTATACCATACACAAGAGTATTTATAATATACTATATGACCAACCAGGGTTTATCATGTCTCTATACCTAGAGAACATTAACAAAAGTAAAGCTGGTATAATCAGTCATCTTGATAAAAGTGTTTTAGACTCTTTGAGATCTGCTAAGAGCCAAGTATATGATGCATGGCATTTTTGGTCGAAAGGTGACACCAGCTAGCCATTGAGATGATATGATTATGTTAAGATTTGCATTCATATGGATATTGGACTCCTGCTGTTCACCTAGGCCGGCTACAGGACTCCTGGAGAATTCCAATAGGTTGGGGAAGTACAGTAGGAGGGAGTTCCGGGGGAGGAGCTCTCTCTGCGGACCGAGAGGAGGCCGCGTGGGTGGAAAAAAAATTCTTCCCGGGCGGTACAGGACATTGGCGGCAGTTTCAAAAAATAAACTTTGTTCCTGCTTGAGTGGCTCGTGATTTTGTGCCCAGCCAGACTGCGGCAGAGATTCATCATTTTTTTTTTTTAACAAATGGGGCAGTAAGTCCTAGATTTAAATCCTACTTCCAGCACCTGTTAACTGTGTGACATTGAACAAGTATCTGATTGTTATAACCCCTCATTATACTAGGCTGCAATTTCTTCATGGGATATGTTTTCAGTTTCAGTTCTCTGTTCTCTGTATATCATTAAATACAATCATATCATTAAAGCACAATGAATGGTCCTACCTTCCTTCTGAGATCAATTAACTCAGATTATCCATGCTAATTTTAAAAGCTTATAGATCTATTAGCCTTTCTTATGCTAAAAGCTTATGGATCTGTTAATCTAAGTCTAAAACTTAATAGGTTTGTACTTATGGATTTGATTTCCAGCTACTTTTTAGGAATTAAAGTCTCACAGTTGGTGCCACCCAATGCTTCTCAAATGTTTGAAAAAAATAGTACTTAGAATGGATCGTACTGTGGTAGTAGGAGCAAATGTGACTCCATTTTGTTTTATGACTTCATCCTGTAAAACAACCATGCCAAGTAGAAGAGTCATGACTGGGGCAAGATGTTCTTTTCCTTTTGCTATAGAAACCTTTAAGAACACAGAACTACCTAATGGGGCATTGTTTCTGTAACTAGGGTAACGGGGCTCTGTTTCTGTAACTGGGGTGACTGGGCTAACTGTGATTGGTTAGGCTTCCCTCCGCTTGACTGCACTCTCCTGCTTCTGTAACCTGGCTTGCTTTCATTGGCTAGACCCCTGAACATCCCTTTTGCGGTTTTCAGGCTTATAAGGAGTGCCCTTGCAATTGTTCGGGGCTGATCAGGGGAACAGCTTTATGTTCTGGTCAGCCACCACCTGTGTGCTTCAATAAAGGCTTGATTCGATTATACGTGAGTGGTCTGGAAGTCAGTTTATGAAACCCTGGGACGAAGCTTTAACTAAAACAGTATAAATGATTTGCAATCCATGCCTCTGATGTTTTATATACTTCTTTCCACTTTCTTGTCCATCTCCCAAGTTTTTTTTAAAATTTTATTCTTATATTTTATTTTATTTGTTCAACTTGATAATATTCACATCTGTTCAGAAAATAAAATCTCCAAGGTGGTTTAGTAGTCAAATTCAGTGTGAATTTTTAGCTTCTCACCTTGGTCTCTCCATTTCTTAGTCCTTTAAGTATTTCTTGTCAAGTTGTTTTTCAAGATGAGCCTCTGAGTACTAAACTCTGAGCTCTTTCTCTCTGAGCAGGTCACCTGTCTTCTTTATGCTTTGAATAGCATCTTTGCTTGCTATGATGCCATGTTCAGTCAGCTTTTTCACTGCTGGGACTAAAAGACCTGACAAGAACAATTTTGGAGGAGTAACATTTTATTTGGGGGCTCACAGTTTCAGAGATCTCAGTCCATAGACAGCAGGCTCCATTCCTCAGGGCTCGAGATGAGAACCCCATGGTGGAAGAGTGTGGCCGAGAGAAGAGGCTCACATGATGATCAGGAAGCAGAGAGACTCCATTCACCAGACACAAAATATATATCAAAGGCACACCCCCAGTGACCCACCTCCTCCAGCCACACTACTGCCTTCAGTTACCTCTTAGTTAATCCTCATCAGGGTAGTAATTCACTGATTAAGTTAAGGCTGTCATAACCCAATCCACCTCCGAGTATTCTTGTATTGTCTCATACATGAGCTTTCAGGAGACACATCATATCCAAACCATAAAAATGCCCTTTAGTCACTAACAGCCTCTACATGTCTTAATCTAAACTGTTCCACTGTCTTCACTGTGGAAGTCTAAGGCCAGCCTGACTAATCTCACCTCTTAGGGTGATTTCTTTCAGCATGCATGCATGAAAAATTCTTTTTTTTTTAATCCTCAAAGTTCAGTAGCTTAAGCAAAATATACATTACTGTGGAACATTCTGAATCAAAATTTTCTAGAACCTAGAAATCTTGCAATCTGGAATTTTTATTTGAAGTTTTCTTGTGTTTTATCTTTGAATATATCTTTTTTTCAATTTGTTGGGTTTTCTACTTCAAGGTTATCAATTGTCTTTATGCAGATCCTCTTGTCTGTCCTCTCTAATTGTTTTGCTCTCTAATTATTTGTCTCTCTAGTTGTTTTGCTCTTTGTATTTTTCATCTTAATTTGTTATATTGATCTTAAGCCTTTCCTTTATTGACAGATTTGATATCAATAGTTTCTGGTTTTTTCCTTGCTGTTTCAGTTTCATGTATTGGTCATCCTAATACTATATTTTTCTTTAGTTTTTTTTCTTTTATCTCATTCAGTTGTTTTAACAACGCTATCTTCAGCTCTTAGTTTATTAAATGTTTTAATTAAGTTGTTCTATAGCATAAAGCCACTGTGTTTTATTTCCTTCTGTTTTTTATTCATATTTTCTTACAGGTCCAGTGCTTTTCCTTTGTGTTGTGTGTAGGGGCGGTTCATGTGTTTGTTCATTGTAGCAGTTGACATAGCAATTTTACATTTTGCTTCACTTGTTCTTTTCATCCAGTTCTTTGGGGTAATTCTGTCTAAACACTCTATTGCTCTCATCTGTTGCCACTCACCTAGAGTCTGGAATGTTTTCTACTTCCAAGGTAATTAAGTAGTTAACCTATTATATTCTAATTATGTTTTTTATAGGTGGAGAAAACTGTAAGAAGACAAAAAAAAACATGATCTGCCATCTCCTGTTGGATTTGTTAGAAGTCCTATACCAGCGTTTGTTCCACTTAATCTGGGGATGTATCTAATTCCCAGGGGCGGATTCTTCAGGCTTTTCATTTTATGGTGCCCTGGTGCCTTCTTTTCCATTAGAAAAAAGCCAATGTTATTTTCCTTTCTGCTTCTCTTTAGCTGTTGCTTTCATTATTTCTCATTCAAGAAAGAAAAAAGATAATTTATTGTGTTCTCTCCAGATTTGGGGGGAGGACTGAGTATGTGTAATCCCAGGATTTTCTCACTTTATCAACATGCCATCTGGTACAAAGAGCAAGTTAGGAGCCTAGTGGTGGTGGTGGCTTTCTACACTCTGCTCCCCAATCTTTTATCTTTCCTCGGCTACTAGGTTTTGAAGTTTATTGCATTGGGTTTTTCCCATTCCTTATTAGGATGTTTTGGGGTCATTTTCTTGTTAGCTTTTACTATGTTTTTGCTCATTTTTTTAGGTATTGGCAATGCAAAAATCTGGGGTCCCTGCATTTGCCTAGAAAGCCCTCAACTCTTTCTTTTTGAAGATACACAGCAGAAAGTTTTCTCCAGCCTTAGGACAGAAATAGTGGCACTTCCAACTAAAGGGTATGTCTTTATCTCATGGATTCTTAGAACTGAGCAACTGATTATGCTTGTCATTTGGAAACTAATTTGAAACCCAGTACTAGCAAAGTGAAGCTCATAGCACTGATATTTGTGTAATTTCTGTGTGCCTGGTTTCAGATTATTTTACTTTCCTTATCCTTATTTCCTTTTATTTTCTCATTTAAAAAAAGATCTTTCTTTACTATAAGTATCTTTGTAAAAACCCACATATCCTTCATGGTAAAGGTGATACCAGTGATATAAATAAACACCTGTACCAACATTCCTTTTCCTTCTCTCCCCCATGGTAATAGATTTTCCCCCCTCCTTCTCTTTACTTCTACATGGCTTAAAAAAGAAAAAAAGAGGGCTGGGGATGTGGCTCAAACGGTAGCGCGCTCGCCTGGCATGCGTGCGGCCCCGGGTTCGATCCTCAGCACCACATACAAACAAAGATGTTGTGTCTGCCGAAAACTAAAATAAATAAATAAATAAATATTAAAATTCTCTCTCTCTCTCTCCCTCCCTCCCTTTAAAAAGAAAAAAAGAAGCCTTTGTTGTTATCATTTAGTATCCTCTGAGAGCTAGAATTGCTTTAGCTCCTGACATTATTCGTAATAATGTTGTTCTTGGGTATGTGCCCCTCCTTCCCTCTGCATTGAAATAGAATTTGCTTCTACTTTTCTTAGAATGCTTCATTATCATTGCCTTCGGATGGAGTGTAAAGATTCATAGTCAGCTTAGGCATAGGGTGGATAAGATACCTTGATATTCATAAACAATCTAAAACTACATGTAACACAATTTTTTTGAAATACAAATATAAAAAGCTATACAAGTATATGCTATACCCCCTAAAACTTGGTGGTAAGTTGGAGCAGAAAATAATTATTTAAAAATTCTAATATTTGCTTTATCTCTTAAAATAAAACATTGCAGAGAAGTTTGAAATTCCTTTGACTCCACACCTACTCAGTCACATTTTTCTTCAAATTCTCATCATCATGAATCCATATTTATTTGAGTCAAAGTTTAATAATCTTACATACTTCAATGTTTTCTTAAATAGTATCAAATCCACATACTAAGCTTTCTCTTCTGTTACTATGGATTAATTCTCATGAGCCTATCAAAGGCTGATATTCATCTTGAAAACTGTTTCTTCATCAAGAATAAATCACTCCAGCAATTATTCCTTTAACTTTATTGTATCACCAGATTTTTTTTTCTACGATCTATTGCATTCCTCTGAGTAGCATCCAGACAGATTCACATTTCTGTCTTTGTCTATCTTGTATTGTTATAACAAAATACCTGAGGCTAGGAACTTCATAAAGAAAAGTGACTCACGGTTCTGGAGCTGAGATCATTTGATTGCATCTGTAAGGACCTTATGCCTCACTAATGTAGTGAATGTTATCACGCAGAAGGACCACATGTAAAAACCCTGAGCTGTATGTACAGAAGTCAAGAGAGGAAGCAGGGTAACAGAGTGAGCAGAGGAAGTTAAACTTTCTTTATAACAATTGTGAATACAGTAACTAATCCAGTCCCTTGAGAGTGAGAACACATTCCAGTGAGACCAAACTCACCTTGAAAGAAAAGCATAAATTCCTCTTGGAGACTTAATCATCATCTCTTAATCACCCTCCTCTATAAAGTGACATTGGGAACCCAGATTTCAGAACATGAATCTTTGCAGGGGGGACTGTATTGAAGTTAAAGCAATTTCTATCTCAAAACACAGCTCCTCTGAGCACATCCCTCCCCAGATCTCACCACAGCGCTCTGTTCTCAAGTGTGACCCTCAAACTGCAGACACAGGTCTGTCTCAGCTCCTTTCCACTTTCTCACATGCCCACTTGACTTTCACCTTCAGCACTCCACCAAAAGCCCTCATCAATGGCACCTCTCAGCTGCCAGACCCAGCCACCCATCCTCAGGCTTCCTTTTCACAAGCTCGATCACTCTTTCCCTCCTGAACCCACCCTGCACCTGGTCTTGGAGACATCCCTCATTCCTGGTTCTCCTCCTGCTTTACTGATGCTTTCCACTCTGCCCCACATCTGCCAGTTGAAACTCCAGGACTCACCTTCTGTCTCTGTGCTTGGTCCCTAAGTGATCCCACCTCTGCTTCATGGCTTCACCACCATCCAACCACCAATAACTCTCCAGATTCACACATAACTCTCTAACCCCATTGTTTTCTAACAGGAGCAAAATATTTCCTCTTAAAGCCCTTCAAGCACACACATTTCCCAACAATCTCTTCTTGTAGGTTTTCGGTATTCCGGTTACATTTCTCCCTGCACCTTCTATACTTTTCACCCCCAAGATATTTATTCGCATCCCTCCTGGCTTTGATTCCTTGTTTCATGGGCAACAAATACTTGACTTTCTTCTTTCATGTTTTCACTTCCTGTGAGCATCTTCCCAGAATGCATCCTTAGAAGTATGTAACGTGATCAAAATACCTGAAAGATTTGCATGGCTACATATACCTCCATTCTAACCTTGCCTCGTTTGAATATTTGGCATGGTAGAGACTCTGGTTTAAAAAATATTTAGTTCAGAATGTTTAAAATGTGCTAATTTTCATAAGCTTCCAGTATTGCTATTTTCCTTTGTATATAACTTTTTTAATTTTTTCATTTTTCTTTCTTTTTCTTTTTTTTTAAAAAAGTCTTAAAATTTCCTCTTGAGCCCAGTGCTGAAACTTTAGCTGCCATGTCTTGGAGTTGATCTTTATTCTGCCATTATGCTGGGTACTACTGGGGTTCTATCACTCTGAGGGCATGTCCTCTAGTTCTGGAGAATTTTCTTTATTATTTCTCTAATAATTTTCTCCCCTTCCATCTTCTCCCTTTCCTTTTCTGGAATTAACTATCATTCAGATGTTGGTCTTTCTGTCCTGGACTCTTCTTATATTTTTTTTTTCATTTTTTCAAATCTATTTTCATGTTTTTATCTTCTTTGTACTCTGTGAGAGATTTCTTCCTATCTTCCAAACCTTCTATTTGACGTCTCATTTCTGTTATCATATTTTTTTTGGTTTCCAAGTGATTTTTTTTGTTCCCCCAAGTATTCCTTTATTAGAAGTATAATGCTAATTCTTTGTTGCACTATCTTATTTAGTTTTAGTTTGTTTTAGATTTCTTCCTCAATCTTGTCTCTGTCTTCTTTAATTTCATTTTCCAATTTTTGTTATTGAAGGGGAGAGGAGAACTGGTTTTCATATTTGACGTGTTCCTGGGCCAGTAGTTATTATTTTCTGGTCATTTTCAAGAGTGGGGCACTCAAAGTTGATTGGGACCTTTGAATAAACAGGTAAATCTGCAAGTGATTTGGCTAAACTATTCTACTTTGGGATACACCACTGGCAATATTTTTAGATCTTTTCTCTTAGCAAGTCAGAATCACCATGGAAAAATATTCTAATTTCTGCTTTGAAGATATAAGTCTGGCTGATGGAATCAAGGGAGGGAAGGAATCACATTTCAGGATGTAAACTTCTGCCTAGTCCCATATTGCACTTTTTCCTTCCACTCTGCCTGTTGCCCTTAGTCCTGATTCCTTCTGGCTCACTTTCTCAGAGGGTTAATCATCTAGTCTTCTGCCATGTGAAGAAGGAGGCTTCTCCCAGCTTCCTCTAGGAAATGCATTATGAACCTACTTGCTCCTTAAATAGACTTCAAATAATCCCATTTTATCAGCCCTCAACTTTCTTTCTGCTTTCAGTGTCTGGTGCTACCAATTCCTGAGCAGTTTTGTGATACCGAAAACATATTTCTGTGTCCTTGTATTCTTTCTTTGTCCTTGTAGATGTTCAACATTTCTTTATCCTTACAATATTATTTAGCAAGGTTTAGACCAGTAGTGAAGATGAACATCTGCTTATATTCTGTTGTCTTATCATTAATTTTCATTATTTACCTATCTGCCTTTATGTAAATGTAATTTTCACATAAGGAAACGTTTTAATATTTTTGTTTATGAATTAATGTTTTATTGAAGAAAAGCTTCTTATCTCAAATTTATAAAGATTTTTTGAGCATTTTAGTAATTAAAATGTCTTCACAGGTAGATTTTTAAATCTTTATGGAATTACTGTTAAAATATGATGTGAACACTTAAAAGTGTTTTGTATTTTTTTATACAAAAAAAAATCTCGATGTCCTAATACCATTAATTGAATGATTCATTTTTCTCCCATTGAGTTTTAATGCTACCTCTACCAAATTCAAGGTTTTCATACTTATTTGGTTCTGTTTCTGACCTTTCTGATTGCTATAGTTTGGATCTGGAATGTTTCTCAATGGCTTACCTGTAGAAGGCGTGGTCTTCCGCTTGGTGCTATAGTAACCATTAAGAAGTGGGGCCTAGTGGGAGGTCTTGGGTTATTGAGGTGGTCCCTTGAAGGGGATTATGGGACCATGGTCTCTTCCTCCCCATCTTGGCTTTTCCACCAACATGAGAGGAGACACTTTGCTCCACCATGCACTCCCCATCATGATGTTCTGATCACCACAGGCCCCAAAACAACAGGACCAACTGTCATGGACTAAAACTTCTGAAACTGAGAAAAAAGAAACTTTTCCTCTTTTCAAGTTGATGTCTTGGGCATTTTGTTAATAGTAACTGAAAGTTGACTGACACACTGATCTTTGACGTTAGTCTGTTTCTGTACCCTTGTCACACTGTTTTAATTATCATACTTATGCATGAGATTTATATTTAGAGGTGAAGTTCCCTCCACTTGTTCTTTCCTTTCAATTTGATTTGGTTATTTTTAGCTATTTACTATTCCAGATGGATTTTAGTATTAGATGTCAAATAAAGTACATTACCATTTTCTGGAATAATATTGATTGGAATTAATAAATTGATTTGTGGAGAGCTGATATCTTCATGATATCATGTTTTTGAATCTATGAACAAATATGCCACGATAGGATGAACCATATGAAATTACCAATACTTGGCCAAATTTGACATACAAAAGGGGAATTTCTTACATTTGACTCTAATTGTTTAAAAATATCCCAGAAAGTTCTTGTGTATCTTTTGTTAGATTTCATTTCATTACCTATTTTTTCTGGTTATTGAGAATAGGGTTTTTTTCCTTTTATGCATTTGAATTATGCTCAAGCATTTTCTTACAAGCTTGATTTGCAAATCTAATACAATTATTTTAATAAGTCACCCAGTATGAGTGTAATTTTATAAGGCAATTTAAAAAAAAAATCAAAGAGATTTTTTATTTATTCAGGCTTTCTATTTGTCACTCAATTTTTCTAATTTACTTTTTTTTTGCTTTTTATATTTTAGTTTACAAACCGATTGGCATTTATTTGTTCATAACAGCCTCTTTAATTTCAAGTCCTTATTACATCTGTAGTTAGGTTACTTTATTGTTGTAAAATTGTTTAATTTTTCTCATTTCTTGAATAGTCTTGACAGAGCTGACTATTTTATGTCTTTTCAAAGAAGTTGCTTCTATTATGTTCACTCATTTTAATTTCTTGTTATTTTGATTAAATACATTTCTCATTTTAATTTTCTATTATAATTTATTTAAGCTTAATACTTAATGTCCTTTAATTCCTTTAGTTTAAAGCATAGGTTATTTCTATTTTTTAGATTATTGATACTTAAACCTCTTATTTTCTAATAAATACATTTCTATAACAAAAATTTCTATGTATCTATTTATCTGCATACTATGCATCATTAATGTACATTTTATTTTTCATTTCTGTTTCATACTTAATCTATGAATTTGTTATTAGATTTCTGAATGTTCTTCTTAAAGGTGATTACTAATTGTATTGTATTATTATCAGAGAATGTGGCCAGAATGATATTGAGTGTTTGCAGTTTGTTGAAACTTCCTTTGGGACAGAGTTCCAATTGATTTATATAAATATTTCAGTGTTCTTGAGGAGAATACATAGTCATCCCTCATTATCATCAGGGATTGGTTTCAGGACCCTCTGTGGATACAAAAAATCTGTGGATGCTCAAATTCTCTTATACAAAATGGCATGGTATCTGTGAAGAGCTATGCACATCATCCTGTGGACTTTAAATCATCCATAGATCACTTATAAGCAGTGTAAATGCTGTGGAAATAGCGGTATACTGCATGTTCAGGGGAAAATAACAATAAAAGAAAAGGCTTACATATTCAGTACAGATGCAGGTTTTTTCCCAAATATTTTTGATCTGGAGTTGGTTGTATCCAGAGATTCAAAACCCACACATCTGGAGGCCAACTCTATATCCTCTGCACATCTCTTTCTTAGTTGCAGAGTTCTTTATATCTATTTATCAAGATTGTTAATAGTGCCACTCTAATCTAATATATTCTGATTGTATTTTTGTCCATATAGCCTTTCATTTTCCCAGAAAGAAGTGTTAAAATATTCTGTAACTATTATTTTTTTAAACATTTCTCTTTGTGATTTTTCTCAGTGTTTACACATTCTATGACTAAGTTACTCAGGATCATGATGTTCTTTGGGTGGATTGGTCTTTCTATGAATATAAAATGTCTTTCTTTGTTCCTAATAACATAATTTCCTTACAGGTCTCTTTGGACAAATACTAATTTCTCTATGTAGTCTTTCTCTGTTTAGTATTTCCCTTATCTATCTTTTCATCTTTTGAGGGGTATTTACTGTGGTTTGAATCTTTGTTCCTTCCAGAATGCATGTTTAAACTTAATTGGTAGGGTAACAGCATTAACAAGTGGGATCTTTAAGTACTGCCTAGGTTGTGGGGGCTCCACTATATCTTATAAGTGGGATGGTTGTCAACATAAAAGGGTGAATTTGTCCCTCTTGCTGTCTTGTGCCTTCCTGCTTTCTGCATGTTATGATGGAGCCAGAAGACCCTTGTCAGAAGCTGGCACCTTGATATCAGACTCTCTGCTTTCCAGAACTTTGAGTCAATAAATTTCTGTTCACTATAAATTACCCAGTCTTAACTGTTTTGTAGTAGCACTTCAAAACATACAAAGGAAATGTCTTTCTTTATTTACCAATTTGAGTCTTAATTTTAATAAGTGGGCTTACCCTATTTGCATTGGTTTTCATTACTAATCTATTTGGACTAATTTTATCATTATTTTTTTTGGTAATGGGGATTTAATGCAGGAACACTTAAAAACTAAGGCACATCCCCAGCCTGTTTTATTTGTTTATTTTTTATTTTGAGACAGGGTTTTGCTAAGTTGCTTAGGGCCCAACTAAACTGCTGAGACTTGCTTTGAACTTGCCATCCTTCTGCCTCAGCCTCCCAACTAGTGAGATTACAGGCATGTGTCACCATGCCCAGGACCCTTACTTTCTTATTGATTATGATTTGTTTTGGCCTTTTTCTTATTTCCCTTAGCCAGTGAATAGTTACAATCTAATAAGTTGCATTCTTTTTCAAATATGGATAAATAAGTTCAGGCTTTATCTCTTCAGATATTTTAATTATTTGTGATTTTCCCTTTTATCTCTTTCCAGGTTTAAAGTATTATAACTTTTCAAGTTACCACCAAATATCTTAATTTGCATTTTATCATATATCTCTTTTAACTTCCCTGTGCTGTGTTCTTCAATTATATCTTCCTGTTAAGTTTTTCTTCAACTGTATTCAATCAACTAGTAGTTCATCCTATCTTTTTTGAAAAAAAAAAAAAATCATTGAAATTTTGGTATTTTCATTTTTAAAAATATCTGTCTGCTCTTGATACATAACTTTTTCTTCTCCTTGAAATGATGCTATTAGCTTGCTTATTTATTTATTTGTTTATTTTCAAATCTCAATGAATACTTTCAGCCTATTTTTAAATATTTTTCAATTTCATTATTTTTATCTACTTTGCACTCATTCTCCATCATTACCCCAGCAAACCAGAAAAGGGAGTTTCTCTACCTCTGTTGGCAGGGTGGGTCTGCACAGGTGGGAGGCCTCTGCAATCAAGAAGTGTTGCAGTTCTTAATGGCAGGCTGTGCCCTCTACTGTTGCAGCAGACCCCAGCAGCTCACCTTCAATTCCTTCTTTATGAGTTCTTAGGAATTTGAAGAATGAAATCCAGAGACCAGGATGAGCGAGTTAGGAGTAGGATTATCCAAATATGCATAGAAACATCTCCTGCTCCATGAGAGGGGACTCAGTAGGGGTGGCCTCCTGAGTGTGCTAGTCTAGGGGTTTATGTAGCACTTGGCACAATCGCCTAAAAAAACAAAAACAAACAAAACAAAACAACAACAACAACAAAAACTTGGGAATTAATCTGACAAAAGAAGTAAAAGACCTCTACAATGAAAACTACAGAACACTCAAGAAAGAAATTGAAGAAGACCTCAGAAATTGGAAAGATTTCTCATGTTCTTGGGTAGGCAGAATTAGTATTGTCAAAATGGCCATACTACCAAATGACTTAATGATCATTTTTCTTCTAAATGCATTAGGCATAAGAAAAACACTAACTACAATATTATGTATTTAGTTGTCATTCGTAGGAGATGTGCAATGATGAAGGTAACCTGAAGTAGGAAAATGTGATGTTTAATCCATGCACAGGCAACATTTAGTTACTGCCCATAATATTGACAAATATCTGCAATACCATTTTACGATGCTGGGAGGCTATTTTTTTCTTTCCAGTGCAAGGGATCGAATCCATTGCCATGCATGCTGGGCAGTCACCCTACCTCTAAGCTATATCCTCAGTCATGCAAAGATGATTTTTGACTTCCCTTTGGTGCTTTATCAGTTATCAAATTATAACATAAAGAAATTAAGAAAGTTGGGGAACACTGAGTCATGGGAATCTCCATTGCCAGGCAGAATGGAGATAGAAACACTCCCTTTCATTCCTTAGGTTGACATAAAGTTCCAAATTAATAGATTCAAAAGTTAATAGATCATTTATGACATGATCATTCAGCTGGGACTGAGAATTAAGGAAGGATACACAAATGTCCAAATAAATATTTATAGCAGTCTTATTTATAATAAGCAAAAATGGAAATACTCCAATTCAACAGATGAATGGATAACATATTATGGTATATATCTAATTAATAGAATATTAATAAATCAAATAATATTCAACAATGTTTTTTAGTAAACAACTTTTTTTTTTTAATTTGGTACTGGGGATTGAATCCAAGGGTGCTTAACCACTGAGCCACATCCCTGCCTCTTTTTTATATTTGTTTTAGAGACAGGATCTTGTTGAGTTGCCTAGGGCCTTGCTAAATTGCTGAGATTAGCTTGGAACTCATAATCCTCCTGCCTCAGCCTCAGGAGCCACTAAGATTACAGGCATGTACCACTTCACCCAGTAATAAATTACTTTTATTTGGCTTTTCCAATGCATTTAGAATAGTTTTTACTGGGGGAAAAAAGGTGGTCTCTTTTATTTATCTTCATACTTAATAGAGGTTTTATAGTACTTAATTAAGCCATGAATCACCAATAATATCAACATGAAAAGATTTTGGAAGAAATACAACTGACTCATCTGGAGCATACAGTTGGTCAGGTGGAGCTGAGAATGTGCAGGCAGGCACGGAATGGCATTCTATGTAGTTGGCAAGAGGTGAGCAAAGTTAGAGTGTTTAACAGGGATTGAACATCCAGATTGTTGAGGAACATTATCACTAACCTGCTCAGTTGGTTAAGTGGTGGTAAGTTAGGAAAGCCTTTGTTATATTGTCAAATTGTCTTTCAGAAGGTGATACAAATTTAATCTTTGACAAAACAATTTTAAAAGCCCTCATTTCTCAAAATCGCTTAACATTTAAAATTCTTGCTGGGTTCAGTGTTGCACTACTGTAATCCCAGCAGCTCTGGAGGCTGAGGCAGGAGGATTACAAATTCAAAGTCAGTCTCAGCAACTTAGTAAGACCCTACCTCAAGATAAAAAATAAAAAGGGCTGGGGATGTGGCTCAGTGGTTAAGTGCCCCTGGGTTCAATCCCCTTCCCTGGTATCAAAAAACAAAACAAAAATAACTTTGCTTATTTTAAAGTAATTGAAATAGTATCTCATTGTTCTTTTCATTTGCATTGCTTAAATTTCTAACGGCCATTTTGGGGTATATTTTTAGTAACTTAGCACATTTCCAGCCATTTGTTCATAGGTGGGCAGCTTGCCTTTCTTACATCTGGAGGGAGGAGTAACTGGAGGGAGGAGTAACCATAGAAAGGGTTAGAAAGAGGTCTTAGGGTCTTTGTGTCTGTGCCTGAGGCATTGTAAAGCCTAGTGGTTGAACTCTAATCATATTTATATAATTTTCTTTCATTTTATAATGAAGTATTAATTCTATTTAGTACAACTGATACAGAATCCATTGTTTGAAACTTGGGCCCTATATTAATTTTTGAGTTCTGAACTAAGAAAAAAAAATCAGGCCCCTTACATGTTCCAGTTTTCTTATCCTGAAACCTGTCATTATTCTATTATTATGAGTGTTTGCGGAGGAGAGGAGAAAAAAATAGGTTAGAGTTATCTCACATTTTTTTTTCTTATAAACCTTAATTAGAAAGGTTTTGTGGTAATGCTTTCAGCTTCAGCTTACCTAATCCATTTCTTCCTTATAAAGCTTTTAAACTTTGCACAGTCAGGAATGGCTTTTATCTCATGCACAAATGAAATCAAAATCAAAATGCAGATTGAGCTATCAGCTACATAATACCAGTAATCCTAGTAGAGTTGAACACCAGGTGAATAATGATAGAGCCCCAAAACTGGTAGAAAAGAAAGGGAAAATCATAGTGTGTGTATGTGTGTACACAGAGAATGTGTGTTCACTAACCCTTTCCAGGACCTTGATAGTAAATCCGGTCAATCTTCTACATAGTTTCTTAAAGTCTTACTTTCTCCAAGTAATCGAGGAATTCAAAGAATATCTTGTCCTTAAGTGTATAATATGGACTTCTCTAATATATGTAAAGACTGTTGCTACAGAATCACCTAGTAGTGTCTTGGAGGCATAATAGCATGTTACATCAAGTACATGGAAAAATCTATGGTGTTTTGTAGGGTATTAATAAAAATAAATTGAAGAGCTGGGGGTATAGCTCTAGTGCTAGTGTGTTTGCCTGCAGGCAACATGACCTGGGTTTGATCTCAAGCACCACACACACACACACACACACACACACACACACACACACAAACACACACAGAAGAAGGAGGAGGAGGAAGAGGAGGAGAGGAAGAAGAAGAAGAAAGAAGAAAAGAACTGAGATACAGTAAATTCAACAGATCAGGAATCTTGTCATTGAAAAGATAGTTCACTATATTTACAGATCCTAAGAGGAGGGGGCACCCCATGCTATGGGGAGTCACACAAGGAAGCATCAGGATGGGTTGGTGTCAGAGGGAAAGGGAGGAACTGGGACAAGAAACTTTATTGTAGTTTCCATAAGAAGGAACCCAGAGGCAGGGTGTGCAGGCTGCTGGTTTGAGTACTTTCAGTGGGCTGTGGGACAGAGGCTCTGTGCTGTTGTCTGGCACTGGCCCAGAAGTGATTAGGGCAGGTGAACAATGGCCTGGAATGCGAGATGAAGGAGATGGTTGGAGTATAGGCATTGGACTGGTTGGTTTGCTTTTATAAAGAACACTCTGCAGGTCCTGTTTACTATCCATCTCTGGGACTAGGTTCACTGTTAGAGGGGCAGTCTCTCCAGGGTCAGCAAAGACCTAGATGTCAAAGCACCAGAATACAGAAAATGAACAATCTGGTTAATTGATGCTCAATGTTCATAATCCTATTCATCTCTGTGTTACTTTGGATTCACTCAGCTATTCCAAGCACAAGCAAGCATCCTACATGCACATGCACAATTTATCAGGCCCTCCTGGTCAATGGCAAGCAGCAAAAGTTTTCTGTTTACTTAAGGAGCAGGATAGAAACAATAGCATTCAGTAATGAAAGTCAATTCTCCACATTTTCATGACAACACATTTTTTCAAGAGAGGAGAAGATGCACAAAACAGAAATATTGACATGAGCAACTTGAAAAGAATTCGGAAAACTGCAATTACACACAGCAGAATAAAGACCTAATTTTCATTAGACATCTTTTTAAAGTATCAACAGCAGCTACAGCTCAACACCCAAATCATAAACATTTCAAGAAACACACAAATATTGACCTAAGGATTTGCATGATCCATAGTAGAGATATTAGACTCAGAGGTCAGAGCACCAAGAGATAATTCTCCTGACAATTCTCCTTTTACTTAGGACTCAAAAACATCTCCTTCAGGTCACAACCTAGCTCTAGGAGAACCTGACTACAATCCTGACTCATGGAGAAGTGAGATAAGGTGGGCACAAGTGTGGCTGGTCACAGTGATCCTGCCATGCTCTCAGGTATGACAATTCAACTATTGTACATGATAAGCTCTGGTTTAATAGCCACGTTGCAGGACTTGAAATATCCTGCCATTTTGTTCTTTTTTACATAATAAAATATTTTTTAAAAAGGTGAAAATTCCTTCCCAGAGAAAGAGGCAAAAATCTTTCATGGAGCTGACAGTGACCAATAGCTTTTTAAAATTCATGATCAACAATTTTATAAACACTATACAGATCCATATATGGCTTTGGTAACCATGATTATGCAACGGGTGGTGGGGGGAGGAGACAGTGGACAAAATGAACAAGGTTGCCTTGCTCAAGTGAGAAAGAGAATTGTACATGTTCTGTATGTGTAATGTTCCAGTGAGGAACCTATCCACACAACACAAAGATCGAAAACCTAACATGGTTAGGCTCCTCTCTACAGATTCCAAATGAAAAAAAAAATTCTAGTAAATAGAAAGCTGAGAGAGGGTTTTTCTATATGCTAACTTACCAAGGATCCACAGAATGCTACCATCTCCATTTTGCCATGAAGAGAATGATAGGTCCAGAAGAAATGCAGGCCCAAAGACTCTCCTGCCAATAACAGAAGTTACCCTGAAAGGTGGTTTTTGTTTGTTTGTTTGACCTTAACACTAACTGATCTCAGGACTCAGGGAGACAGGATAATTACAGGCAGAGACCCCCCAACCATAAAATCTATAAGAACAAGTTCCATTAGAACTGTCCACAGGGGCCAAGGGGACCCAGATTTGCCTTGGATCTTTAGCATGTCATCATCATAATAAAGTCTCCACTCCATGGGGTAAGATCATGTGCAGTGGGGACATGACAGACTGATGCAAATCTGCTGTCTGTCAAAAGTCAAGAAGTGGACCTGGATGGGACTCTTTGGAAAACTTCCTCGAGACCCCCAATAAAACAGGAGAGGAAGGGTGTGCCATCCCCTTCCTCTCCGAGAGCTCCCACGCTCTCCCTTTAGCCACTGAGAGTATTTTCCCTTTTTCTATCCCATCTAATAAACTCATGCCTGCTATTCTGAGTGACATGTCTGAAATCCTTCCAGCATGATCACAAGAACTGGTAACTGAGGATCTCCATCATTGCTTCGACTCCCTGAATGACCTTGCTTTGCAACAGGAACAAAAGTTCATACAGGTTAATGGCACCGTCAAGATCAGGTACCTACTAATAAAGCTAAGCAGGTCTCACATCATAGCAAAGACTTTTCTCTATACCCTCATTGTTTCCTGGTCATCAGTGAATCTATTGAAAGTGCTACTAGAAAAATAAAGGTAGTATAAACTGTGATATTTAATACTTAACATAGTACGAAAATAGAATATATGGAATAAATTTTATGCTGGCAAAATGACAAGTCTTAAGTAAGAAACAATGACAGTAATATGGAAGCTTGGTAACTCTTGTCAATAAAACACTCATGGAGGTAGGGGCAAACTCTTAACATTAATGTGCCTTCAAGGGTCCTCTCCTTTGTTTCAGCTAAAATTTCTGGAGAAAGTTAAGAAGCACCAGTCATGATCTCCAGGATCACAGAGCCTCTCTAACTTTTGCTTTTAGGTTCTTAAAGTGCACTTGGCTCATTATTATATTGAACTGGGCATGCTCAGAGTGTTCATGTTCACCACCTTTGTCATTCTGAATGGAACATGCCCAGAAGCATTCATGTCCACCATTTTAAGCTTTTACCATGTGTACTATATGACCTTGAGCAGAGAATTCTTGGAACTGTATCTGCCATTTTTTCCTTTATGAATTATAACCCTGGACTGAGCATGCTCAGAAATGTACATCCTAAACTGAACATGCTTAGAAATGTGCCCACCCCTAAAGTAAATATTTGGGCTTCTAGAATAAAATCTCCTTGCTTCTGTCCTTCATGGAGAATATTGCCATGCAGATAATTCTGAAGTTCCCCTTACTCGCTGTTAGGTAATATATCTTTCTCCATTCTTTTACTTTCTGGTTGTGCTCATTGGCTTCACACTCACCAAGAAGCAAACCTATTTTGTCTGATTCCAAAAGCAATCTTAAATAAAAGGAACAAAACTGGAGGCATTACACTACCTGGGATCAAAATATGCCTCAAAACTATAGTAATTAAAATAGCATGGTACTGGTATCAAAAAAGAAAAACCAATGGAACAGAATGGAGAGCTTAGAAATAAATCCACACATTTAAAATCAATTGATTAGTAGAGGATAGGAAAGGTAGCAGAATACAACAGTTACTAATAGGGCATTATGTAAAAATGTAGATGTGTAACCGACGTGATTCTGCAATCTGTATTTGGGGTAAAATTGGGAGTTCAAAACCCACCTGAATCAAATGTATGAAATATGATATGTCAAGAGCTTTGTAATGTTTTGAACAACCAATAAAAATAAAATAAAATAAAATAAAATCAATTGATTATCAACAAAGGTGCCAAGAACATACATAAATGGCATTGGAAAAATTGAATATGTAGAAAAAGAATGAAATTAGATCCTTATATCACACCATCAAAATAGATTAAAGGCTTTAATGTAAGATCTGAAACTTTAAAACAACTAGAAGAAAACATAGTTAGTTAGGGGATCTCCCTGACATTGGTCAGGGCAATGAGTGTTTGGATGTGATCTTCAGACAACAGGCAACAAAAGCAAAAACAGACAAATGGCATTTCGTCAAGCCAAAAAGCCTCTGCACAATAAAGTTTCTATCGTTTAAATGAGTGTCCCACAAAAGTTCATATGTAAACTCTTTGTCTCCAGAGTGGCTATATTGGGAGATACTGTGAACATTTTTTAAAATATTTTTATTAGTTATTGATGGACCTTTATTTATTTATTTGTTTGTATGTGGTGCTGAGAATCAGCACTCTACTAGGCAAGCGCTCTACCACTGAGCCACAGCCCCAGCCCAAATTTTTTTAAAGTTATACATGACAGTAGAATCCGATTTGACATAATTATAAAAGCACAGAATATATCCTGTTCTAATTCAAACTCCATTACCTCTCTTTCCCCTTCCCTTTCCTGACCCTCTGGACTTTTAAGAATTAGAACCTACCTTTAATCACTGAAGGCATGCCTTCAAAATAATGCACACACACACACACACACTCAATTTAAAAATTAACAAAGGACCTAAAGAGATCTTTCTCAAACAAAACAAATAAAAAAGTAGAAAGAAAAATACAAATGGCTAATGGTACATGACAAAATGGTCAGCATTGCTAACCATCAGGGAGATGTGAATTAAAACCACAATGAGATATCACCTCACACCTGTTGGAACAGTTATTATCAAAAAGATAAAATGTGTTGGCAAGAATGTAGAGAAAAGGGAAACCCTGTACACTGTTGGTGGCAGTGTAAATTAGAGCTGCCTTTATGGAAAATAGTATGGAGGTTCTTCCAAAAAGTAAAAATAGAACTCTCACAATTCAGCAATCCGATGGAAATGGATATGTATCCAATGGAAATGGAGTCAGTATGTCAAAGAGATATCTGTCCCACTATGTTCACTGTAGCATTATTCACAATATTCAAGATACAGATTCAATCTAAGTGTCCTTCCGTAAATGAATGGATAAAGAAAATGTGGTAAACATACACACACAATGAAACACCATTGCATCTTAAAAAGAAGGAAATTCTGACATTTGCAACATCAGGCTGAACCTGGAAGACATATACTAGGTGAAATAAATCAGTCACAGATAAACTCTGTCTGATCTCACATATGAATTTAAAAATAGTAAAATCCATAGGAGGAGAGAATTAAATGATGGTTACCAGGGTTGCTAGGGGAGGTAGTGTTGGGAGATGTTGGTCAAAATTTTATTCAGCTAAGAATAAGTTTAAAAATCTATTATACAACATCATGACTACAGTTAATAATGATGTATTGCTGAAATTGCTGGAGAGTATATTTTAAGTGTTCTCACTACAAAAGGTAAGATGATGCATATGTTAAAAAAATAAAGGAAATAAAATACTTTGGAGGATTAAAAATACACTAGGGAGAATGAAAATTCAGCTATTTGAATAAAGGTTCCTTTATATAATAATGTGACAATAATTATATAGCAGTCTGTTTTCAATCCAACTCCATTTTCAATCCTCCTCTTTACAGATTTTACAAAATGCAAAAAAAAAAAAAATTCCCAAGGAACTCAACTATTGATCAGAACACTGATAGACTCTTTTCTTTAGCTTTGGTCTCATAAACATAGACGAAAATGGCAAGATCTATACCTTGTATTTTAAGTCTTTTTAAATCTGTTCTTTCTTCTCTGCTTATGTTTCAGCCATAAAGATATTATTTTTGCCATACTGTCACTCTCCTCATGAATCTATAAATTAAACTGTGGCTAAGAAAAATCTATGCAGCCCAGTGTAATAGAAGGGGGAATTGCTAGCCACTGGGTTGGAGGGAAAATTCTGAAATGCATCCTCCCCTCGTCCAGCCCCCACCATTCCCCTCACAGACAGGCAACCTTGTCCTATTAGGCTACAACTTGAAATCTTGATATGAAAAGAAAAGCACAACTTCAAAATGTTTTCTACATTTTCCCTTTCCCCACAATTTTTGAAGATTTAATCCTGACCAGGGAATATATTGAAAGAAGTCATTGTGAAACTCGTTTTGCCAGATGCAGTCTTTTTAGAGATTACGTGGCTCAATTCCTTTGAGTCAAATCATCTTCTCACTTACTTTAATTTTTCTAAGTGGGCTTATTTGTTTGTCTTATTTTGACTCTAGGACCATATTAAGATTCCTTAGTTTAAAACACTCATATTAACATTTCTGTTCTCATATTCAAAACATGAAATGTCTTGGGATTTATAGCAGACGAAAACTGGTGAAAGCTAGACAGAAATAAACAAAAATACTAGCACAAAATGTAGACTCAAACCCAGAAAAAATCTATTATGGTTGAAAATACATTATTTAAGTTCCCTACTCTTAAAAAATAATAATCTTTTGCTTAGTTATTTGCAGTCAGTCCTGAAAGTGTTCAGAAATCAAGAGTGTTGGTTCATGAAGGCTATAGAAAAAGGGTCCTCATCAAAGATAAGACTCAAATTTGAGATTCACTGTCAGGGAAGATGTCCCAGCATCTTTAGATTTTACTGAGTCATTTGGGGGATGGTTAGAGACTTAGAGCTAGAATGTCTCTCCAGAGAGTATGTTGTAAGAAACCATACTGTTCTAGCACATACATGGACCAGATGCCCTGTGAAGTCTTTCCACATTCTTCTAGCACCAGGATGTGCAGGTGTATACAATCTTTATATAAACTTCTAGGCACTGCAGGGTATTCTTCAGGAAGGTAAAGAGAGAAGAGCTTTTTTGATCTTAAGGAAACTTTTCGTGTTTGCACATATTTCAGCATCAAAGTATTTTCTAGTTTTGTGCCAAACTAGATTAAGTTTTAGTTGTATCCATAAATTCTCTGAAGAGGCTGGGATTATAGTGGCTTAGATCCTTTTAAAATTAATGAGGGCAGAAACAGATTGGAAAAAACAGGTAGAAGCCTCTGGAAAAAAAAGGGTCCTTGGCCACCACAGTCTCCTGGGGTTCTCACTTGGTCTCTGTGATCAGGAAGGTGATGAAACTGGTCACAAGTGGGTTGTCTTGCATCTATGAAAGAAAGGCATTCTTGTCTTAAAAAAAAAGTCTGTTCTAGATGCATCACTACACTGTGTACAGCAAGTTGAGAGTAATCTAAATACCTTTTAAATTACATTTTCAAAAAGTAATCAGATTGGCCCTACCACCCCAATTCATTTGGGGCTCTCCAAGAAGATGAAGGTCTCATCTATTTCAGGGCTGAACTTCAGCTTGCTCTCTCATTATAAATCCTCCTGCAATAAACCATCCAGAAATTATCTGCACATCTGAAATCTCGGTACTTGGATTTGTGCATCTGAGGTCTTTAGGCTATTGGTAAACTCTTTAACCATCTCAACATTTAGCTTTGGAAAATCAGTTTCAATCACCCATCACCACTGATGGTGAGGAGTACAGGCAGGGGTCTGGACTGACCTCAGGTCAGTATTGGAGGGCAGACCAATGACCCTGCAGACTCTAATCCTATAGGAGCCTGTGTTTCTAGCCAGTTCTACAGACATTAGTTAGGACAGACCTTGAGTTCTTTCATCTCTGTCTCTTCAAACAAAATAAGGGATACAAATGGGAAAGGCTAAATTCTTAACTTGTATTGGGATAAAAACCTAAGGTCTTCTTCCAAATGTATCATTTTAAAACAATGACATACATGGTTATAACTTGTTTTGTGGCTCTAAAATAAGGGTAAATAAGTGTATCTCAGTAGAGTTATGAACTGTCTGAAGATATACTTAATTCTTTTGCATTGTAACTATGTAGAATTTTTAATCACAGCCTCAAAGAGGTTTCTGGTCCCCCAAAGGGTTAAAGAACCATGGCTCTGAGGGAACATTTACTTCCCAAAGAAAATAATGGTATTATTTAATTCAATTCTGTAAATGGTATTATTTAATTCAATTCTTGTAAATAATTGATAATTGTGAACAATCTCTTTGCCAGTACCGTGCTACATGTTGGAAGAAAAAAAAATGAATACAGAAAGAAAAACTACTAATATTTATTAAACTCCTACTGTGTGCCACACCAAGATTCAAGGCCTTTATTTAAGGTTTACACAAGCTTTAGGGATTGAGTATAATTATAAGTAATTTACAGATATGAATGCCACTTACACAGAGTCTCAAACTAATAAGAGGTGGGGTTGAATATTAGAAACTGAATTGATCTGAGTGACCTACGCTTGCTTGTTCTATGCTGCCTGCCTGCTGATGAGATACAAAGCAGAATGAATGAGCAGTAAATAAATGCAAGCAACATGCTACTTCAGAAAGACATCGATCATGTCTAACTCTTTCTGTCTTTGCCCTCAATGCCCTAATTGCATTCACCATATCTTTCCCCTAAACGAAATCAACAGTGCTTTTATGTGATTTCCTTACTTCCAACCTGGGTGGATCTAAGGCAGTTCTTCACATTGCAGCCAGATTAGTCTTTCAGATAGACCATGTCACTTCCTGGCTTAAAACCAGCAGTGGATTCCTACTGAGATTAACACTGATCATTAACTGTACAAAGTATTCCTCCAAGACTTGGGAAAGAGGGTTGCTCAGGGGACCTCTACACTTTGGGAGGTCTTCCTTGAAATTTTCCCCCAGACTAGTGTCTGAAACTAGCAGGGGTCAGCAGAGGTCTCCCCAAAGGGAGACTTACATGGGTGCTAGTCCCTCTTTCTCCCCATGGGGACACTCTCCAACATGCCTGTGTAGTCCTGGGCTATCCTGGCTGTATTCCAGGAGTGGTACTGGTGAGAGAACTATTTTCACATTACAGAGTCAGAGAAATCTTATAAGATGGAGCCACCAGAATAGAGAGGGCACACTGATTTGGGTTTGGGTTGACATATACATAGCATGAAGGACAAGTTTAGGGCCCTTTCTAACAAATGACCACAAACTTAGTGGCTTAAAACAACACAAATTTATTACCTTAGAGTTCTGGAGACCACAAGTCTAAAATCAGTCTGCAGAGCTGAATTCTCTCTGGATGCTCTAGAGGAGAATCTGTTTCCTTGTCTTTTCTAGCTTTAAGATTCTGCCTATATGCTTTGACTTAGGGTCCTTTTCTCTATTTTCTAAGCTACATTATAGTATCTTCTCTCCTCTTTGATCTTCTATTTCTCTTTTAGGAGAAAACCCTTATGATCACACAAACCCAATCATCAATGATAATTTTCCCATAACAAGACCTTGATTTAATCCTACCTGCAAAGTCTCTTTTTTTAAGGTAAAATGTCATAGTTACAGGTCTGGGGGTTAGGATGTGGATATCTGGGAGGGATATTGTTTAGCCTTCTATATCTCTGGACTACCTGGCATTCATTTGGTCATGAACTGGAAAGAGGGACAGGGTATCAAGCCTTGTCTGTTTGTGTTCCAAGCATGGTGCAGTCCATGTCTCCAGTACATGAGGGACATGAGGGGAGGTGGGAAATCATACATGTCCTTTGCCCAATCAGTCACTCTAGAGATAATGGCTCAGTCACCAGCCACATTAATTCTCACTAATGTAGAGAATTTCATGTGTAGTTCTAACACTGCTGTATTGTGGAAATCTCTCAGGCAGCTTCACTAAATGTGTATGTGTTACTGGGGATCAAACCCAGAGCCACAGGTGTGTCATTCAAGTGTTCTATTAATAAGACACATCTCCAGCCCATTAAAATTGTTTTGAAACCTACCAGACACCCTCTGCCTCCCAGTTCTAATAATACTAATTCTAGTGAATTAAAGGTCAAAATATGAAAAGTGAAAATTGCAAATCATTTTAAAAGAAACCATAAGAAATACCTTTATGATTTATGATAGAGAGGTATTTCTTATTATAAGATACAAAAATTCATTCATCATAAAGGACAAGGTCACTAAATTTGACATTGGAATATTTCTTCATAGAGATACTATAAACAAAGTAAAAAGATAATTCACAGAGTAGGAGATATTTTCAGCACACATAATAGACAAAGTATTAATGTCCAGAATATATGAAGAACTCCTGTTAAAAAAAAGATTAGACAAGCCAGTTTTTAAAATATGCAAAATCCTTGAACTGGCTCCGCAGATGGAAGGAAATCCAATAGCCTATTACATGAAAATAGACTCAACCTCATTAGTAACCCAGGAAATGCAAAGGAGACATATGTCAAGGAGATATGCATCCCCAAATTGGCATTTATCAGCACATTGGAAAATATTTGATATTTGTGTTTATGTGATCATGAAACATCAGATACATTCATACACTGCTGATGGAACAGCAAATGGAAACTACCACTTTAGAAAACAGAGAGTGTTATATTTAGTAAATTTCTATATATCTATATCTCCCATATGGCCCAGTTATTTCATGTTGGGTTTATTCCTAGATATATTGGTACTTATGTGCAAGAGAATGCATATTAATATTAATGTTAATAGTAGTTTATAATTTCCCTAAACTAGAAACAATCCAAATGCCCATTAATAGTAGAATGAATGTGTAATAGTATACACAATAGAGAGTATACTATAACAATGAAAATTAATGAACCCAATGTTCACTCACTCATTTCATTCAACATTTATTCATCTTTTTTATTCTAGGCCTTGAGCTAGAAAGTAAAAATAAATTAAGGCAAACCCTCTCCTAGAAGGAATTTCATGGAGGGGAAAATGCAGTTAAACAAATACTTACAATTCAGTGTTTATAAGTCAGTGAATCACTATCCTCACAAAGAGCACTTCATAGATTTATCACACTTTATCTTCTCCCTATTCTATTTTTTTTAAAGAGAGAAAGAGAGAGAGAGAGAATTTTTTAATATTTATTTTTTAGTTTTCGGTGGACACAACATCTTTGTTTGTATGTAGTGCTGAGGATTGAACCCAGGCCGCACGCATGCCAGGCGAGCGCACTACCGCTTGAGCCACATCCCCAGCCCCTTATTCTATTTTTTGAACCTCTTTTTTCTTCCATTTTCTCTTTGAAATTAAAACAAACCAAGCTGAGGTCGTATATAGTGTTTTTTTTAAATGAAAATGCTAAATTACAATGCCAAAAGAAAATGTTATGGCTTAAATCCACGGACCAGCAGTCATTTCTATGTTATCTTATGATCAGGCATAGCCCTGCCTCTCTGGAACAATTGCTTTGCTTTTAATTTTATGTGCTCTGTGAATTGGGAAACTAATCAGATCTCTTTCATGAATTGGCTCCCAGATGATCACAGTCAAATTTGTGTCCACCCACGAGCATAGATTATGCATCTTTCATAAGCTTTTCTACTTTTCCTTTTTATCTGCTTCTGTGTACTTTATTGCATTTCATTACTTGCACTCTACATACAAAAGCCAGAATAAGTCCTTTCTGGAACAATCTCTGGAATAAATGAATAAAGTAGAAATAGAGTAGAATAAAATAGAATATTGGTTCATCCCCTTTTAATAACAACAAGGGTTTTGAGGGAGGAGATTGTTTGTTATTAATCTTTATCCCCCTCCAACATAATATCAGACAAGGTGTGGGTGTTTTAATCAGTTATTTTCCCCTTAGCCTATGTCATAGGATAACAAGTTTAAAATCTCAGTAGCTTACAACAACAAGTTTTTATTTCTTCATCACCTTATATGAGGTCTGAAGGTCAGCTGGGCTCTGCTAGACTTGGCTCCATGTGTCTCCTCATTCTGGAATCTAGGCTGAATGGAAAGCCATTATGTAAGACATGGCACTAGGGGACAGCTTCAGCTATGTCATGCAATGACATTGAAAGCTTTTCTTCAGACACGGTAAAGACCATAGCTGGTCGGTCCCATTGGCAAAGCATGCCGAGGCTGGCCAAGGCAAACCATTGGTATGTAATAACATTTGCTAAGCAAATGTTGCCGTCATGGGATTAGTTCAGCTACAATATGTGGAGTGGTTCCTATGCCATCAACAACTGCTTTCAAGCAGATAACTCACTCAGATGTGCCTCATAGAAGGTAAGAAGTGGGAGAGGGATGATTCAGACTATTACAGCAGTTTTTCCTCTATTCCCTCATAGTTCAATGAGCAGAACTAATAAATATTGAGATAGGAAAGTTCAGAGGTTGATTAATTCTTCATCTCTAGAACAAACCTCAGTGTGCATAAGAATATCCTGGGGAGCTTATCAAAATACCTTTCCAATGACACGTAATCTCTGGGGCCAGACATTTATTTCTATAAGCTGCCCACATGTTTGTGAAGACAGCCTGGTGTGGGAACCCCACTCTACAGCCAGGAGCAACTCTGGCCTCGAATGGCAGCACCACCCCAGGAGAGAGAGCTACCCACCCTTTGACCCTCTTCATTGGTGGAGCGTGGGGCTCAGAAGAGGTTCTCACAAACTTGTTCATAGTGTGAACAGTTCATTTTTGCTCCTTCAGCCATTTCTCAAAGGGATTCTGTTCGGAAGCCCCCAAACCAGGGCTGCGCTGTGGCACTTCATCACAAGTCACATTGTCAGAAATGTAAGTTTGTTCTGATGTGAGGAAGAATGAAAACGGGTGGCAGCAGCACTCACAAAGGAACACACCTCCTGTGGTCATCTCTGTACTGCTGTTAATTCAGCCAAGAGAACTTCAGGACACAGGTCAGAAAAGCAAAGGAAAATGAAAACATAAATGAGTATGCTCTGAAATATGGGCACACTGGTAAGGCTGGCTCCTGCTCATTCCTATGGTGCTCCAACTGTGGTTTTAAGTGCATGAAGTAGTTCATTTTTTTTTATTTCTAATTTGTTATATATAACAGCAAAGTACACATACAGAGCACAATTTTTCATGTCTATGGTTGTACACAAAGTAGAGTCACACCATTCATGTCTTCATATATGTACTTAGAGTAATGATGTCCCTCTCCTTCCACAATCTTTCCTACACTCATGCCCTATCCCTTCCCCCCCTTCCCTTTTCCTCCATTCCTCCCATGCTCCCCCCATCCCCATTATGAATCAGCATCCTCATATCAGAGAAAATATTTGACATTTGATTTTTGGGATTGGCTTACTTCACTTAGCATAATATTTTCTTACTCCATCCATTTACCTGCAATTGCCATTATTTTATTCTCTTTTAATGCTGAGTAATATTCCATTATGTGTATATACCACATTTTCTTTAACCATTCATCTACTAAAGGGCATAAGTTTAGCTATTGTGCATTTTGTTTTTTTGTTTTTTTTTTTTTAATTTTTTATTGTTGGTTGTTCAAAACATTACAAATTTCTTGACATATCATATTCCACACTTTGATTCAAGTGGGTTATGAACTCCCACCTTCACCCCATACACAGATTGCAGAATCACATCAGTTACACATCCATTGATTTACATATTGCCATACTAGTGTCTGTTGTGCTCCGCTGCCTTTCCCATCCTCCACCATCCCCCCTCC
>NW_025999932.1:31306072-31351011 GCF_001458135.2 Marmota marmota marmota
AGGTCTGCCTACCTTGGAGGCGCGGGCGGCGGATCTGCCCTGCCCCTCCTACCACGCCTGCGGACCCCTGGGCCTGATCTGCAGGTTGGTCACAGGTCTGCTCACCCTGCGGGCACGGGTGGCGGTTCCGCTCCGCCCCCACTCCAATTGGGGTCACGTGACCACCACACCGGCAGGGCCTGATCCGGGCGTGGGCGAAGGATCTGCTCTGCCCCTACTCCAGTTGGGGTGACGTGTGTACCATGCTGGCAGGCCGTTGGGCCTGACCCACCAGTCTGTCACAGGTCTGCTTACCTTGCAAGTGCGGGTGGCGGCTCCGCTCTGCCCCCTCTCCAATTGGGGTCATGTGGTCACCACGCCGGCCAGCCGCTGGGCCTGCTCAGGGCGCTGGCAGCGGCCCGGCTCCTCCCCTCTGGCTCCACCCTCTGGCTTCCCCCGTCTCGAACCCAGAATTCAGCCCTGAGTACGGTGCTTGCACGGCTGGCAGAAACTGCAGCGCTGTATCCCTGCGTCGCTATCTCCTCGTTTCCCAGCCCGCGCTGCAGACTCTAGCCGCGGGGTGATTTGCTGAATAAGCAGTGTTACCCTCCGTGCGACAAACCTCTCGCGTTTGAGTCCCCGTAGCCGATCCTCGTGCGATGGAAATCCTTCCTCCAGGTTCCGGAGCACCCCACTATTGCTGGAAATTCCTAACAAGATAGCCTTTAGCCGTCCTGACTTGTCATACTCCCACACAGTGAAGCAGCACACGGGGGCAATGCACTCCCCTCGCAGCCATCTTCCTCTCCTCCGCTATTGTGCATTTTGCTGCTATAAACACTGGTATGGCTACATCCCTGTAGTATTCTGTTTTTAAGCTCTTTGGGTATAGACTGAGGAGTGGTATAGCTGGATCAAATGGTGCTTCCATTCGAAGTTTTCCAAGGAATTTCCATACTGCTTTCCATATTGGCTATAGGTACATGGGGCAGTTCTACAGTACTGAGGTAGTGGTGGCAGAAGGAAGGGACTTGTTATTGTCTGGGATTATTGCTGAGTGCCCTGCAGACATTGAATCACAACAACAGCTCCATTGCTGAACCAATAGTGTGGAGATTCTGCATTTCACATAAGAGAAAACTAAAGTTTGTGGAGCTTCTGTAACTTGCCCAAGACAACTCAAAATTATATTTGAACCCTGGCTCAGAACTTCCAGCCTGTGCCCTGTCCTTGGCAAACATGCTCTTTGCCTTCAAGGCCACAGTTTGGTTCAGAGCAAAGGGAGAAGAGCATCCAAGATTGACAAGTGGAACAAGCAAACCTGACCCTTGTCAGAAGTCACAACTCTGCTGGGCTTCCTGCATGATAATGTGTCTGGTTTTTCCCTCCCTTGATGCAGTGCAATGCAGGATAAGGAGCTGAAGCCAAGACTGTGTTTTGTGGTGAGCTTCTTTGGGTCAGAGGTGTCCAGAAAGTGCAGATTGTGAAAGGAGGCCAGGCCACAGAGAAGGAGATAGCCAGCAGAGAAGGCTCGCTGACATCTCTTGCAGGGAGTTTCTAAAACTGAGTTTCAACCACTTCTTTACCCAAATCTCTCCCCAAGCATGGGCATCTTTAAATTCAACTCAAAATTTTCAATTCTCCAGGAATGGGAATGAGAAGAGGGTAGGACATCTTGTTCACAGGCAATCATAGAGGGAAGTGTTTTTTGGTGCTTAAAAAAAAAAAAAAAGCAAACCTCAACAAAACCCATCAGTTTTCTTGGAGAAAATTGCTCTGTGAGCAGGGACAGTTAAGGATAAACATCCTTTCAATTTTATTTAGAAAAGTGTACCCCTTCAGTGGCCTCAGGTGACCTTCCTGACTGGTATGGGTTTTACAAAGGACCCATGCGGGATGCAGCAGAGTGGAATGTTCATCCACACTCTGAAGCAGCCTGTCTGCCTTGATCTTTGCCCTGCATTCAACTTGGTCAGAGAGAACTGCACCAACTTGGGCACTGTGGTCACCTGCTGAGAACCTGCAAAGTCTTGCAAGTGGTGCAGGGCCTGGTGCTCCTGCAGGGTCCTTCTCAGGAGGGCTCACTTGCAGAATTGTGCCAAATACCACCTCTGCTCCCACCTGTTTTCTGTTCCTGTTGCTCTGCTTTATGTCAGCTCTGTGTTCCCACTTTGTAGGCTTATGTCTGTTTGATTTAGTCCAGAGAATTCACAGTCGGCACCCTGTTTGGTCTTCCTCCAGTATTACTTAAAGTACATATTGCTTTGAAATTTTCCTTTTCTTTCCTTTGTGGAGTACCCATCTCTCTTAACAGCTTTCTTAACAACAATCTCTGCTATGGCTCTAAGCTATCTGTGATTAGTCAATTTCTCTCAAAGTTAGGCATGGTGAAATTTATAATTTCCTGCACAATCATACCATGTGGTAGAAACAGAATAGATTTTGAATCAAATGCATTTATTAACTAGATGAGTTTGGGAAAAATCCCATACCTTCCTGAGGCTCAATTTCCTTACCTGTAAAATGGGTGTATGGATAATGATCTCATATGGTCATAAGGAAAATTGATTTCCAGGTTTTTAGGGAGATTCCCCCCCCCTTTTTTTTCTTCTTCAAAATATTTTATATATTTCAGAAAAATTTTATGGTTCTTTCCCTGAAATTTTTCTTCACAACCCAACAACCATCATCACATTGCTCTTGAATAGGATTTCAAAGTTTGTCTTCCAGAAAATCTCCATTCAGGCTGCAAGTTCAGAAAGGAGAAACTCTGCAATTTATCTCTCCTTGGGCCTGCCTACCTGAGGAGGATGAGAGAAAAATTTCAATGACTTGTTCTTTCAATAGAGCTTTTTCTGTAGAACATTCTCTTTTAAAATAACAGTTACTGAATTTGAAAACTTTCTTAATCAATGGGGCAAAACCGTAAACCACTTTCACATTTGTGGTCTCAGATTTCCTTTATCCATCCTTGATGATAGTTCATGTGGAGCCCAAAGCTTTCCTATGACTTCCAGCTATTTTTGAAAAAGGTCATATTTAGTGCCTACTGAATTTGGGATATTAAAAGATCTGATGTCACCTAGTATCAAAATTCCAACTTCACAGCCAGTTCATAGCTTCTTGTGGGACACCTCTATCCCTGCCACCTTGGGCTTCTCCTTGGTTCAGAAGCTTCAGTGGGTAAGGATTGATATAAGGATTTAATTTTTTTCCACCTGATTTTTTTGGAGCATAAAATTAGGGGAAAAGAGAGGGATCATAGCAAAGCAGTAAAAAGTCTAATGCCATGGTATTCTCTGCCAGCCTTCCCTAGTTGGGTGTTGTGCCTTCACACCTGGCAGGCACACAGATCCTGGCTTGGTTACAGCATCATGATTTTTAGAGCCTCCCACCCTACTCTGCTCCAACTCCACACCTCCAGAGTAGTAAGTCAGCAACGAACATTCTAGAAAAAATTGTGTCATTCAACGTCCTGTTGTAAATCCAATAATAAATGATGTTGTAATGGCCACTTATATGCAATGAACAAAGTACACTATAATTGTTCTTGGGATACAACTAAAGCATTCTCATTTCCTGATATGGACAATAAACTCTTCAACAGAGCCTTAGAGGTCTGCTTCCCTCTTCAGCACCAGGCTGTCAGGCTACCCAGACCTTCTCAAGGATGCTGAGTTTCCATTTGGCAGTCCACCTTCCTTAGCAAAGGCCCATCAGGACAGCTCAAGCCTGGTGACCTTCTGCAACTGCTGTATTTTTTTTGTCCTTGAGGAGCTCATGCATCTTTCCAGGTAAGGCCTACGTCTCTCCTTGCCCTGAGCCAGTGGGTTAATGGGCTTCTCCAGCTGTCCTTCCACTGTCAGAGCTTTCCAGAAAGAAATCAGGCAGCAGTCTTTGTGTTCACATGTGCCCCAATCCATGGAAAACCCATGTCAACTCCTTTCCATGCTCTGCATGTTTCATTTCTGTGCTGCTGGTGTACCCAGGAGCATCTGCAGCTCAATGCATATGAGCTAGGAGTGAGGTGCCAATGTCTGTTCCTGCAGATACCCCCAGTCTTGGTGATTACACCTCCCAGCGCCCCACTATTTGACTGGAAGAATGGGAAGTGCTTCACTAAGCTCTAGCTCTCCTTCCCTGGTGACCATCTTCCCTTGTGCAGCCTGATGGTGGCTAGAGGTAGGGATAGTTTTGACCACTACCACACAGGATCTGACTTTTTTTTTTTTATAGATCTGGCCTAGATGCATCTAGCACTTCTCTTAACATGTGAAGGCAACTTTGCTTATTTTCCCTGGCTTAAGACAGCAATGAACATTCTAGAAAAATTGTGTCATTCAACGTCCCGTTGTAAATCCAAATAATAAATGATGTTGTAATGGCTACTTTTGTGCAATGAACAAAGCACACTATAATCGTTCTTGGGATACAACTAAAGCAAAGTTTCAAGACAGAATTCAGTGATCTTTCTTAATTCATTAAAAAAAAAAACTGCTACTTTTTGAAAACTTGCCTTTGATTTCTACTTTAAGGGATTTAAAGCCTCTGTGGGTGATGCCAGGAAAGTCACACAGTGTGGCAGCAACCCTTTACTCAGCACTATGTACATATCAAGTACATACCAATGCTTGATGGATGCTCTAACTTTTAAAAACAACCTTTATTCATTTTCGCAGATTATGAAAGTGAGTTTCATGGACTCAGTAGTTAACAACTAGATCAAGGTTACACAGTTGGTTAATACTTAACTTGGGATTCTATCTGTCTAGAGTCTTTCCCTATCCCACGTTACAGTCCAAACAGCTGTTTACAACTTTGTCTATTTTCTAAGTCCCCAAATCATAATATTTTAAGAGATGTTTTTCCAAACTACGTTGTGCCAAACACTATTAAATAGAAGATAAAAAGAGATATGGGGAAGAGAAGAGGATATTGCAGGGCCCAGTAACTTTAAGCAATGGTGGTTTAATAAAATATAGTAGTTTAATGTAATGTACAGTTCCTTACAGATTTCAATATGCAGAAGGTTATTTTGACAGATTGGGGACCAGTACATTACAGAATATCCCAATCTAATTGGCCCCACTGCCCTGTTTTAGGACAATCCCATTTGGCCCCTCCTGGCACAGAGCTCTGTAACTCTGTGACATTTTGAATCTATGTGGAGATTAGTGGAAAATGACAGTGACACTGGGCAGGCTCTGCTGTGTGACTACTACAACAGTAGCTGATATTGGCCAATGGTTCTTTGGCAATACCTTCTTCAATATGTCCTTCAAAAATCTCTCCTCTCTCTCTCTCTCTCTCTCTCTGTGTGTGTGTGTGTGTGTGTGTGTGTTTTATTGGGGATTGAACTCAGGGTCTAGTGCAAACGAGTCAAGCACTCCATCACTAAGCTACATTCCCAACCCTGACATTATTTTATTTTATTTTGAGAGAGGGTCTCACTAAGTTGCTCATGCTGGCCTTGGAATTGTGATTCTCCTTCCCTAGACTCCTGAGTAGATGAGATTACAGGTGAGCACCACCACACCTGGACAAAACCTCTCATCTTTAGACTTCCCTCTTCCAGGTCACCAATAGCAAAAAAAGAGAGACCCAGATACTCTCTTTCCAAAGCATCCTTCTGTATTGCTTCGGATATGTGTGTGGTCACGGAGGCAGCTGACTTTCCATCAGATGGAGCCAGCCCCTACTCAGGCTTCTCCACAACACTCATTCTTCTGGACTTTTCAAAATAAGAAATAAAGAATCTAATAATTCTCCCTGGTAAAGAATTTTTTTTTTTTAAATTCAAAGTGAATCAAATCAACTCTCACTGGGAGCTCCTAAGGAGTCTTAGACTTTTCTTTTCCCTTAGTGTATATTTTTGAGACAGTTTTTCTGACATGCAGAACAAAACAGTTCTTAAGCATCATTATATAACCATGTCCTTACTCTGATCTTCCACAACATGATATTCTTCCTTGGTCCCATCCCTCACTTGCCTTCTACTCCCACAGGGAATCCACACCCCTCAGGTCTGGCCCTGGGCTTCCCTCTGAGAAGAAGTAACAAACTGCATCAATTCCACTTACAATCCATAATGCTCAAATTTGTTTTAAATTTGGTTTTACTTGAAAATAATTTTAGTTTACAGCATGCTTATGAGGACGGTATAGTTTCCATTTACTGCACATCTCACTTCCCCTGTTATTATCTTACATTAAGATGGTATTTTTATTGTGATTAATGAGCCAATATAGATCCATTATTATTAACTGCAGTCTATTTGGATTTCCCTGGTGTGTGTCTAATACCCATCTTTTCCCTGTCCTGGATCCCATCCAGGATGCCACATCACACTTAGTCATCATTCCCTTGGCTCCTGTTGCATTGTGATAGTTTGTCATCCTGGCCTTGTTTTTGGTGACTTTCCTTGAGAGTTTTGAAGTACAATGGTTGCGAGTTGTATAGGATGCCCCTCAATTAGGATTTGTGAGATATTTTTCTTAAGATTAGTCTGGGGTGATGAGGGGAATTCTGGAAGAAAATCATGGCACTAATATGCCATATTCACCATATCATGGGTATAGGAAAATAAATACTCAAAAGAAAAAAAAAAACAACTGATCACTGTTTTTTTTTTTTTTTTTAAAAATATTTATTTATTTATTTATTTTAGTTCTCGGCGGACACAACATCTTTGTTTGTATGTGGTGCTGAGGATCGAACCGGGCCGCACGCATGCCAGGCGAGCGCGCTACCGCTTGAGCCACATCCCCAGCCCCAATCACTGTTGATTTTGATCTTGATCACCTGGTTAAGGCGGTGGGTAGGATTTCTATGCTGGAAACTTTCCTTTCCCCTTTTCTGCACAATATTCTTTGTAAGGAAGCCACTCTGTGCGGCCCACATTTTAAAAGCGTGAGTTATGCTCCACCTCCTTGAGGGCAGAGAAGCTACATAAATTATTTAGCATTCTTGTGCATATAAGATATAGCTCTTCTCATTTATTTACTTATTTACTTAATCACTTATTTATATCAATGTAGACTCAAGCATATTTATTTTATATTCTGGGCTACAATTCAACACCACTTTATTTTGTTGCTCAGATTGTTCTAACTTTGGCCATTGGGAGCACTTTCAGTTGGTTCCTGTGTCTCTTGGACACTTTCCATCATTTCTGGAACTACAAGTTGCTCTAGACTCATCTTTTAAGTTCTCTGACATTATGCTCTGATTTTTTTTCCTGTCACTTGTTCTCCAGATTCTGTGCCCCCAACTCAAAGTACTTAAGCTAGAATCCAAATCCTGTGGTAACTGGTATGTTTTTGAACGAGTACAATGATTTGACATGACAGGCTGCTCCAGTAATCTTTAATGTTAATGAAGCTGCACTTAGAAAAGATAAGAATTAGGCTCATTATGAATTATTTAATTTATATAGCCAATTATGATCTGTATGCATGAATGAAAAGAAGAGAATGGAAAAGAGAGATAAGCCAAAATAATTTCTATTTGACTTGAAGTAGTCTGACACCCACAGATAGTTGCCTTCCCCCCTCACCTATGAAGACTGCAACAGAGTGATGGGGTTCCCTTGCTATTCTCCTAAAATCTGGCTGAACAAGGATTGAAGGAATCCTCAGTTTCCCCAAAGATCAATTAAAAATAAGCATTCAAGAGTTGCAGAGAAATGAAGCATCAGAAAATAATTATTGCAAAACACAGAATAGTTTTTGCAAAATAATTATTGCAAAAACACAGAATAGTTGTTCCCTGTTTCAGACTTCACAGAGTTTTGAGGGAAAACAGAGAGAGTCAAGGAGCAGGAAAATTCCTACCTAAGCTGCCTTAGTTGTCTGAATCTGGCCCATGTTTAAATGCAATCCATACTTTCTAGATGCTTTTGTGGTTTCTTGGACCCCAGCCTCATGAATGGAGATTTTCACCTTCACTTCCAGTAAGGCCAGTGATAACACTTGGCTCCAGCTCATCCTTACTCCTGGGCATCTAGCTAGTTTCCACTAGGGTCCTGTCATTTCTCCAAGTGACCCTATTAGGACCTAAATAAACCCTCCTTAGGGGGTCCTTTTATCTAACAAACTCAGAGCCCAGGCTCATTTTTTTGGCAGCTAGCTGCCTGTCCCTTGGCTCAGTTTTCATCAGCTAGCCAGTCTGTCACTCATTCTTCTGATTTCTCAGAAGGCAGTTTGTCTCTAGTATACCATGTCCTTCTAATTTCAGGGAACATCTATCAAGCTCTGAAAATGATTCCTCCAGTTTCTTTCTCTCAATTTGCAATGAAGAGCTAAGCACTTAGCAAATCTCCTTGGTGGAACAGGACACACGGTGTGACTTTCCCCAGAGAAAACCTATTTAAAAACTTTTTTTTTCCATTTTCTTAAATTTTAATTTGTTATATATGACAGCAGAATGCATTACAATTCATATTACACATATAGAGCACAATTTTTCATATCTCTGGTTGTACACAAAGTAGAGTCACACCATTTGTATCTTCATACATGTACTTAGGGTAACGATGTCCATCTCATTCCACTGTCTTTCTTACCCCCAGGTACATTCTCTTCCCCTCCCCTTTTCCCCTTTGCCCTATCTAGAGTTCATCTATCCTCCCACCCCCACCCCAGCATATTATGGATCAGCATCATTAAATCAGAGAAATCATTCAGCATTTGGTTTTTGGGATTGGCTAATTTCACTTGGCATTATATTCTTCAGCTTCATTCATTTACCTGCAATGCCATGATTTATTCTCTTTTAATGCTAAATAATATTCCATTGTGTATATATACCACATTTTCTTTATCCATTCATCTACTGAAGGCATCAGTTTAGCTATTGTGAATTGTGATGCTATAAACATTGATGTAGCTGCATCACTGTAGTATGCTGTTTTTTAAGTCCTTTGGGTATAGACTGAGGAGTGGGATAGCAGGGTCAACTGGTGATTCCATTCCCAGTTTTCCAAGGATTCTCCATCCTGCTTTCCAGATTGGCTGCACCAATTTGCAGTCCCACAAGCAAGGTATGAGTGTGCCTTTTCCCCCAAATCCTTGCCAACACTTATTGTTGTTTGTATTCTTAATAGCTGCCATTCTGACTGGAGTGATATGAAATCTTATAGTAGTTTTGATTTGCACTTCTCTAGTTGCTAGAGATGTTGAACATTTTTTCATATATTTGTTGATTCATTGTATATCTTCTTCTGAGAAGTGTCTGTTCAGCTCCTTGGTCCATTTATTGATTGGGTTATTTAGTTTTTTGGTGTTAAGATTTTTAAGTTCTTTATATATCTTAAAGATTAGTGCTCTATCTGATGTGTGTGTGGTAAAAATTTGTTCCCATATTGTAATTTATCTGTTTACCTGTTTCTTTTGCTGAGAAAAAGCTTTTTTAGTTTGAATCCATCCCATTTATCCGTTCTCTATATTAATTCTTGTACTATAGAAGTCATATTAAGGAAGTTAGGGCCTATTCCAACATGATGGAGATTTGGGCCTACTTTTTCTTCTGATAGACGCAGTGTCTCTGGTTTAATTCCTAGGTCCTTGATCCACTTTGAGTTGAGTTTTGTGCATGGTTAGAGAGAGGGGTCTAATTTCATTTTGTTGCATATGGATTTCCATTTCCCAGCACCATCTCTTCCTTAATGTCTTTTGCAATCTATTGTTCATTCAGTAGCATATTAGTCCAATGTACGTTTTTCATGCTTTTGTCTAATATAAGATAACTGTAATTATGAGGGTTAGTCTCTGTGTCCTTTATTCTGTACCATTGGTCTACAAGTCTATTTTGGAATCAATACCATGCTGTTTTTGTTATATTGCTCTGTAGTATAGTTTAAAATCTGGTATAGTGATGCCACCTGCTTTACTTTTCTTGCTAAGGATTGCTTTAGCTATTCTGAGTCTCTTAGTTTTCCAGATGAATTTCATGACTACTTTTTCTATTTCCATGAGATATGTCATTGGGATTTTGATTGGAATTGCATTAAATCTGTATAGTGTTTTTGGTAGTATGGTCATTTTGATAATATTAATTTTGTCTATCCAAGAACAAGGGAGATATTTCCATCTTCTAAGGTCTTCTTTATTTCTTTATTGTTCTGTAGTTTTTGTTGTAGAGGTCCTTTACCTCTTTTGTTAAGTTAATTCCCAAGTATTTTATTTTATTTTATTTTTCTGAGGCTATTGTAGATGGGTAGTTTTCCTTGTTTCCCTTTCAGAGGATTTGTCACTGACATACAGAAATGCCTTTGATTTATGGGTGTTGATTTTGTATCCTGCTACTTTGCTGAATTCACTTACTAGTTCTAGAAGTTTTCTGGTGGAATTTTTTGGGTCTTCTAGCTATAGAATCATATCATCAACAAATAGTGCTAATTTGAGACTTTATCTATCCATACCCCTTTAATTTCTTTCATCTGTGTAATTGCTCTGGCCAGTGTTTCAAGAACTATGTTAAATATAAGTGGTGAAAGAGGGCATCCCTGTCTTGTTCCAGTTTTTAGAGGGAATGCTTTCAATTTTTCTCCATTTAGAATGATATTGGCCTGGGACTTAGTATATAGTTTTTATGATGTTGAGATATGTTCCTGTTGTACTTAATTTTTCTAGTGTTTTGAACATGAAGGGTGCTATATTTTGTCAAATGCTTTTTCTTCATCAATTGAGATGATCATATGATTCTTAGCTTTAAGACTATTGATGTGATGTATTTTATTGATTTCTGCATGTTGAACCAACCTTGCATACATACCTGGGATGAACCCCACTTGATCATGGTACACTATCTTTTTGATATGTTTTTATATTTGATTTGCCAGAATTTTATTGAGTATTTTTGCATCTATGTTCATTAGAGATAGTGGTCTGAAGTTTTCTCTCTTTGATGTGTCTTTGCCTGGTTTTGGTATCAGGGTGATATTGGCCTCACGAGAATGAGTTTGGAAGTGCTCCCTCTTTTTCTTTTTCCTGTAATAAATTGAAGAGTATTGGTGTTAGTTCTTCTTTAAAGGTATTGTAGAACTCGGCTGTGTATCCATTTAGTCCTTGGCTTTTCTTGGTTGGTAGGCTTCTGATGATGTCTTCATTTCCTTGCTTGAAATTGATCCATTTAAATTGTGTATATCATCCTGATTCAATTTGGGCAAATCATATGCCTCTAGAAATTTGTTGATACCTTCCATATTTTTATATTTTATTGGAGTACAAGTTTTCAAAATAATTTCTAATTACCTTCTGTATTTCTGTAGTGTCTACTGTGATATTTCCTTTTTTATCATGTATGTTAGTGATTTTAGTTTTCTCTCTCTCTTTCTTCATTAGCATGACTAAGGGTCTGTCAATTTTATTTATTTTTCTGAAGAACCAACTTTTTGTTTTGTCAATTTTTTCAATTGTTTCTTTTATTTCAATTTCATTGATTTAATCTCTATTTTTAATTATTTCCTGTCTTCTACTGCTCTTGGTATTGATTTGTTCTTCTTTTTCTTGGGCTTTGAGATGTAATGTTAGATCATTTATTTGTTGACTTTTTCTTCTCTTAAGGAATAAACTCCATGTAAGAAACTTTCCTCTTAGTAATGCCTTCATAGTGTCCCAGAGATTTCAATATGTTGTATCTCTGTTCTCAATGACCTCTAAGAATTTTTTAATCTCTTCTTTATTGTCTTTTGCAACCTATTGTTCATTCAGTAGCATATTAGTCTCCAGGTGTTGGAATAGTTTTTATTTTTTATTTTATCATTGATTTCTAATTTCATTCCATTATGATCTGATATAATGCAGGGTAGTATCTCTACTTTTTTGTATTTGTTAAGAGTTGCTTTGTGGCATAGTATATGGTCTATTTTAGAGAAGAATCCATGTGCTGCTGAGAAGAAAGTGTATTCACTCATTGAAGGATGAAATATTCTATATATGTCAGTTAAGTCTAAGTTATTGATTGTATTATTGAGTTCCATAGTTTCTTTGTTCAGCTTTTGTTTGTAAGATCTATCCAGTGTTGAAAGAGATGTGTTAAAGTCACCCAGAATTATTGTGTTGTGGTCAATTTGACTCTTGAGAAGAGTTTGTTTGATGAACATAGATGCTCCATTGTTTGGGGCATATGTATTTATAATTGTCATGTCTTGTTGATGTATGTTTTTCTTAAGCAGTATGAACTATACTTCTTTATCCCTTTTGATTAACTTTGGCTTGAAGTCTATTTTATTTGATATAAGGGTGGAAACCCCTGCTTGCTTCTACAATCCATGGAAGTGGTATGATTTTTCCCAAACTTTCACCTTCAGTCTGTGGATGTCTTTTCCTATAAGATGACTCTCTTGGAAGCAGCATATTGTTGGGTCTTTTTAAAAATTCAATCTGCCATTCTATGTCTTGTGAGTATAGGCCATTAACATTCAGGGTTACTATTGAGGGATGATTTGTATTCCCAGCCATTTTTGTTTATTTTTGTCCTTTAACTTGACTTGGTTTCCTCATTTGGTTAGTTTTTACTTTAGTTTAATATCTTCCTTTACTGATTTTCATTGTTGTTTTTCAATTCCTCTTTATGGAATATTTTGCTGAGGATGTTCTGTAGTTCAGGCTCTCTAGTTGTAAATTCTTTTAACTTTTGTTTATCATGGAAAGTTTTTATTTCATCATCAAATCTAAAGCTTAATTTTGCTGGATAAACTCATTCTTCATGCTTGGGAAATTTTCTGATATTATCTCATTGAAGACATTGTTTTGGTTTGAAACTCTGTGCCTTCCTCTATCCCAATAACTCTTAGATTTGCTCTTTTGATGCTACCCATAATTCTTGGATGATCTGCTCATGGTTCCTTACCATCTTCACTGTGTGGTCAACTTTATTTTCCAGGTTGTATACTTTGTCTTCATTATCTGACGTTCTGTATTCCAGGTGATCTAGTCTATTAGTTATGCTTTCTATTGAATTTTTTATTTGGTTTACTGTTTTCTTAATTTCAAGGATTTCTGATTTTTTTTTTCAGAATCTCTCTTTCTTGAAGTAATATTTTGCTACCTATAGTTGCTCCCTTATCTCTTCTTTGCTGTGATCAATGGAAGGCCTGTATTTGCTCCTTTATCTGTTTATTGCCTGTATTTGCTCTCTTGTCTTTTTGTTGGAGTGATAAATTTTTGCCTGTATTTGCTCATTTAGATCATTCTTTAATTCACAGATCATTTTAATTATGAATGTTCTGAACTTCTTCTCTGACATTTCATCAACTGCCCTGTCCATGGGTTCTGTTTTTGTGGTATCCTGGTTTGTTTGGGGCACTTTCCTCCCTTGCTTTTTTATGTTGCCTATGCGACTTCCTTTCCTGCAGTGTGGATCTAAGGTATTAAAGGTTCTACCCTATAATCTTGTAGTATCTATGCCAATTATCTGTACCTCACCTTGGTGTTGGGCTTCCAGACCCTGCCCGTGTCCCAGGATGGATGCTACTGCAACTATAGGTGGTGGAGACAATAGCAGGAGGTAACTGGAGATAACAGTGGAGGTGCCCCAAGATGGATGCAATGTCTTTCAGAGATGGGCTGAAAGGGTGGGCCTTACACTGGCTTTGAGATGCCTGCTCCAAGATGCAGCTGCCTCTAGGCCCTGTCTGTTGTCCCAAGGTAGAGAGGCTCCTGCACGGGGAATGCTATGGGGATGGCTGCAGTGTCCAAGATGGAAGTGGGTTAGACCTGGGCTCCCAGGTAGTGGTGGAAGGAGCGCAGCAGACCCAAGCTTACCCTGGATCCTGGCTCCTGTGCAGGTCATTGAGGTGGGTCTGGGCTGGGCCTGAGCTCTGGTGGGTGTCTGCTGGTGGCTGGATGGCCTTGAGCCTACCCTGGGCCCAAGCTCCTACACAGGCAGCAAGGTGGACCTGGACTGAGCCTAACTCCAGCGGGTGTCTGCTGGTGGACAGAGGTGGTCCTGGGTGGAGCCTAGGCTCCGGCTAGTGTCTGCCAGTGACCGGATAGACTTGGGCCTACCCTGGGCCTGAGTTCCCACACAAGTAAGCAAGGCAGGTCTGGGCTTAAAAATCTTTTTATCCCAGTGAGCATGGTGGTGCACACCTGTAGCCCCAGCTACTCAGGATTCTGAGGCAGAAGGATCTCTTGAGCTCAAGAGCTCCAGGTCACCTAGGCACCATAGTGAGACCTCTTCTCAAAACAACCATCACAAACAAAAACCCCTCTTTATCTCTGACACTCTTTTTAGTAGTGTGAAATGCTTTCAAATAAAGCCTTAGAGCAAGATCTAGTTTATGTTCTGGCTCACAAATCAGTTTGGTTTTTGACATCTGACAATTTATGGTCTTGGCTGAAACTATCATTTTAACACAAAACATTCATTTCCCAAATTCATACATTCCACAAAAATCTTATTTCTAATTTTCTTTTTGCTAAAATGGCTAATATAGAATATATATTTTTACAAATTTTCAAAATGTATCCAGTCTGGAATGTAATCTTTTGTTCATTTAACAGATGGTGGGTGCAGTTTGAAGAACTAACATTTAAACTCTAGCTTCGACCCTTGGATTCTCCTGTCCTATCTGTGGGTTGAACACAGATGTCCTTAAAGATTGGCTGCTGTGCTCACTGTTCTACACATCATATCCCATTCTTGGTCCGAACATAAATATCTTAATTTCTTTCAAGATGCTTAGCTTCAATAAACCATTTCTCTCCCACAAAGTTTTTCTGCAGAGAAAACTTGCTGTTTTGATTATTGTTTTTGCTGTAGGGTTATAATTTACAATGTGAAATTCAAAGATACCAAGGCCTTTTTCACTGACTGTATTTGTTTATTCTCAGGAGGAGTCATTGAAGTGTGGCTACTGACCTTAGATTTAGGGAAGAAGCAGAGTGGGTTCAAAGATGCCAAAGAGAAGTACTAGTTCATGTCTTGAATTAAGCTGATCTCAAACCTTAGAGGATATATAGCATTTAAATAAATACATACTCTACTAAGCCAGCAGCTAAATAAATATATGTGCTATTTTAATTTCTTGGCATTAAATCACAAGAAATATCCTAATCCAATTTGTGAGAATCAGGAAAGATTATCTCAATTATCAACTCAATAATTAAAATTAAAGAACAGATTAGGACATCAAATGAGAAGACCTGGGATCTAGTTCAGATTTCACAATTTACCCTCAAACTTTCTAAAACATAGTTACCTCATCTATAAAACAGATGGTATAAAATAATACCCCATATTGTTTCATGAAGATTAGATTATTCTACAATAATAACAATGTTGTTATTTTACCAAGATCTAAAGGAGAGGAAGAATCTTCCAAATTACACTTCTCATAGGAGAGGTGATAGAGGAAACATGGGGAATGTGCTGCAGGGGACATTTATATAAATTATTAATAATATAATATTACAATAACATAAACCTCAAAATAGATCCTTTTTTTTTCTTCCAGCAGTGCTGGGGCTTGAACCCAGAGCCTCATATATGCTGGGCAAGTGTTCTCCCACTTAGTTACATCCCCAGACCTCAAATAAATATTTGTAGTAGAGAAAAGGAAGCATAAAATCTGGGAGAGGTGAGCAGAGATGGGGCTACAACTCTGTTTCTTTTCTGCTGGGTAAAGTGTAAATGATGAAAGAGGCAGATCACAAAAGACAGCAGCGTACTCCAAACCCAGCAGCTAAGGAAAAGGGGTTGTCGACAGACCACAGTCAGATTCAGATGGCTCACTGATTCTGTTGTCATTTAGAACGATTTCAGCTTCGGGGAATACAAAGTCTCCATTCAACTGGCTTAAATAATATGGAATGTATACTCTCAGAGGACAAGATGTGTGAGTGAGTGAATGAGTGTGTGTGTGTGTGTGTGTGTGTGTGTGTGTGTGAGAGAGAGAGAGAGAGAGAGGATGTGTGTGTTTGGCAGAACATCCCCAAGAAGGAATAATATGGCAGTGTGCTAATCTAAATAAGGTCACAGCCATCCCCAGTCACACAACTGCATCCTTAGATGTGTTTCAGATGCCACTTATGACAACATCCATAGGCAAAAAAGAAAAAAAAAAAAGAAAGAAAGAGCCTTGTCTTCCCTAGCTCCCCTTTAAATACTGGGAAAGAAAATTCCCCAGAAGTCCCAACCTCAGTCCATCATTGTCTGTAATGATAACTATCTGGGACTAGGGAAGCCCCCTATAAGAAAGAACCGACCACCTGAGAAGGGCAAAAACCTAAGCAAAATTCGCATTTTGCTAAGGAGGAAAAGGGCTATCAGTGGGCAACCAGGAGGTCTACCTCCATCTGATTGTGGAGAAAGAACTGAGAGTTCTGGAGCAGCCCTTTTAAGAAATACCCATCCCAGTGTTGCTTTCAAACATTAAAGACTTCCTTTAAGACAAATGGAGGAGGCATCACTTTGCAGAGAAGGTGCCTCAAACTCAGAAAATCTCCCAGCCAGAAAAGCTTACCTGTTTCCACCAGACTTAAGACCAGGACAATGATTAAAAAAACAATCCCCAAGGACAGAGTCCTTTAATTTCTCATAACTCTTGTATTTTGTGTGAATCATGTCCTCTGGAGTACATATAGGATTCAGTCTTGCTAGCCGCAGTGGTGCATGCCTGTAATCCCAGCAGCTCAGGAGGCTGAGGCAGAAGGATGGTGAGTTCAAAGCCAGCCTCAGCAACAGTGAGGCACTAAACAACTCAGTGAGATCCTATCTCTAAGTAAAATACAAAATAAGGATGGGGATGTGGCTCAGTGGTAGAGTGCCCTTTAGTTCAATCCCTGGTACCAGAAAAACGAAAAAAAGAAAGAAAAGAAAAGGAAGGAAGGAAGGAAGGAAGGAAGGAAGGAAGGAAGGAAGGAAGGAAGAAGTAATTCAGTCTTGATGGGTTCCCAGAAGTAGCACATCCAGCAAGTCCTCAGATACAACTCCTAACATGGAAATATTTAATTAAGGTGATAACTCTCGGATAAAAATTTTTAATCCAATGTCGAAAAACATTACACTGTATCTATAACAGTCCTGAACTTGGAAAGAAAGCATAGGAACAGTGGGTCATGGATTAGGTCTGATAAGGCTGATGAAGACCAACTTCCAACTTCCTCCATGTGGGGACTTTCTATAACATATTTAAGTAAGATCTAGGAGCGAAGTGTCTATTACCTGCAAACCTTTTTATACCAGAGCTTTGCTAAAGACCATCCAACATTACCTAAAATTAATCCTAATTAACTCTGACCATACAATAAAATCACACTGGAGCTTCAAAATCAAACAACAACAGAACAAAAAACACCACCACACAGATTTCAATAACATTGATTTGGGGTAAAGCCAGGATAATGATTTAAAAAAAAATCCCCAATGACTCTAATGTATATCCAGGATTTTGAACGAATGCTTAGGATACCCAGTCTATAATTATTCAAGTCCAAGGGGCAAGCTGGGAGAATTGCAGAATCTGGGAAGACCGCAGATAACTGAATCCTATAGACAACCTGACATGTCATTTTTGCTGATGGCTTCAGCCTTTTTATATGTTAACTAAGTGATAATTAGTACCAAAATTGAGCATCTTGATTTCTTTTCTTTGTATCTGTCACTCATGAGCAGATAGAGGTGCTAATTAACTGTCAAATGGCCTAAAAGCAGCCAAAAGGCAAGAAGACTGAAAAGGAATGAGAATTGTGTGAATCCAGAAATTGGTTCTTCATCCCTGTAATAATAGGGTGTTATGGTTTGGATATGAAGAATCCCCCAAGTGTGAGACAATGCAGGGATGTTCAGAGGCAAAGTGATTAGATTATGAAGGTGATGTCCTAATCAGTAGATAAATCCATTCAGTGGATTAATAATTTGAATGGATTAATGGTTGGTAACTGAAGGCAGGTAGGATATGGCTGGAGGACAAAGGTCACTGGGGACATGCCCTTGGGGATTATATTATCCCTGGCTCCTTGCACTCTAGCTCTCTCTGCTTCCTGTCTGTCATGAGCTGAGTAGCTTTCCTACTACCATGATGTTCTGACACATCTGGGCCCAGAGCTATGAAGTTGGCCAACCATGAACTGAACCTCTAAAACCATGAGCCAAAATAAACTTTTTCTCCTAAGTTGTTCTTGCCAGGTATATTGGTCACAGCAATGAAAAACTGACTAAAGCAATATGTGGCTCTGTGTCAGACTTCAATTTAATAATTTTACCAATAACTCATTTCTCTTCACAATAACTCTGTGGGGTATGTTCTTCTATTATCTCCATGGTACAGATGACAGTACTATATATAGTACAAATATGATATGAAATTACCCAAAATTATAAAGTGAGCCTGTGATAGAACTGAATCACACCTAGGTTATCTTGACTCCAAAGTCTTTTCTTAACTGTTACATACATGTATTCAGGAAGCTAGTAAGCTCATTTTAAAAAGATCTGATGGAGCTGGGATTAGAATTCAGTGCTAGAGCACTTACCTACTATGTGTAAGGCCCTGGATATTCAATCCCAGCACCACTACCACTATCACCCCCCCCCCAAAAAAAAAGAAAGAAAAGAAAAAGAAAAACAGGGATGAGTGTGTTAAAGAAAGGAAAAGTGGGAGAACTGTATAATTGTTGTTCAGAAAAACTGAAAAACTTCATTTATAAATGGATCCTGCCTGCAAATTTTTCCATTCTATATTGCTGACTCATAACAGTAATTCCTGAGTTAACACTTTAAAGAAATGATATCTTGACACCTGAAAAATAATAAAATTTACCTTGAAACTTAATTCCTAGATTAAGTGACCAATAGATTATTGCTATTTTTCTAAAAATGCCTGCTTAAATGAATGGATTCTATATAACCTCTTTCCATACCCGCCACTGTACAGATTTCCTCAGTAATAAAATTTCCATCTTGCTTCCCTATTTGTATTCATTGCACTTATCAGGTAACAGAACTTTGATTCAATCAGGGTTTTATTAAACCCTCATCATGTAGTTAATTCCGTATTTCTTTCAAAATGTCATAATCTACTGTCTCATGATGAACTGTCCCTGTCCTAGGTGTTCATGGTGTGCTTTGCTTTCCATCATGTTAATTAAATTACTTGTTGTATAAATTATTGCAGAGTGTCCCAGATGATGGAGATCAGACAAATGTCAGGATGCTCATTAATAGTTCTTCATCTCATGCAGAAAGGAAAGCATTGCTGCAAACGGTCTCACAAGCCTCTCTAAGTGATTCTGACGCAACTAGAGTTTGAATACTATAAAGTATCTACACAAAAGCACTGACAAAATAAAATTACCTTGGTCCTAGTGAATGTGGTGTGGTGAAAGTTACTTCTTAAATCTTTACAACAATCCTGGAAGGTAGAAAGGGAAGATACCTACCATGAAGTCTTTTTTATGTATGAAAAACAGGGCATAATTTCATAGCTGAATTACCCAAAGCATTGCAAGAAACAGCAGGGCTCAGGGCTCCTGATTCAGTGCCAAGATAGCATTCCTTCTAACTTGCTCTAATACCCTACAAACCACAATTTGGTAGTCTTCCTGGTGTAGTTTGTTTTTTGCTTTTTTTTTTTTTTTACAGTTATGGGAATGATCAAACCCTACATATATGCTAATTATCAATCTAATTATTATTTTCAAACAAAACTTTTACTTCATTCATAACTTTACTATCAAAATTGTAGTTAATGTATATCACAAGTTCATTAAAATTAATTTAGGATTTCAGGTGCATAGTTAAGAATCAGATGCAGAAAAACTTGAAGGTATCCTTAGACACTGTGAACAAAAATCAATGCATCAATGCACAAAAGTTTAACAAATGAAGAATGAAATTATGGCTGATAAATGGATGGAGCTGGAGAATATCATACTTAGCGAAATAAGCCAATCCTAAAGAACCAAAGGCCAAATGTTTTCTCTGATATGAGGATGCTAATTCACAATAATGAGGAGGGGGTTAGGGAAGAATAGAGTACTCTGGATTAGACAGAGGGAAGTGAAGGGAAGGAGGGTTATGGGATGGATGGTAGAATGAATCTGTCATTTTGACCTTATGTTTATATATGATAACATGACAGGTATAATTCTACATCATGTACAATCAGAAGAAAGAAAAGTTATACTCCATTTATGTATGAGGTATCAAAATGCATTCTACTGTCATGTATAACTAGTTAGAACAAATAGAAAATTAATTAAAAAACAAAACAAAACCAAAAAATAGCATTGGAGATACAAAGCAAATTGTAAAATTTTTTAAAATATTACTTTTTTTTTTTTTAACCTCTTTTTTTTTTTTTTTAATTTTTTATTGTGGGTTGTTCAAAACATTACAAATTTCTTGACATATCATATTCCACACTTTGATTCAAGTGGGTTATGAACTCCCACCTTCACCCCATACACAGATTGCAGAATCACATCAGTTACACATCCATTGATTTACAAATTGCCATCCTAGTGTCTGTTGTGCTCCGCTGCCTTTCCCATCCTCCACCCTCCNAGCAAATAATATTTAGCAAATGATATTTAGCAAAATAAAGATAAATGGGCTCTTGGGAGAATAAATCCAAGATCATGATGTTTCGTGATAGCATCCTTTTAAGGGTGGCAGAGGATCAGGGTGATGCTGTTGAAAACAGAGGCTTGAAGGAGATTCTGTGAGCTCCTTCTGCTTCTATACTGAGGAAAGGGAAGGAAAGGGAACTCATGTGGGAATTTCCAAGTGTTCTCTTGTAGACACTGCTAACAGTGACAACTGCTAATGGGGTGAGTCAGGGCTGCTATGGATTCTAGAACCTTGGAGAAGTAGCTGAAGACCAGTGCCAGAGGCTGATCTAGAACAGCAGAGCTGTCAGGCCCTGGGGACCATGTGAACTTAGATAAAGACAACTGAGGAGCAACAAAGGCTCTTTTCTAGACACTGAAACCCTCCATCCCTCTAGACATAAAAGAGAGAGACTCCACTATGAATTGGCTGGTAATTCATGTCAAAAGAAAAATTGCAACATTTAAAGATTGAAATGGCTTTCATTTGTGAATCTGTAATCAGGCAACACCTCAGTCTATAAAATAGAATGATGCTTCAATGATCTCAGCAGAGGTAGTTGGCTTCATAGTAGAAAATAGCTGGAAGAAATACAGAAAATGGAAAGTAGACTGGTCATTTCAAAATTAGTTTTCTTAAGGGTTAAATCAGACTATACTTTGACTCAGGTTGACTGGAATCTCCTGTTTTTTTTTTTTTTTTTTTTTTTGGGGGGGGGGTTGTTTGTTTGTTTAACTGGCCCATTTCAAAGTACAGTTTGATATGTGGCTCTTAGCACAAGTAACTCCATTTTGATTTGGTCTGGTCTCCTGGGTCTGGTTTCATGCAGGAGGCTAGCCCAAATCAGTGGCCTCCCATGAACTTCATTTAACACCTGCAGAAATTGGGACTTGAAAAAGATTAACTTTGACTTGGTGTTTTAAAAGAATGGGAAATTTTTTTTTTTTACACTCAAAGTTATGGAGTAAATTTCATACCCATCATATTGGTATTTAACCGACTGATCTATGTACCACCCATCAGGATACATCTAAATTCCAGTTTCAGAATTAAAATCACTTATATAAAGGGAGCAGGCTTTTAAATAGCCAGCATTGCCCACTTTTGGAGACTTTGCCAGAATTTTCAAGATAGGCCTAAATACAAAGATTCATCACCAGAAGACCAGGAGTGCTGCGCTTCTTGGCTTCAAAAACCATGGCTTCTGAGGGACCTAGACCTCACAGCTAGGCAGGCAATATGAACATAAATGAGGTTTGCTTTCTATAGGCATCTTTCACCCACTTGTATGGGAGAAAAAAATAATACCTTTTCCTCATTCATCACAAGGGTGGCAACAATATACTTATTAAAAAAAAACAGATTAAGGAGAAAAGCATAACAAATTTATTTAACCAAAGTTTCACATGACGTAGGAGATTTCATAAATGAGACCCAAAGACCCAGCAAAAACTGTATACTTTTTGCTTAAATTTGATATGGAGTGAATAGATACATGGGAGCGTGATTCAATAAAAAGTATCTGATCTACTGGTGATCAGCTTGGCAAAACTTACTGTTGTGATTCTGATAAGTGTCTCTAAAGGCCCATGTGTTGAAGCCTTAGTCCAAAAGGATGTGCTATGGTAGAACCTTCAGGAGATGGACCCAGTGAGATGTCTTTAGTTCATTGGGGGTGTTCCTTCAAAGGCGCCTATGGGACTGCGTCTCTTTCTGTTCCTCTTTTGCTTCTTGGGTGATGAGGTGAGCAGTTTTGCTCTATCGCACACTCCTACCAGGATGTGTTGCCTCACCACAGGCCCAAAACAACAGGGCCAAGTGACCACGAATGGGAGCCTCCAAAACTGTGAGCCAAAATAAAATTTTTCTCTTATAATTATCTCAAGTATTTACTTAAAGTAATGGAAAACTCACCAACACACTTAGCAAGGCCTCTTTGTTCAGATTCTACTTGACCTCCAGGAATAGGGCAGGACCCTTCTGAAATGAGGTCTTCTGATCTACTTTCAGGCAAGATGGGTCAGGGAAGTCCTTTATGAACAGTTCTCACATAGACTGGCAGGTAAAATCAAATTATTCTTTGCTTCTGCAGTTTTCTCAGTTGTCAAGGTGCCATGTTCTAGAGTGTTCTTCTTCGTCCTGATATATTCATCCAATAAACTTTTACTGAGTGTGCATATTAAATGCTATGTTCTGGGGAATAAAATCCTTAGAGCTATGTTAGTTAAAGATGTCAGATTTAACACATTTAACATTTAACATTTACCTCTGCTCCTTCTTTAATTCCCACTAAAATGACGACCAAAAACATAAACCTGAAGGGCTAAGAGAGCTGGAGCTAAGCAACAACCACAAAAATGTGAAAGCTGAAAAGCAAATGGAAGAAAGGTAGCTGATATTTTAAACCAGAGATAGTTGAATGCCAGCGGAAGCAAAAACCAAGAAGCAATGTGATTTGCAACATAGAACTTCAGAACGATTCAGGATTTGGCAGCACCTGCTATTGCTAAATGGAAGGGTAAAGGCAAATCTGAAAACAGAAATATTGGTTAGATCAGACAGGAAAATGGGAAATAATTGGGGGATAAGGCCAGCCCAGGGGAGAAGAAGGGTTCCCAGTGGAATAAGCCAGATAGACCACCCTACAGCAAAGCCCCATGGGCAACAAGCCCCAACTGTGCAATATAGAATTTCTATTCAACACCTGGATAACCTCATTCTTAAGTATGACCACACAGCCAAGGATCAATGAATATCTAAGATTTACAACAGAGAAGTTGGAGAATAAAGGTAGTTGAATAAACATGAAAATGCAAGGAGAAGATAATTTAAGATGAAATTTTTAAATTAATATCTTCAGAGATGCAAGAGGTTATATCAATAAAATAACAGAAAGAAACTGAGTCAGGTGCGGTGACACAGACCTGTAATCCTAGCAGCTCGGGAGACTGAAGCAAGAGGATGGCGAATTCAAAGCCAGCCTCAGTAAAAGTGAGGCCCTAAGCAATTCAATGAGACCCTGTCTCTAAAATACAAAATAGGTTAGCGGACGTGGCTCAGTGGTCAAGTGCCCCTGAGTTCATTCCTTGGGACCCCTTCCCCCTGCCCCCTATAAATGAATTGAAATGTGATGGAGTAAAAAATACTGAGAAGACTGCAGTATCTCCTACAAGAAGCAAGGCTGAAGCGTGACAGTTGTAAAGGAGAGAATGAATTGCAGTTAGTAAGGGGTGGAGGGCTGAGGAGAGGAGACTGTGACAACTCCTGGATGACTTCCACCTGGGAACCAGAGGATACAGGTGCCATTCATCAAGACTTAGGAGGAGGAACAGATGGAGAGGGATACAATTCAAACACTTTGACTTGGAGTTGTGTGGAGGACATCCAAGTGGAGGTGCTCAGTAGGCGGGTGGCCAGCTGCGTTTGTAGTTCAGCAGAGGGATGTGCTAAATTCAACACTGCACAGGTGCAGCAGAAAGCACCGGAGTGTGAAGTCATCCCAAGGCTTCATACAGTGTTTGGCTAGTTGCCCTTCTGCCTTCCACCATGTGAGGAACACGTTCATCTGCTGGAGGATGCAGTGACAAGGCACCATGCAGGAAGCAGAGGGAATCCCTCAAACAGCATACCTGGTGGCTTGAGCTTATTCTTCCTAGCCTCTGCAGATCTCTCAAGATCATGTTATTGCCCATATCACCCTGTTCCACTCTTTAGGCCCATGGTTTCACTCAGAAATTTAGGAAAGGAAAGTGAAAATAAAACCTTTACTTTTCTTGATTGCAGCAGATGCAGATGAAGAAAAAGTAAAATAGGATCCTTGGATATATGAGCAACTGAACAGATGAAGAGCACAGGAAACCTGGGTAGAAGAGGAATTGGGTCAGAAGATTTTTTTCCTATGAACTCAGCTTTTTTATTTTTATTCTTTTTTTCCCCCACATTCTGTATTGGTACTTTATAGTTGTATATAATAATGAGATTTGTTGTTATATACTCATACATGCAAACAAAATAACAATATAATTTGATCAATATTATTCCCCAGCCCTTTTCCCTCCCTCCCATTTCCCACCCTTTAATCCCTTTGATTTTTAGGAGATCTTTCTTTTTATTTTTCCTCTCTAGCTTCCACATATGAGAGAAAACATATGACCCTTGAATCTTCTGAGTTTGACTTATTTCACTTAACATGATGGTCTCTAGTTTCATCTGTTTTTCTGCAAATACCATAATTTCATCTGTATTTATGGCTGAATAAAATTCCATAGTGTATATACATGCCTCATTGTTTTTATCCATTTGTCCATTGATGGACACCTGGACTGGTTCCATAGTTTGGCTATTGTGTATTTTGCTGCTATAAACAGTTGAAGTGGCTGTAGCCCTATAGTATGCTGATTTTAGTTCTTTTGAAAAAAAAAATATTTTTCCTCATTCATCACAAGGGTGGCAACAATATGCTTATAAAAAAAAACAGATTAAGAAAATAGATACTCCAGCTTGTTTTCAAACTCCATTTGGGTGGAATACTTTTTTTCCATCATCTTACTTCAGCCTGTGAGCATCTTTGCCTGTGAGATGAGTCTCTTGCAAACAGCATATAATTGGATCTTGGTTTTTGATCCATTCTGCTAGTCTATGTCTTTTAATTGGAGAAATTGAGAACATTTATATTCCACATTATTACGGATGCATTTGTGGTTTGCTGACATTTTTCTTGTTGTTATATTTAATTCTGTCTTGGTTCTCATTTAAATGGTTATTCTTCTATTGAACTTCACTTATTTGAGAGTTTTGAATTTTGTTTTTTAGTTTCTCTGTGTACAGTTTATCTGTGAGGATTCTTTGCTGGCTTGGTTTCTTTAGTTAATCTTTATCATGGAAAGTTTTTATTTCCCATTGAATATGAAAGAGTTTTGTTGGGTATATTAATCTTGGTCGGCAATTGTTTTCTTCTAGAGCTTGGAACATTTCATTCCAGGTCCTCCTTGATTTTAGTGTCTACACTGAGAAGTCAGAAGGGAGCCTTATTGAGTTGCCTCTAAATGTGACATGATGTTTCTCTCTTGCAGCTTTTAATGTTCTTTCTTTATTTTCTATGTTAGGCATTTTGATTATGATTGTCTTGGAGAACTTTTCTTTTGGTCTTGGTTATTTGGAGTTCTGTATGCCTTTTACATGTGTATGTCCATCTCATTTCTGAGGTAGAGAAAGTTTTTTGTGACAATATCATTGAAAATATTCTTAATATCTTTAGCTTATACCTCTGTGTTCTATCCCAGTGAGTCTTAGTTTTGGTCCCTTGATGTTGTCCCAGATTTCTTGTATATTCTGATCATGTTCTGTTATTTTTTTCCCTTTCTTCTGTATGCTCAAATTCATGCATCCTGCCTTTCTGATGTTCTGATGTTCTATTTTTGAAGGCTGAAGTTCTATTTTCTACACAATCTAATCTAGTAGTGATGCTTTCAAATGAATTTTTAATTTGATTCATTGTGTCTTTCATTTCTAGGAGTTCTGATTGGTTTCTTTTCACTAGTTCTATTTCCTTATTAAAATGCCTTTCTCTGCATTTATTATCTTAAAAAGATTATTTCTTATATTTTCTTTTATTTCACTGAAACTTTTAATAATCAGTTTTTAATAATCTTTCTCTGAAATCTCAACCCACTTCTATATCTGTGAAATGTTTTGTTGGAGGGCTCTGAGTTTGGCAGGGGAGATTCATTTGCTTGTTTCTTCATGTTTTCAGAGATTATGAACTTGTACATCAATTGAGGTGGACTCCCCTTCCTCTTTTATATACATGTTCTATGTGTAGTTTTTTTTAAAAAAAAATCTTATATTTCTCTGGTTTTGATGATGTATGTGTAGATTTGGGGATTGTACATGAAGTTCCCCTCTGGTTGTTCCTCCGTGGGAAACTGGTTTTTACTTTGGGGATTTTGTCTTCACACTTCTATGAGTTGAAGTTACATTTAGGCTCAGATGGGGTTAGAGCTTGTGCGGCATGAGATTCATTATTGTTTGGATAGCTTGTAAGAATTTCTCAGCAGCCAGGTCTCTACTCTGTAGGCTTGAAGTGTCCTAGTCACATTCTAGCTATCCTTAAAAAGAGAGGAAAGCTAAGAGTAGTATTACCGTCAGTAACTGATGTATAAAGATAGATGTCCGAAGTCTACTTTGACGTCTGTAACATTGTCACCTTGCTGAGTTTTCCTCTTGCTTTGTGGGTGCAATGCTGAGGAACTGCTGTGAAATGCTTTCTTTCTCTAAACCACCATCTTCTGCACCACTATGTACCTGTTTTTATGCCAGTACCATGAAATTTTTGTTACTATAGTTCTGTAGTATAACTTGAAGTCAGGTATTGTGATGCCTCCAACATTGCTTTCTTGGCTTAAAATTTCTTTTGCTATTCTAGGTCTTTTTATTCTTCCAAATGAATTTTAGGACTTTTTTTTTCTAGTTTTGTGAAGAATGTCATTAATATTTTGATGGGGATTGCACTGAATCTGTATATTGCTTTTGTTAGTATATGCACTTTAACAACAGTAATTCTGCCTATCCATGAACATGGGAGGTCTTTCCATCTTCTGGGTTCATCTTCAATTTCTTTCTTCAATGTTTCATAGTTTTCATTATAAAAGTCTTTCACCTCTCTGGTTAGATTTATTGCTAGATATTTATTTTATTTTATTTTTGAGGCTACTGAATGGAATTGTTTTCCTGATTATTTTCTCAGAATATTTTTTGTTGGTATATAGGAAAGCTATTGATTTTTTTATGTTGACTTTGTAGCCTGCTACTTTGCCAAATTTGCATATCAGCTCTAACAATCTTTTAATGGAGTTTTTGTTTGTTTTGTTTTGTTTTGTGTTAATCTTCTAGATATAGGGTCAAATCATCTGGAAACAGTGATAATTCAACTTCTTCCTTTCCTATTTTTATCCATTTTCTTGCCTTCTCTTGCCCAATTGCTCTGGCTAGAATTTCTAGTACTATATTAAATAGGAATGGTGAGAGTGAACATCCTTGTCTTGTCCCAGATCTTAAAGGAAATATTTTCAGTTTTTGCCTATTTATGATTAGGTTGGCTTTGCAATTTTTTTGTATATATGGCCTTTATGATGTGCATGATGCAAAGAACAAGATTCATGCACATGACAGCACAGATTCTCCTCCCAAGTGCTGACATGAAACTCATCAACCTTTGATATTCACACTTTCTTTTTTAAAAATTGAAATTCTCCTTTCTTCCTTTCACATATGACCAGTGAAATCAGTCTTTCCCCCGCTTTATTTTTTTTTTTTGAAAACTTTAAATTCCCTACCAGCAGTTAAATAGTCAATCATTTAACCATATCAATGTATGCAGGTGGGCCAATTGGGTTTCTTTCTTTTTAAAACAAGTCTAGAGGACTCAAGAACCGCTAGTAAGGTTAATGACTGACTTAATAAGGATGGGCGTTGTTTGGCCTTTGGCCCATCTACTACACACTTCTTTCTAAAGGAGTATAGTTAGACAGAAGTTTTTGCAAATCCCACTCCTATCGCAGACACCTGTTTCCTGACCTTTGTAGCAGTGGTTTCAGGAGGGTGCATGGGAGAAAAGAAAATAAGAGAAAAACTGAGGTTGAAAAACCAAGAGCATAAGAACATCCAGTATTCCTTGGAATTTATCAGTCTAATCAAGGAAAAATCAATGAACACATACTAGATCTGATGGATTGCTGTCAACTAGGAAAGTTATGCAACATGGTCTGTACTGAAGTTTGCAGCAAGCTTAAGTATAAAATAATGTTCTAAACTTAATTTAACAGCAGTGGTATACACTTGGACAAAAGCATTCTTTCTTGCTCAGAAACCACAGTTCTAGTAAGAATTATAATAATATTGACCCTGTTTGTAGACAAATTATTAGGATTAACTTAGAAAATTATGAAATTATTTGGCAAACATTGTTAGAACAGAAGACATACCTTCAGGCAATATATCTCTGCAGTGGAAATCAAGTTTGAAATGTTTATGACTGTTCATCATTGTCATAAATAGATAATGGACATAAATAAAATTTCAAATATCAAAGATGCCCTTAATGAGTTTATTGGCATTAGTAGATTACATTGTTCATAAAACCACACTAATCAATCAAATTTCAAATTGAGTATGATACCATGCCAAATCCAGACAGAACTTTAAAAAAGATATTTGATGATTTCTATCAAATAAATTAACATTGATTTTTAGAAATTAAAGTATAATAATACTGTATCAGACAATATGAGCATAAAAACTAGCTGATCCATGGAACATTCATGAAAATGGTGACAGAGATAAGTACCTGACAAAAGATGTTGAGGTCCCTAGAAACTAGCCACAGAAGAAGCTCTTACCACCATTAATCTGACAGGGCAAGGGAAACACATATTTTGGAAATCCATCAAGAACTGAAGATGTGGAAAAGAGACTTCAGGAAAGAATGTAATTGAGGAATATGAATTTTGCCAGATAACTCTGTTTAAAGCAGAAAAGACAAGGCCCAATCTCTCTCTCTCTCTCTCTCTCTCTCTCTCTCTCTCTCTCTCTCTCTCACAGACACACACACACACACACACACACACACACACACCACTACTTATTCATGTTGTATTCAATATTCCTATTTGATTTTAAAACCCCTGCAGATTCAGGTCACTAAATTCTAGTGCAGCTGCCTCTGTGTGGCCATCAGTAGATCCAAGCTGATGCAGCATTAGGTATGTTTGGGAATGAAATGTAAAGTCAAGTGTATAGCCTAATTATGCTAATTTTGAGAAGCAAGAATAGCAGTATTAAACACTGGTACTAAGCCCAAGTTTGGGGATTCAAGAAAGAAAAATAGTTATATCTAAAAAAGACAAAAGCTAATTCTTCAGTTGAGATATTAGCTGTTACATCTCCAGTGACATAAATAAATGGGATTAATTGGTGAGAAATGGTGAGGTGGCAATTTTCTGGCATTGTCAGCAACTGGAAGATATCAGAGAATATGCTGTTCTCTGGGCTTTTATCTCATGCATTTCACTACAAGGTTGCAAGATAGCTGCTGAAGCTCCAGCTTTTTCCTGAAGAAAGAAAGGAAGGAAGGAGATTAAAAAGGAAATGCAATACAAGCTGTATCTGTCCCATGTAATCAAAAAACATGCGTTTTTCTCAAAAGTTAAGCCAAATTCTACCTTTGATTCATTGTTTGCAGATGTGACACAGGCCTAAATGGCTTTTTAAGCAAATATTTAGGGAAATATTCTTGCCCTCAATAAAATCTGGCTTCTGGCAGCAATAAGGAAATGGAGAGATATTTAATAGGCAATTGAAAGTGACTGCCACCATTACATATCAGGAACACATTTTATAGTTGTTATGTTAGATACTCAATAGAGACCATTAATACTTGTTAAACATTAGAGGAGAAAAACAATGTTTAGTCACTCTTACTTCTTTGAGAATAGACCACAGGGGTGGTGCATTTTGACATCTGAAAGCCATTATCCTATCAACTGCCATCAACCCATCTCTTATGGTAGCTGGCACTGATCTAAAATGTAAACAGTTAATAAATATATCAATTTTAGTTAATAAATATATCAATTTTATTTTGTGCTCCTGACTTTTAGTCGTTCTAGGGTTTATATTATTTTTTTTAATTTTTTTTTAGTTGTATATGGACTCAATGCTTTTATTTGCTTTTATATGGTGCTAGGATCCAACCCAGTGTGAGACAAGTGCTGTACCACTGAGCTACAGCTACAGCCCCTCTAGGGTTTATATTTAATACTGATGTTTAACATAAATGTATTTGCATCTCAAATTTTGCCCAATTGTGCATTAACTAGAGTTTGTGTTTCATTCTGCATCAACTGTGCAAGACTGTGATCTACTGATTGTCAAGTAAAGGCAGTAGCACTAGGACTTAAAAATAAAATCAGCAAACCAGACACAGTGGTGCACATCTATAATCCCAGCTACTCAGGAGGCTCAGGCAGGAGGATTGTAAATTTAAGGCCAGCCTGGACAACTTGGTGGGACCCCTGTCTGAAAATAAAATAAAAAAGGCTGGTTATGTAGCTCAAAGCTCTAACATGTGTGAGAGCTTGGGATCAATCCCTAGTACTGGAAAAAAAAAACTGAATCAACAGAAATCTTATTATAATTAGAAATACCAGACAGGGTATCTTTAGATGAACTATTTTGATCAGTTATAAAAGATAATGTGCCATACAGCAAAAGATAACACACTCCAATTTTGTTATATGTGCAGTGATCATACTGCCTATGTTAATGAGTAGCTGTCATTTAACAAAGTACATAAATCACACTTCAGGCTTCACGGTGGCAGGAATTCATGCCATTTATACATGGTGGGTGACCTTGAGTTTTGGGGTTTTACTCCCTTTTAGTCTACTTACACTGTATCTATTATTCATGTGTATCTTGAAGCAAAGCTAATCTTTCTGCCACATCACCTTGTTTCTCTATCCCACTACCTTTCTGGACACTTCTGCTCTAAAACATTCCCGATGGAAGTATTTGTTATACAATCAAACTATAATATCAACCTTGCCCTGTGGGCTTAACTTAGCACTGGATCACGATGGGAAAGAAAAATCATATTTTGAAACACAGAGTTTAATATCTGAACAATTCAGGTACATCTAAAACACTCAGACAACAATATTTCAAAGGCAGCCTGATGTAAAACACTGAGTGACACTCAAAGTAGTAAAACTATTTACTATTAACTATTTTAGTTAATCAGTATTGTCAAAATATGACAAAGATTCTGTGATTATAGTAGACCACAGGAGACTAGAGATTTGTGATACTTTAAAAACTTAAATTTATGATGGGGTCATATGATGACAAAGGTCAGTCCTTCAAACATTGTAGGCAAAAATACCTCAAGCAATTTCTGAGATCTTTCCTTAGAAGACAGCTTGTAGAACATGCCACCACTGGCCCCTTTTTCATCATCCTTTCCTCTACCCTGCCACAGAGACAATGTCTAGAGCTCTTGGCACCATCTTAGACGATGAGATGATGGAGAGGTGATCTGGAAGGAGCTTGGGACCCCTAGGACCACTTTGGGCTGGATTTCTACTTGGGAGCCTTTATATGAAAGAGGAACAAGCTTCTATCTTGTTTAAGTCATTCCTATTAGGTATCTTTGCTACTCACACTCAAATTCAATGCTAGCCAGTCGCAGTGTCCCACACCTATAACCCCAGTGGCTGGGGAGGCTGAGGCAGGAGGATCATGAGTTCAAAGGCAGCCTCAGCATGGCAAGGTCTAAACAACTCAATGAGGCTCTGTTTCTAAATAAAATACAAAATAGGGCTGGGGATGTGGCTCAGTGGTCAACTGCCCCTGAGTTCAATCTCTCATATCTGCCCCCCACCCCCAAAATCAAATGCTAGATACAATAATGACAGCTACATTGAATCAGCCTCTCACTTGGTCAGATATTGTGCTGAGCACTTTATTTGCATTATCATCTTTAATCCTCATAACAACTCCATGAAGCAGGTACTATTATAATCCTCATTTTACATAGGAGAGAGCTGGAACTTTACAACGTTAACTAATTTACCATCGGGGTACAGTCACTAATGGTGGAAATGGTATTCAACTGAGGCATATGACTCTGGAACTCATACTCAGAACATTAGCCATGGTGAGCAATATCTTTGTAACATTGACTCATGGGTCCTCTGTACACTCCATATATCTCATTTAGAGCAATATATTTGCCTCATTTTTTGGACCTTCCCTTCTTCCAGATACCCAACCATTAAGCAAATAGTTACTTTAATAGGTTATAACACTCTGTATTATTCAAGGTTAAAGAAGGGAGGGATGACATTTATTCTGATGGAGCATATATGTAATTGACTGTGCTTTGCAGCAAAAGGCATAATTTCATTTTCCTTACTGCTGTACAATAGAGAAAAAAGAAGTAAAAGAAAGAGACAACATTTCAAAGAATGATTCAGTGGGGAGAGATGTGGCCAGAGGATAATCTGCAGCCAGCCAGTATTGTTCCAATGCAAACCTCTACAAGCTAATATTTAAAGTACTTTATAGGTAAGTATCTAGAGAAAGAAAGAAAGATGAGCTTAAAGATGTAGAAAGAGGAGTACCCTGTCAAAGCTAACCAAGAACAAGTTTTAGTGGACTAGACTGGATACCTCTGTTTCTACATCATTATAATGAATCCATTATAGTTTCCAGTTTAGGATAAATTTCCTTCAACTTCTTCCTGGATTTTTGACAAAGCATTAAAGGTTTTGGGGTTGTTTTTTTTTTTTTTTGCCATCAGTGATACATCTTTCCTTCATCTATTATTTTCAGTCAATATTTATTGGGCCCCTAAAAGTTGCCAACATGATGTAAGGTACAAAGATAAATCTTTGTCCCTACCCTAAGCTAGTGGCAGAGATGAAGGGGTGAAGTGCCTGTGGGTAGGAGGCAGAGATGGGGCCATGTTGGGGAGACAAGGTGGGCGCCTCCTGCAGAGGCTGGAACACTGGTGCTTATTCTCAATGCTAAGGGGAGAAGGGGTTTGAACACCATCCAGTGGCATGGAGAACCTCTGACGGACTTTAGGCTGAGGAGTAACACCAGCTTTGTTTTAAAATCCTAATGCCACACAGCAGCATGAAAGATGCATTAAATGAGATCAGAACGGAGGCAAGAATTCTAGTTAAGGAGCCAAGTTAGACTGATCCAGAAGAAAGATGATAGTGACTCAACTCAGGGGAGTAGAATGAGGCATAATAGAGACTGATTGCCAAGAGAGCCCCAAGAAAAAAATGAACAGCTTAGTGTCTGACGTGATGGAAGAAGGGATCCGAGAGGAAGAAGGATAATCTAGGAAGATTTTCAAAGACATGACTTGCTGTGTCGCCTTTCTTTTTACAGCTGGATGGTGTAGAAGGAAAGAACATACAAGCTTTGACTGCTGAGATTTTTTTTCCTCTTGGCTCCATCTCTTAGCAGCAAGGGATAAGTCATGTTGATTTCTAAACTCCAATTTCCTCATCTGTAAAATGGGGATAATTTTTTCTAGGACTTTAAGTTTTTTGTATTTTACTTTATTTATTTTTTGGTACCAGGGATTGAACCCAGGGGCACTTAACCACTGAGCCACATCCAGCCCTTTTAAATTTTTATTTTGAGCCAGGGTCTCACTAAGCCGTTTAGGGCCTCACTAAATTGCTTAGGCTGATCACTGATAGCTTTGAACTTGTGATCCTCCTGCCTCATCCTCCCGAGCCACTGGGATTATAGGCATGCACTGCACCTGGCAAGTTTTTTGTTTGTTTTGTTTTGTTTTGTTAATTGACTTATTAAAACTGTATATATTTATGGGATAGACTGTAGCATCTTTAATACATTAGACAATGTATAAAGATCAGATCAGGGTAATTGGTATATAGATCACATCATTTACCATTTATTTGTGTTAGGAAAATTCAAAATCCTCTAACTAATTTGAGATATAGAATTAATTGTTGTCAACCAGAGTTTCTCTACTGTGCTCTGCAGCTTTAGAAATTATTCCTCATATTCAATTGCACCCCTGTACCTATTAATCATCTCTCCATCTCCAATTCCCTGCATGTTTTCCAGCCTCTTGTAACCACTATTCTACCCTCTACTTCTATGAGATCAATTTTTTCGGAAGGATTTTAAATTGAGAAATGAGATAATGTAAGAAATAGGACGCATATAAGGTATTGTTACAGTTTATATATTAGGTGTCCCCCAAAAGCTAATGTGTGAGACAGTTCAAGAACATTTAGAGGTGAGATGATTAGGTTATGAGAGCCTTAACCCAATCAGTGAATTAAACCCCTGGCGGAAATTAACTGAGTGGTAACTGAAGGCAGGCAAGGTGTGGCTGGAGGAGGTAGACATTGAAGTCCTGCCTTTGGAGCATATATTTTGTATCTGGCAACTGGAGTCTCTTCGCTTCCTGATCACCATGTAAGCTGCTGCCACACTCTTCTGCCATGATGTTCTGCCTCCCCTTGAGCCCTGAGGAATGGAGGTGGCCTTCCATAGACTGAGACCTCTGAAACCGTGAGCCCCCAAATAAAGATTTCCTCTTCTACGATTGTTCTTGTCACTCTTTTAGTCACAGCAGTGAAAAAGCTGACTAAAACAGGCATGTTAGCAAAAAGATATTGAATATGCAGAACTTCACAAAATGCCCACAAAACAATCTGAAAGACTAGAGGAATAAAGGAGAGGGATACTCAACTTTCAAGCACAGCACTGCAACTGTACTCTGGGGGGCAAGAAGCTGAGGTTCCTGCTACCCAGAAGTCAGGAGGATTTAGGAAACTGCTGTGGATGTTATGGGTGCTCTGCAGTCACCAAAGGGTGACTGGAAGTGAAATATGAAACATGGTCATTTCTCATGTCTGCCTAGGGCATGAGTTAGCCACCATTGCTGCTATAAGGAGAAGACTATGCCTCCTCTACTTCTCCCTAAGAAAGTACATTTCTTTGATAGATTATCAACTGCATCCAGAATTCCACATGCAATTCCCAGGCTGCTACAATGTGGGACAAAACATAGAAAAGATTTGAAATGAATGATTACCAACAAAACTCAGCTCAGTTCTTAATAAACTGGATTTTAGATATAGTGCTTTTCTGAACAGGAGGAAAACAGCTTTGGGATGAATTCACTTTGGGACATTTTAACTTTGAGGTGCCTGTGACACATCCAGGTAGAAGTACATGGTAAAATAATTGAAAAGGTAGGTCAGAGATATAAATAAAGATTAGGAATTCTCATCTTAGTAGTGGTAGCCAAAATCATGGAACGGGAATAATTCCTACCCATCCACTCCTCCTCCTCGGCAGGAAGAGAATGCAGACTGAGAAGATGTAATTCCAAGCACAGGGCTCCAGGATCTGCCAACATTCAAGGGATGGAAAAAGGTGGAGGGGTTCCCAAAATCTGAGCAAATATTAAGGACGTTGTGCAGGTGGGAAATGAAAGAAAGCAGGGACTGACATGGTCCATTAGGTATGTCAACCTGATGTCATAGCTCACTCTGGCAGGTTCCGTTTGAATGAATCAGGCAAAGCCAAGTTTCCATACCACGAGGAAAAGAAGGCTTGGGTATAGTCTCCTTGAAGAAACTTGGCTGTAGAGGAAAGATGTGGAGTAGGGGGGTACAGACTGTTTAAATAAGGAGATCTACACCATAAAAACAACTACCAAGATGGTGATACAGGGGTTTTTGTTTCGTTTTATTTTGTTTGCCTAATGACTATCTTCGGTAGTTATGTTTCTATGATATATATTCTAGAAACACTTCCTTAAGTCAAGGATAATGATCACCTAAGATTATATAATGATTATTCTGGGTGGTGTGATTTGAAGTGATTTTTTTCTTATCTTTTCATGTTTTTCACAGCTTGAAATGAGCATAAATCATTTAGGCAAAGGCAATTATCTTTATCCCTAAAAGAAAAATAAGTTTTCTCCATACTTAGTATCATTTGGAGCTTTAGATTGTTGATATAAAGGATGTTTTTGTTGATAAAATCTTGAAAAAGTAAACCCAGTTTCTATAAAACTTCTTCCTGGACTCAGGGATTTTTAAAGGTATTTAGGATATTGAAATGTCTAATAAATGAGGACATTGAAGGCTGAGAAGGGTTGGAAATTAACCCTTTGACTTGATGACCCATAGCTGGAAACCTACCTAGAATTCTAGCTATACAATTTTAAGATTCAGAATTTTGACATGGAAGGAAATTTTTTAAAAAGACCATAGTCCAGTGCCTTAAAGGACAGGTGGAAATTTTGGCCCTTCAAAGAGAAAACATCCTGGCCAAGACCACATAAAAAGAATGAGAAGCTGGAACCCCAAGTCTCCTGCAGTCTAGGGGAAAGCACAGAAGAGATTAAAAATGAATGATGATCAACAAGAATACCCAGCTCAGACCTTGATGGATACGATTTTGGATACAGAGGTCTTATGAACAGGCCGCCTGGTTCATTAGTGAGCTAGAGCTTGCAGAGTTTGAGAAGGGGCTGAAGGCTGGAAAAGAGGGTGTAGAGTGAAAGGTGGGGGAGTTGGAATTGTTTAACTTAGAAAAGAGAAGACTGAAGAGATGCTTAATAATTTTCCAGGAAAAAAAAAAGGAGCAATATTTTTTTAAATCTCTTTTAATGATATAGAAAATAAAAGTTTTCTCCATACTGGTGCCCTCCATGTTCTTTCCATGAAAAGTTTTGCTTTCCTTCATTGTCTACCTCCTCACATACAACCCTTTCAAGGTCATTCAAGAAGCTCCAGCTTCCCAACCTTTCCCAGGCAAGTCTACTCCACGTGGAACTTTATTTTCTCTGGGGTCCTGTTAGCACTCCTTGTTGGAACCACAGGGATTGACACACACATTGTCATAATGCCTCATTATTTCACTTCAACCTGTCTTTCTTGCCCTTAGAGATCTCTCTGAGCCATTCATTTGTTACCCTCCAACTTCTGCCATGGCCTAGCATGGATATTACCTTATAATTCATAACAAATACTTGGGAAATTTAAGCCATAGCATAGGAAACTGTAAAATATAAAACACATTTTCTATTAGTTACATTAAATAAAATATAAAATCATCTTTAAACTTCTTTAAAAACAGATATTATCTATCAAGGAAGTTTTAAGTATAATACTATCTGAAGACACAAGAATATAAGGATGAGCTACAAATTTTCTCAAGTTGGAGCCTTGTAATTCTGTTATCATCTATAAATATTAAATTAGAAAATATGGAAAATCTCAAATATACTTCATTAAGAAATGAATGTAGAAGTTTCAGTGAGTTCTCTTATACATTGTTGGTGTCCGCAAACTGGTGCAACCAATCTGAAAAGCAGTATGGAGATTCCTTAGAAAACTTGGAATGGAACCATCATTTGACTCAACTATCCTACTCCTCAGTCTATACCCAAAGGACTTAAAACAAGCATACTGCAGTGATGCAGCCACTTCAATGTTTATAGCAGCACAATTCACAATAGCTAAACTGTGGGACCAACCTAGATGCCCTTCAATAGATAAATGAATAAATAAAATGTGGTATATATACACAATTGAATATTACTCAGCATTAAAAGAGAATAAAATATGGCATTTGCAGATAAATGGATGGAGTTAGAGAATATCATGCTAAGCAAAATAAGGCAATCCCCCCCAAAAAGGGGTTGAATGTTTTCTCTGATAAGTGGATGCTAATCCACAGGGGGAGACATGGGATGAGTGGAGGAACTTTGGATGAGGCAAAGGAGAGGGGGGAGGGAGTATGAGGGTAGGAAAGATGGTAAAATGAGACAGACATCATTGCCCTAGGTACATGTATGATTGCACAAATGGTATGACTCCATATATAACCAGAGAAGTGAAAAATTCTGTTCCATTTGTATACAATGAATCAAAGAGCTTTCTGCTGTCATGTATAACCAACTAGAACTAACAAAAAATAAAAATTTAAAAAAAGAATTTTCAGTGATTTCTGATGTTGATTCAGGCCTTGAGAGTCAAACTATTTAATCACTCCATTGAGGAGATGTTCAGAATGATCTTCCACTGCACCTAAATAAAACAAATGACTGAATAGTTGATTAAATGGCTATATAATCAAAATGTCCTACTAGTGTCCTGGTGATGAGAACCATATGCCAAAAGCCACATGCACCACTCTGGGATCATAAAAGTTGTGTATGAGCCAGGTGTGGTAGTGCATGCCTGTGATCCCAGTGACTCATGAGGCTGAGACAAGAATGAGGCCAATCTCAGCAACTTAGTGAGGACCTGAGAAACTTAAAAAGGCCCTGTCTCAAAATAAAAAATAAAAAGGGCTGGGATCTGGCTCATGGTTAAGTGCCCCTGGGTTAAATCCCCTGTGCCAAAAACAAACAAACAACAACAAAAAAAAACCAAGCTGTGTTTTATGATTTGCTCTTTCATTAGCATGTAAATCTTCTAATACAATAAATATGTTAGGATAATTAATTACCTGTTATTAGATAGAGCTCATTTAAAATATTGCTTCCCAGATTGCCTTCTTGAGAGGCACACTTTTTTAAAAAACTAATGGGGCCATCAATTGTGGTTGTGAGTTTTGTAGCATCTCCTTATAGTAATGATTATAACTTCATACAAATAAATGTGGGATGTTTCCACACATAGTAATGTTTAAATATAATTTTAAGATAAAGTCATATATCATCTAAAGTAGGACACAGATTCCTGAAAGGGAAAAAACAAAGTGTTTTTATGGCCTCAACAAACTTCAGACATGACTCAGTATGACTTGAAAAAGAGACCTCCTCTTCAGCAGGATTTGAGAGACTGGCTTGTCTAGAACTGAAATTTCTCCAAAAGTACAGCTGGGTTCACTGTAAAGCTAATGAAGCTGGTGCCCCAGTGTCCCTTCCTTGCTCAGCCTCTGACTATGAGCGAGTGCCCAAGCAGCTGGACTGTGGAACATAAGAAAGAGAACCAGCCAGCTTCCTATCTGGAAGCATTTCTATGTACCCATCTCTGGTAAGTTGCCTAAAGAGATCTCTGAATCTTCAAGGCTCATATAATTTGTTATGATCTACTCACTCATTTTAAGTAAGATCATTTGTAAATCCCACCCCCTATTCATGAATCTCCAAATCATATAAATTTCAGAATTTACAAAACCTGTCCCACAATAAAAAGAACTTCTTTGGAAAAGGAAATTTGTTTTATAGATCTTTCTAATTGAAATGTTTTGAGTTTCATTAGCTTCACCAAAGCCCTTGATGTAATTTGTGTTATAGTGGGCAAATGGTCTACGTAAGTCATCATTTGGAGATTGGCGTTTAATGAAGTGAACACTAGTCTTCAGAGGCAAATGAGAGCTCTAATTTAGATGTAGCACCACAGACCCTCATAACAACAAGGGGATCGTTGCAATAAACATGACAAGGCAGAGGCTAATTCCAATCTCATTACTAAGCAGGCTCCTTCCACAAGCCTTTGAAGGAATCAAGTAAATGTCATGGCAAAAAGGCATGATTTGCCCAAAAATCTGTCACCAAAAGCTGAATTGAGCCCTGAGAAATCTCAGCAGCCGGCCCACACCATGATGAATAATGTGGTACAGAGATTCAAACAGTGTGAGAAGAAGAAATAAAATTAAAGAATTTCAGGGGCCTCTGAACACCATGCCGCAGGCAGGCTCTACTCCACTGAGCTAATGCATCACAGCTTTAAAACAGATCCAGTTCTGATCCACTGATGTTCACCAATTACCCTGAAAGAGAAAGGCTAAGAGTTCAGAACAATGTTCAAAACCCAATTAGCAAATACATTTCCCTCACTCTTCATTTCATGACTCACTAACATGCCCTGTACTGTAGACAATTCAACAACTTTAATAACAAGGGTATGGCAGACTTCTAATGCAATCAAGATCGAGTATGTGGGGCTTTGTTTTGTTTTTGTTTATATATATATATATATATATATATATATATATATATATATATATTGTTGACAGACCTTTATTTATTTATTTTATTTATTTATATGTGGTGCTGAGAATCCAACCCAGTGCCTCACGCATGCCAGGCAAGTGCACTACTGCTGAGCCCCAACCCCAGCCCTAAGTATGTGGTTTTAAAAAATTAAAGTAACTTCTATCATCCGCACGAAATATCTTTTAATATTTAAAGTAAATATTTTCAGAAAAATTCTCCACAGAATTTAATAAGTCAGAGGATAATCTCTCCTTCAAAAAGATGGAAATCCTTCCATATTTGATAATGTTTGATAACCTGAAGGGCATTATTCTAAGTTCAATCAGCAGTCACAAAGGACAAATTTTCTTCATGAAGATCTAAAACAGTCATCTCATAAAAGAAAAGAATAGAACCATGTTTGCCAGGAGCTGAAAAGAGGGGAAAGGAGAAAATGCTAATCAACACGTATAAATTATCAGTTGTGCACATTCTTTGAACTTAAAGATTTGTTGTACAGCATGGTGCCTGTATTATACAGTATACTGTAATGTACACTTAAAAACACGTTAGGAGGGTAGAGCTTATCGTAAGATTTTTTTACCATAATAACATAAAATAAAGAAGAATAAGGAGGAAGAGGAGGAGAAAGGAGGAAAGAAGAAAAGAAGGCAGATGGAAGAGATATTTCCCAAGAAAAAGAATATAGTTACTTCCTCAGCTGGATGGATAGAGGCATTGGTGATTAGGAGCAGGGGGTGGGGGAGGGGTGGCAAAGATGAAACAAAGGTTTAAGCTTATGCGAGATTAATTCACTTTCTCAGGAGAAATTGTCTACTAGCCAATACCTTTGGACCGAAGAATTCCACATGTGGCCCATGGACCTCTCTGAGAGTCCCTGAGACACCTTCAGGATACTCTAAAACTCAAAATCAATTTCATGATGAACTCTTTATTTGCCTTTTTTCATTGTGTTGATATTTGCATTCATGGAACAAGGACAATGGTGGGTAAAACTGTTGGTGGCTTAGCACTAGTCAAGGCGGTGGCCCGAAACTCTATAATAGTGAGTTACTAGTACATGATACATTGTGCTTCACTGTCACTCACTGGTGAGGGGTGGGGAAACATCATAGAAAAGTTTCACTTTAAAACATCCTTGATGAAGCAGTATAAATATTAACTTTATTAAATAAATATCAGCCCCTGTGTATATATCATTTTATGTATATTCTGTATTGACAAATTGAGGACTTGCAAGAAAGTATTTCTATGCTTCTGAAGTATAATGGTTATCTCAAGAGGAAAAAAAAGTCCCCCATGGAAAGTTCCAATCACAAAGTTCCCCTTGCAGGTTGGAAGTAAAAATCAATACAATCTGTTAGGGACCAGGGAACAGTAATCTAAGAATTTAGCATCAGGTGGTCCTGACCTGGAAGAAATAAAATTAAATTGCCTCTGAAAGGATGAACCCTCAATCAAGTCCTTTAGATTTCCCCAAAAGGGAGTAAACCACTAGAAATAAGTCAGCATAAATGAGAAATAGTAGAATAAGATTCCCATGTAATTCAGATATTTGAATTATTATCCAAGGAACTGAGATCATTAAGCATGACTGAGCAGATTAAAACCAGAAAAAAATAGAATCTCTATAAATGAAACAAGAATATGTAAAAATAAAAACTCAGTGGATAAATTAAATGCAATACTGGATGAAGCTTATGAGAGAACATGAATAGATAATAAATTCAAAGGAATTATTTGTGGATAAAAAAGACTAAGAAAGGTAAAAGATAGAAAATATTAAAGAGTTATGAAGAAATGTGAATAATAGGGAGAATAGAAAAATTTGAAAAAAGAAAAGGAAAAACATAATATTTCAAGAGACACTTACAGAGAATTTTACAGCACTGATGAAAGACATTATTTTTCAAACATAAAAATCATAAATCCCAAACAGAATTTAGAAGAAATTCATACCTAAACACATCATAATGAAATTGCAAAGTCCTAAAGAGAAATAGAAGACATTAACACATCTAAAGAAGAAAGACCAAAGGTCTAAATAGCAATTAGACTTATAGCAGCATTTTCAATATCTTTAATGGAAGCCATCAAACAGAAAAATAAAATCTACAAAGTACTGGCAAAAATGTCAGGCTAGGATTATTTCTATACATATTAAAGAAGGGGGAAATTAAAACATAGTTATAAAACCAAAAGTTAAAAGTTTACCACTAACTGATTCTCATAAATGAAACTCATAAAAGTTGAACTTCATTGTATTAGTTTCCTAGCCATAAACTAGGTGGCTTACAACAGAATTTTATTCTCACAATTCTGGAGGGTAAAAGTCCATACCTTTCCAAGCTGGTGTGTCAGCAATCCTTGGAATTCCATGCCATCTAAATGCAGTCATCCCTCAGTATCCATGGGGGATTTTTTAGGACCCCCTCATTGATACCAAAACCCAAAGATACTCAAATACCTTATTTAAATTGCATGGCATTTGCATATAACCTAACACATCCTCCTGTGTACTTTAAGTTGTCTCTAGATTACTTGTAATGTCTAATATAATGTAAATGCTATGAAAATTGTTATACTGCATAGTTATTCTGTATAAAGGAATAATGTCAAGAAGAATTCTGAACACATTTAATATAGATGCAATTTTTCTTAGTACATTTTGGTCCCCAGTTGGTTGAATCCATGTCGTCAGCACCTGTGGGGATGGGGGCGAGGGGACAATGTACCTTACCGAAGCTCTGCCTTTGCTGTCACATGTCACTGTGGGTCTCTCTGTCTCTTCTAATAAAAACATCAGTCATCTTGGAACCCTTACAACAGTATGACCTCATTTTAAATTATTGCATCTAACAAGGACTCTATTTCCAAATAAGATCACATTCTAAAATACTGGGGATTAGGACTTCAATATATCTTTTTGGCAAGTGTAATTCAGCCCATAATATTCATCCATTAGAAAAATTACTTGAAAAGGAAAAACTGAAATGGAAGAAGGAATTCTGAGTAAAGAAATTGCTAAGTATGTGAGTAAAACTAAAGAAATACCGACTGCATAAAGTTATTATGAAGTAATTTCTAAACTGAGTATTAAAAATAGAACTAACCCAATCAATAAATGGGCTAAGAAACTGAACAGACACTTCACAGAAGAATAAATACAGTTGATCAACAAATATATGAAAAAATGTTCAATATCTCTAGCAATTAGAGAAGTGCAAATCAAAACTACTCTAAGATTTCATCTCACTCTAATCAGAATGACAATTATTAAGAATATAGACAACAATAAATGTTGGTGAGGATGTGAGGAAAAAGACACGCTTGTACATTGTCGGGCTGCAAGTTGGTACGGCCACTATGGAAATCAGTTTGGAGATTCCTCAGAAAACTCTGGGTCAAATGGTGGTCCCATTCCCACTCTTTGGTTTACACCCAAAGGTCTTGAAATTGACATTCTGCAGCAACACAGCATGTCAATATTTGTGGCAGCTGAATTCACAGTGGCTAGGTTGTGGAGCCAACCTGAGTGTCCTTCAATAGATGGATAGATGGGGAAAATGTGATATGTATATTCAATGGAATATTGCTCAGCTTTAAAGAGGAATGGAATTATAGCATTTGCTAGTGGATGGATGGAGTTAGAGAATATCATGCTGGGTGGGGTGTTTTCTCTGATACGCCGGTGCTAATTCACAGTGATTAGTGTGGGCACTAGGGAAGAAGAGAGTTACCTTAGATTGGGTAGACAGGGGTGAAGGGAGGGGAAAGGAGGGGATATGGGGCAGAAAGAATAGAATGCAAACAGACATTATTACCTTATGTATATATACGACTGCATGATTGATGTGATTCTACAACATGGGGGGGTTATACCCCATCTATGTAAGATACATCAAAATACATAAATGCATTCTACTGTCATGTATAACTAATTAAAACAAACCTTTAAAATTTAAAAAATACAACTAAACAGGAGAAAAAGCCAATGGAAAATAGGGTAAAAAAAAATCAAAGCTTAAATTATCTAAGATATTCAGAAGAAGAGTAAAGATATGGAATAGTTTTAGACCTTCAGTCAGTATGCAGTTTAAAATTTTAAGAGTAATCACTGAGAAAATAGAAATTGAGGGTTTATCTTCCAAATACTAATGAAGGAAATAAGTCATTTAAAAAATTCTCGGGGGAGAGGAAGATGGTGGCGAGGGGAGTGCATTGCCCCCGTGTGCTGCTTCACTGTGTGGTAGTATGACGAGTCAGGACGGCTAAAGGCTATCTTGTTAGGAATTTCCAGCAATAGTGGGGTGCTCCGGAACCTGGAGGAAGGATTTCCATCGCACGAGGATCGGCTACGGGGACTCAAACGCGAGAGGTTTGCCGCACGGAGGGTAACACTGCTTATTCAGCAAATCGCCCCGCGGCTAGAGTCTGCAGCGCGGGCTGGGAAACGAGGAGATAGCGACGCAGGGATACAGCACTGCAGTTTCTGCCAGCTGTGCAAGCACCGTACTCAGGGCTGAATTCTGGGTTCGAGACGGGGGAAGGAAGCGGTCCATCTCGGTTCTCCACACTGGTCAGACCACAGAGGAGGCCAGCAGCCACCATGTTGGAAAGCTGACGTCACCTACCCTGTTTTCGACTGACCGCAGCTCATTCAGCCATAGAACAGGTAATTTCAGGCTGCCATTCGCCTGCGGCTTACAGACAGATTGCTAGGGTTCAGTGCCTGGGTGCTTCTTAGAACCTGATCTTATCGGAGCGAACACCGAGCGCGGGGCGGCCGAGTTCCGGCTCCCGGAACCACCCTGGCCCAGGGCTG
>NW_025999932.1:31353362-31368355 GCF_001458135.2 Marmota marmota marmota
GAGGGGAGGGGAGAGGTGGGGAGGCGGGAGGGTGGAGGATGGGAAAGGCAGCGGAGCACAACAGACACTAGTATGGCAATATGTAAATCAATGGATGTGTAACTGATGTGATTCTGCAATCTGTGTATGGGGTGAAGGTGGGAGTTCATAACCCACTTGAACCAAAGTGTGGAATATGATATGTCAAGAAATTTGTAATGTTTTGAACAACCAACAATAAAAAATTAAAAGAAAAAAGAAAAATAAGAAAAAAAAATAAATTAAAAAAAAATTCTCATCTTAAAAGACTTAAAGAAAGGAAGAAAAATAAATGACGTTAAACAACCATGATAAGAATTATAAAAATAATTCCAAATTTTCAAAAATTATGTTAAATTTAAGGCATTCAACTCTAGTTGAAAAGCAAAGATCGTCAACTAAATAAGAGTTATTACAAGACATATCTATAATAAATTATATTTAAAAAAATTATATAGAAATCTTCAAATTGAAAGAATAAAAGAACTATATTAAAATAGTTCTGGTGCAGATATATTAATATCGGAAAAAACAGATTTTTGAGGCAAAATTGTTATCAGACATAAAAAAGAGTCACTATATAATGAGGAAAAAAACTAAAATTAATGAGGATAGCCAATTCTAAATTTATATGTACCTAACAACATGGTCTCAAATATATGAAAGCTAAAATTACAAGATTTTCTACAAAAAAAAAATGGTGGATAATTTTAAGACTTCCCTCTCAAAAAAATAGTTGAGGCACCAAATTCATGAGTATAGATTTAGTATGAAAATACATTTTAAAATTGATCTCATAGACATCTTACTAATGAAAATCACATTCTTCTTAAGTATCCGAGATGAAACATTTCCAAAATTAGTCAATTATTAGACCACAAAACAACACAACATATTCAAAGAAACAGGATCAGAAAGAACATTTCTCTCTTAACAAAGTGCAACTAATTTGGAAATAATAAAGTAACTTTTTAGGACCTATTTATCTGGAAATTTTTCAATTTTTCTTCTAAAATATTAGCCATTTTATTAAATATTTTAACAGTTGGAAGTATATGATAATAAGAATTAAATGGGGATAATATAGACTCCTGCTTCCAGGAGAGTGGAGGAGATGTGCTTTGCCTATTTCTCCTACTAAGCACAGCACAGTTAAGACTCCCTGGGCATCATACATAAAATGATAAATATAAGAAGAGAGAAGAAAGTAGACCAGCTCCTGAGCTCAGGACTCCAGGAAAGATTTTCTTTCACTTCATAAACCTAAAAATCCCAAACCAGGTATTAGAGATGTACTACCAGGAAATGCTAAGGGAACAGAAACAAATGGACACAGAGACAAGAAAAGTCTGTGTTATTTAACCACAGGACCAGGCAAAGAGGAAACCAACCAAGCAAGACAGAAAAGTTTTCAATGATTTCCATTCTACTCCACTCAAACACCATGAGAAAATCTTTCTGTCTGATCTCTGCAACTTTCTATGAATCTATAATCATTTCAAAATAAATACTTTTTTAAAAAGAGGAAAAGATGGTGATATAACAAGGAGTAACTGAGTAGCTAATTTATTTTAGAGGTCAAAGATGGACTTTCTGAGAAGATAACAGTTTGGTTGAGACCCACATAAGAAGCAGCTAACCGTGCTGTGGAGATAAAGAACTAACAACCGAGGCTGAGGAAACATCTAGAGAAAAGCCCAAGGTGGAAATGAGTTTGGTGTGTTCTCAGGAAAGAAGAAAGTTCAAGATGAAGGGTACAGGGACAGGTGGAAAGTAGCACAAGATGAGTAATGTTAAAAGAAAAAAGATAGACAAATTTTGCGGGGTTTAATAGAGCAAAAAAGAATTGATGAATCAGGCAACCCTCAAAAACAAAACAGGCTCCAAGAACTCCAGTTTGGAACGTAGTCAGGCAACATTTATGGGCAAGAAATGGAAGTGAGGAACAGAGAGAACTAGACAGGTTACAGCTCAGTGTTTGCTTAATTTGGACATGATCTGATTTCTGTCTGATCTCTGCAACTTTCTATGAATCTATAATCTGATTAGTTGGCTGCCAGCTATTAACTGATGGTTAGCTGCTGTCATTGGCTGACACTCAGCTATTTGTCACAAAAGTATACATATAAACTAGATTTTCAGTCAATTTACCTAGTTTTTTAGTGGATAAAATATAAAGGTCTCCTCAAGTCAAATTTAGTTTAACCTAACAGTAGGAATATCAAGGGGACAGGATATAGGAATTTGTATGTGTAAGAATTGTAATGCAAAAGTAAATAAATAAATAAGCAAATAAATGCCAAGAGATTCTAAATTTTAAAAAAAATTAAGCAGCTGAATGAGATAGTCTCATTTATTAAAAGTTTTCTTTAATGACTCAAGTTTCTGAGTGGAAAAGGATTACGATCCAAAGTGCAAGAACAACAACTCATTGTAGGATCTCATAAAGTGGTAAGAGATGGTAAAATTATCTTTTATATTTTCAAAGCTGCCACACACTGTGGGCAACTTTGAAAATATAAAAGATAATTTTTAATGTATTAAATGTGATAATCAAGGGTAACTGCTTAGTTTTGGCTAAAAACTGGGTGGATATTCATGCCTTTAACTGGGGCTATAAATACAGGACAAAATTGAGGTATGGGAACAGAAATCCAGAGTTCTATGATAAGCAAATGGATTAAAGATTGTATAGATATGAATGAGGATTCCAAGGAGGCCCTTCTGGGGAGAAGTCAAGTTTGGTATACAGATTAGAAAGTCAATACCATAATAAAAATGAAATTTCAACCCCAGGATAAAATCATCCAATGAAGGTATCTACTACTGGTAGAAAAGAGAAACTAAAACTAAGCCAGAGAGAACTCCAAATTTATAGGTCAAGTTGAATGGAAGAATGGTGCAGGGGATTGAGAAGGAACAGCCAGTGAGGTAGGAGGAAAACCAAGATATCATAATGCCACAGAGACCAAGATTTGCTTTTCTAGGAGCAGCTGAGCAAGTCCTGGCATATAGAGAATTATGAGTGATGATATAGGTGAAAGGGTATAAATAACGTCATGAAGCTGGGAGAGAATGGAACCCCCAGCACAAGAGGAAGCATTGGGCTCCCAGAGGAATGATGTCCACCCTGTTAAAGGGAGGGAAGGCAGAGTTTGGGGAGCGGTGCAGGCATGCTGAGAAAGTTCTTATTTTATTTCAACAGCTTTCTCAAGGAAGTATGAGGGTAGAGTTTTAAGCTGCAAGTTGAGATGTGGAAGAAGTAGTATAGGATTTTTGAGGAGAGAAAACAAGGTGTGAAATAGTTGTTTGGAGGTGAGAGCTTGAATTTGTCAGGGAGGACCGGAGGATTGCTAGGCAGCATGGCATGCCTTCTGCATGTTGTGATCATGGCTAGAACATGAAATCCATCAGTCTGGTGTCACTCCAGCAACCTTGAACTGCTGGGCGCAGGCATGGGGTCAGGGAATATTTTGATTTAACCAAGTTGGGTTGCTGAGTTGATTGTCTGATGAGCACAAGGACAGGACAGAGGAACAAAAGAGTTCAAGGTGTTTGGAAAGAAGTGACTACCATGTCTTCAAACTCTTTTGCTGGCATAGCCCCTAAAAATAGTTTTGAAAAACTGTGTGCCCTCCACACATTTTTAAGGTAACATCTACACTTTTCATTGTAAATTTAAATGTGGTAGACTTTTTGACATATAGTGTACTTTTATGTGTCACTTTTTAAGAAATGTAACCAATGAATTTAAATACCATATAATTTTGGTACCCACCATCATCCATTTAAAAATACATCTCAAAGAGCTTCTTAAATTGAAATTTTACATCTTTTTCTTTCTATTTGAGCCTGTACTTTCAGTCCACTCCCTTCACACCCACCCCCTCAACTGAAATTTATAATATATTTTTGTACTCATAAGATTTTTATTTATCACCCTCACACATTCCTCTGCAACAAAAATATGTATATAAACTAAAGTTGAATGTGATTTTTATATTTGCCATGAGCATAAGGTTCTAAGTCCTAGAAATTTTCTTCTAGACCAAGTTACTATTACAATTATTATTAAGTGCTGATGACATTGTTTACACATCTGAACCTTTTGTCAAAACATTAAAATAATAAATTTTAATAAGTAGCTGTCAAACATAAAAACTAAGATTTTATTTAAAGTTCTTTTAACAAGAACTAGGATAGTTAAGATTAGTGAGGATACTTTTTGCCAATTATTTCATCCATGGGTAATGCTACACTTTTTGGATTAAATTACAGAAAATATAAACTAGTAACAATATTTTTACATTGTATTTACACATATGTGCTGAGAAACCACATTCTCATACCTAAGTGGATAGGAATGGAAGATGCTTCATAGTAATGCCACCTGGCTCTGAATCCCTTATGAGTTGAAAGTTAAAGAAAAAAGTGATATAAGGAATATGTTAATAATCTATCAGCTGACAACTCAATTTATTAATGGTAAAGAATTAGAAGTCTAATTTGCACAATAATTTGTTATTCAGTTATTAGTATCATTTATTTTCTCAATTTCTGAGATGTATACCAAAAACTTTATCAAGACTTATCTGAATATAAATTTATACCAGCTATTCTGTCACTTAGAGGAACTTTCTTTAATCCAATCCTATGACGAGGTGTGGAAAACAAAAGAAAGGTATGAGTTCTCCCTGTATTGTTTCTTACCACTGCATGTGAATCTTATCTCAAAATAAGACTTTTAATGTAAAAAATTTGATGAAAACATTCATCAAACTTACCGTATTGACAGAGTGAAATGATTATTTTGCCCACTCAGCCAGGTGGTCAGAGTTAGTCTCTAGTAGCCATCAGTCATATTGATAGCATGTACCTAGATACAATGTGACAACAGCACTTTCCCTTGGGGTTTTTCTCCCTGAAGCCATAACCTCAGCCTAATCATGAGAAAAACTTCAAACAAATCCCAACAAGGGACATTCTACAAAATACCTAGGCAGTACTCCTTGACAAGGTCATCAAAACCAAGAAAGTCTGAGAAGTTATCCAAGCCAAGAACAGACTAAGGAGATAAGGTGACTAACTGCAAGGTGGTCTTCTGCATGGGCTTGTAGAACAAAAAACAAACAAACAAACAAAAATGTTAGGTAAAAACGGAGAAAATTTGAATCCACTATGGCCTTTGGTTAAGCATAGTACATCAATATTGGAACATTAACTTGTTCATTAATTGTGACAAACATACCCTAACAATGTAAGTTGTTACTAATAGGAGAGCTGGTTATACAACATAGGAGAAATGCTGTACTGTCTTTGCAACTTTTCTGTAAACCTATGATTTTTCTCAAATTTCAGTTTTTATTGTATGTAAAGTCCCATGGCTAAGGACTTTGAAGAGCTGAGGTAAAATTTCCAAATATGTAAAAACATGTATTTAATTTTCAGCATTTCTTGAAGATACCACCTTTGCTTTGCTCTCATATGAGTTTCTCTCAGAGAAATACTTTCATTGATAACAGACTGCAGATGAGAGTCAAAGTCATTAAACAAAAACTGTTATGTTTTCTTCTACCATACCACTTCATATCTGAATTCAGAACATACCAACATGGGGAAAATATACTACTTATGAGACCATGTTGCTCTTTAACTAAAATATATAGAAGACAGGGAAATGAGGAAAATCCTGAGCTTTAATTAATCATCAAGAAAAATGCCCCCCCAATAATATTTTGACATCACTTTATTTGGCACCCTGAAGATGTCATAGCCCGGTTGAATACATAATGGTAAGATCTGGGATGGGGAGGTCTGTACCTTTCTCTGTTAAAGCAGGAGAAGGACACTGTAAATGACTGAGTTCTCAGGTGGATCAATTTAAGAAAAATACTTGACATGAAGGTTGAGAGTTTTCCTTACAACTGTCTTTGCATAAGTCCTTCCTTGGCCAAGTCTTCCCATACCTATGGGTAACTAGTTTGAGGACCACTGAGATGATGAACCCTGAAATCTAATTTTGGTAAGGAGGGAAGTGGAGATGCAAGGAGATTATCAATTGAGAAAAGCCATAGGGTTACTGGTTTGGTGGGTCTGATGAAGTTGAAGAAGCACTGGTATGAAAGTACCTGGAGAATTAGGTAAACAAGGAAAGAGAACAAGAAGAGCAAGAAGATGAAAAATTAGATTTTTAATTTTTTTAAGAAAGGGAGAAAATAAGAAAAGGTATCTGCATGTTACCTGGGGTGGGGGAACACTGGGAAAGTACTACATACCATATCATTTTCAGGAAGGTCTGAAGTGTTCATGATGACCACATGTCCCTTCAGCAAGCCTATCTTGTTCTTGACTGTGTCCCCTAAACCAAGAACAGTTCCTGACATGTGAAAGGTGCTCCATAAATATTTGTTTATTAAAGAACTGTATTTATAAAATATAGACCACAAAGCACATTTGGGGATAATTTTCTCCACCTACCTGCCTTGCATATCAAAGCAAGAAGTGAAAATGTCATTATCACTGGGTCTACTTTTATTGCATCACTTCCCCAAACATTTTAATCACATGCACTTTGCACAGAAAGACCTCCTTGAACGTTTTTAAGAACATTTTTAACATGTGAAAAATATAGTCCAATATGCAACCATAAATCTCTGAGGTATACAGCTCCCTCCTTCCCCTCCCCTGCAGTGTTTGTGAAAACGGCATGCTCTCTTATTCTGCACACACAATACACTGCTAATATTTACCGACTGAAAGAGCTAGTGTCCAATTCTGTTTTCTTCTTTCCTAGAGGTTGAGCACATTGGCTCAACATGCATATTTTCCCAGGCTACTGATAGTTCATTCATTTTTACCTCTGCGTCCAGGAGGAGCTACCTGTACACCAGCTCTCCAGTTGAAAGTCAATGCCATTTAAATACGCACTTCTGGTGAGAATCCCTTCATGAAAAGCCACAAAATAAGGCAAAGAATAGAGCAGAGATGATGAACATTTTTTCATATATTTGTTGATTGATTTTATATCCTCTTCTGAGAAGTGTCTGTTCAGGTCCTTGGCCCATTTGTTGATTTGTTTTAGTGGTGCTTAGCTTTTTGAGTTCTTTATATAACCTAGAGATTAGTGCTCTATCTGATGTGTGAGGAATAAAAATTTGCTCCCAAGATGTAGGCTCTCTATTCACCTCACAGATTGTTTCTTTTGCTGAGAAGAAACTTTTTAGTTTGAGTCCATTCCATTTATTGATTCTTGGTTTTAATTCTTGCACTATAGGAGTCTTATTAAGGAAGTTGGGGCCTAATCCCACATGATGAAGATTAGGGCCTACTTTTCTTCTAATAGATACAGTGTCTCTGGTTTAATTCCTAGGTCCTTGATCTACTTTGAGTTGAGTTTTGTGCATGGTGAGAGATAGGGGTTTAATTTCATTTTGTTGCATATGGATTTCCAGTTTTCCCAGCACCATTTGTTGAAGAGGCTATCTTATCTCCAATGCATGTTTTGGGCACCTTTGTCTAATATGATACTTGTAATTTTGTGGGTTAGTCTCTGTGTCCTCTAAGATATCATCTCACTCCAGTCAGAATGGCAGCTATCATGAAGACAAACAACAATAAGTGTTGGCGAGGATGTGGGGGAAAAGGCACACTCATACATTACTGGTGGGACTGCAAATTAGTGCAGCCAATATGGAAAGCAGTATGGAGGTTCCTTGGAAAACTGGGAATGAAATCACCATTTGACACAGCTATCCCCACTCCTAGGTCTGTACTCAAAGGACTTAAAAACAGCATACTACAGGGACACAACCACATCAATGTTTATAACAGCACAATTCACAATATCTAAACTGTGGAACCAACCTAGATGCCCTTCAGTAGATGAATGTATTAAAAAAATGTGGCATATAAACACAATGGAATATTACTCAGCAATAAAAGAAAAATAAAACCATAGCATTTGCAGGTAAGCGGGTGGTGTTGGAGAAGATAATGCTAAGTGAAGTTAGCCAATCCCCTCAAAAAACAAATGCTGAATATTTTCTCTGATATAAGAAGTCTGACTTACAGTGGGGTATTAAGGGCGAGCATGGGAGGAATAGATGAACTCTGGATAGGGTAGAGGGGTGGGAGGGGAAGGGAATGGGCAAGGGGTTAGCAATGATGGTGGAATGTGACGGACATCATTATCCAAAGTACATGTATGAAGACATGAATTGGTGTGAACATACTTTATATACAAACAGAGATATAAAAAATTGTGCTCTATATGTGTAATAAGAATTGTAATGCATTTCACTGTCATGTATTTAAAAATAAAGTCAATTAAAAAAAATAGAGCAGATGTGCTCAGCTCCTAACCATCTCACTGACACTCTTCCATTTTCATATAGATCAACTCTACTATCATTAAACTTTTGGGTTTTTAACATCTTTCCACAAGAGAATACATTTTTGTCACACTGAAGGCTCTAAGTACATTTCTCAGTAGTATTTGAGGGTTAAACGGAGGAATCCATAGCAAAGCTATTGTCAAACGATGGAAATTCTGAGTACACACATTTTGGAGAATTCAGCTTGAAGATCTCAACCCCTTTAGCTTTCACTTTTTCACTTGACCCCCATATTTCCTGCTAATTCTTTCAAAGTTGGTTTTTTTCTATCCCAACACCCCAAGTTGCCCTTTTGCTTTATGAAATTGTAAACCACATCAAAGAAAACCTATCTTTGAGAAGTACCTAAGTGGCACATTATGAACTGCAAAGCTCCCACAGAGCAATTTAAAATGATGAATATCCTTTTCAAACATCCTTTTCAAAATTGCACATGGACTTCAGCCAGTCACAAGACAGCGATGTGGAGGATGCATTAAAGTCCCCATCTGCTCTTCACATTGCTCATCATTGATTTATAATCCACAGTAAGTCATCTGGCCACACAGGCATTGCGGAGACTGTTACCTTTGAGAAGATTTGTCCGTGCCTTAGTAATTTTCTCCTACCTGCACCCTGATGTGACTCATTGCTATTCCAGGAACAGTTCTTCCCACTATTCTCAAAGAAGAAGAAGAAGGGGGGAAAAAAAACTGTGGTACATTTTAAACTTTGAGAAAGTAAATAAAGCTCTTTAGGGATAACTTCAGACTACTGCTTTCATTAAAGGAGCTTCGACTCATCTTCACTCCTTTCAAAAGCAGCAGTCCCTTCCTGCTTGAATTCTCATTAACAAAATCACCAATATTTTTCCTAGATCAGCTATCATTTGCTCACTGGGTGACATATATAGATATTTCCTTTTTCACAAGCCACAAGAGAATACACTGTTGCAGGAGATAAAAATAAAGATTAGAGTTTCAAGTCAGTGACCCCAAGCCACAACTCCTGCTGTATAATTCCGAGCAGAATCTCAAAGTGGACAGATGTGATGTCCACCGGGACAGCTGTAAGAGCTGAAGGGTAAAGGGAATTCATGCAAGTTCATGCTCTGAAGCTGGTACAAGGCAGGTTGAAAGGTAAGACTGTCTGGCATCAGTGTCCATCATGTTACAGCCACCATCTTGGCCATGTGGACCCTGGCACTCTTCATACTGGGATGACCACCCATATACCTTACGGGAATATTCCATAAGATTCTCTTAGAATGTCCCAAAGACCTCTCATTGGCATTTTCTTTTATCTACTCTATACCCTCACCTGCCCTGTGCCCAATTTTCCTGCTTAGATGCTAATGATCGGTACAAAGAGAAATATCTTTGACTCTTCATCCCTTTCAGGAATGCACTTTAAATAGAGCTCTCTTACAAAACATTAACTTTTCGGCTTAGATGAGGGGTCCCTCCTGCTGGGAATTGGAAGAGAAGTAATATCTTGGGAAAGGCAGGCCAGTGATTCCCGAGTTACACTATTTGATGGTCATTTACTAGTTCCCAGTAATGACTGTAATCTTTGGGATCATATAGAATAAATCTTTGGGTCATATAGAATAAAGTTTTAGCTGGTTGCCTCAAAAAAAAAAAAAAGGAAGCAGTATGAAAAAGACATATCCAAATAAGAGCCACGGGAATTTCCAAGGAACCTATGAATAACTAAGATCATTTAACTTCATAGAAATGGAAATATGGTTTGGATATATGAAAACAGTTTAGTCTTCAAGGCAGAGCTAGTGAGTGTGTTGGCTTTGTGTTCCTGAAGAGCATGAATTCATTGCCTCTCCTGCCATGATGTTCCTCTTGGTTTCTATTTGCCTGATGCTATTGGCCAATCACCATGCCCTCTCTCTGCTCTGCATGGACTCTGATTTCTGCTTACTTATAATTTCAGCCTTTGCACAGCTCCCAAGGTCTCTGTTTTTAGCTTTTTGTTTTCAACATTTGTTCTGGATTCTAATTGTTCCACTCTAGTATTTCTAAAGCAAATGCCCCTAAAAGAGAAGTTACTTATCTGTTAATTAGCCATCTTCTTGTTGGGGAAGAAGCATTTCCAGGCTTCAGCCAAAGTATTCTTCATTGCCAGCAACAGAAATCAATTTGGCTGGATTAAGCAAAAAATAAATTTATTGAAATGATTAGAGAGATACTCAGAAAATGAATGTAAACAAATGGAGGCAGAGAAGCCAAACCACACCACTAAATCGGCTGAGGGAGAACTCTTTGCCATCAACCAACTGTAGGAGTTGTGACTTGTAACTTACACCTGAACACTGGAAACCAGTGTCACTGCTTGTCCCCCTGACCATGCTGAGCCCTGGAAATTGAACATTGCTGCAATTACCACTGCAAAGACCTCCCCCCATCTGAGCTTCCCTGTATCACCAATCACCTCCCAACTCCAGGGACAGACTTGATTGCCAAGTCTGTATTACAAGCTAGGGTGAGAGATAAAGAGTATATGGCCTTTGGAGTTTCATCAGCAGGAAATGGACTCTGCCTGCCTTTGAGTCTCAAACGGTAGGAAATATGGTAAGATGGCTAGTTGATAGAAAATCAAGAAGAAAATGCAGGAAATGATTGCACTAACTTATGATCAGCTGCCCTCCCATTACAAATCCATCTGAGCCAATATTCTCTGCTTAGGAAGTCAGGATGTGGCTGCTCACTTAGAAGGACCATGAGAAGGGTGGTGATCTTGACTGGCCAGTGCAAAACTACAACATAACCAAAAAAGTGTGGGAATTTCTTTCATGTGCACTATTGATTTCAAGGCTTAATTTTTCAAAATATGAATTTATGTATATGTCAGTTTTCTTTATTGGACTGTACATATTTTAGGGCAGGGACTTTGTCTTATTTGTTTTTATATCCCCAGTGCCTAAGACACTGCCCAGCATATAGCAGATACCTATTAAATAAAATTTGTGGCCGAGAAATTTTTCTGTACCATTGGATAACATAAATTTCTCCAAGCTTTTTGAAGGATCATAATTAAACAAACAAAAAATTATTATCAACACATCAAGAAAGAGCTAAAGAAGCAAAAATGTTTTGATTTATACTCTTCCAGAGTAATTTTCTTAGAGTTCCTCTTCAGAGCACAGATCTTTGAAATTGTGGCTGATAGAATGAGGGAATTGCTTGATATGAAGAAGAAGCGAGAAGGTAGATATTGAAAAGGGAACATCAAAAGGAGGACAGAGATGAAGGAATAAAGAAAATGAGAGAAGAGTTAGTCCAAGGAGTATTAGCAACAGAAGTTTCCTGATAATCTAGAAGAAAATTAATAAATGCAAAAAGGATTCTGAATACTGCTTTGAGAGCAGCAAAGTGACACTAATATTTTAAAGTATATACTACATGCAAACATTTACTAGAAACTGGATAGTGTGTGTGTGTGTGTGTGTGTGTGTGTGTTTAACATTTCTGGCAACCACTAATATATATGGTGGACAAAATCATTTATACTTTGTAAATGAGGAGAATAAGGCTCAGAAATATTACATGATGGGTTTCAGGAACACAGATATTAAGCATCAGAATTTATTGATTCTATATATGAATCCAAATTTCACACTTTTTTCAACAACCTATTTCTCCCTGAGTAAGACTGAAGATGGGTGAGGAGGAATAATCCTGCTCAATAGAAACTCTGAATTCAAATTCCCCAGCCTTTAAATGGTGTCTGAGCTGCCTTTATACATTCTATAAAAGAAAATCTGACATTTAAAAATACTTAGATGTTTGGATATGAAATTTTTAAAGGTAACAGGAGCTTTATTTCTGATATCAGCCTAACTGACCTCAATTCCTCATTGTTCTTGGAAGCAATAAAGAAATTTTATATAGTCTCAAATAGAAGATGACATTATTATTCCACTCTTAAAAATAAGAGGAGTTTGATTTAATCTCTGAATTTACCAAGATCTCAAAACACATTTACATGCTTTCCCTATGCCACATCTGAGTGATCAATTTTTTAATTTTTTTTAATAGTTGCAGAATGACACTGCTGACTTTGATACTACCCAAAAGCCTAATATCACTAAAGTTTATCAGTGGTCCTGCTGGGGAGGTAGAATACCCTGACTCAAAAGCAGAAGGATTGCAGAAATGCTAACACTACATCAGGTTGAATGGTCCAAAATGCATGTGAACGTAGAACCTATTAATGTGGACTTGGTGGGGAGAGAGGTCTTTGAAGATATAATTAAGAATCTCAAAATGAGATCATGTTGGAGATTAGGGTGCACCTTAACTCTATGAAAGTGTCCTTAAAAGAAAAGGGAAGAAGAAACACATCACGAGATGATTTGAAGACAGAGGAAGGACCTGGGCAATGCATCTATCTATAGCCAAAGGGCACCAATAACTGCTAAAATCTACGGAAAGGTATAAATGGAATCTCTCAGAGCCTCCAAAAGGAACCGAGTGATGTTTTGATTTCTGCTTTAAGTCACCTAGTAACGGTTTAAATGGTCATTTGTTACAGAAGCCCTAGGAAACTAATACACTAACAGAGTTCAGGAAAATGTCAAGAAAATTCTTGCAGAACAGATATCAAAGACAAGGAAAAGAAAACTCACTTACCTTGTCTCCAAAGGTAAGACAAGGAAAATGAAACTGCTTTATATTAATCTGAATGAAAAGTCTTGCCAGGCAATGAATAGTTCTCTTTCCCTCTCTGAAACTTGCAAGACATCTGCAGGGTTTCTCTATAGACAAAATGCATTAGCATTACGTAGAGTGTGAATGAACCAGACCTTGGGGCTGAGGCTAGGAATTTATTTTTTTTTTGGGGGGGGGGGTACCAGGGAGGGATTGAACTCAGGGGCACTTAAACACGGAGCCACATACCCAAGCCCTTTTTGTATTTTATTTAAAGACAGGGTTTCATTGAGTTGCTTAGGGCCTTACTAAGTTCCTGAGGCTGGCTTTGAACTCTCGATCCTCCTGCCTCAACCGCCTGAGCCACTGGGATTACAGGCATGTGCCACTGTGCCTGGCTTGAGGCTAGGAATCTTAAGAAAAAAAAAAGTTTGAGGGGCTGAATTGTGGCTCAGTGGCAGAACATTGCCTTGCATGTGTGAGGCACTGGGTTTGATCCTTAGCACCACATGAAAGAATAAATAAATAAATTGAAGTTATAAAAAAAGTTCCAATTCATTAAAAAATTTTAAAAAGAAGTTTGAGGACCACTGTCTTCAAGGTCAACAGGTCTAACTGTCTTTTCATATTTCCCAGGGTTTCTCAGGCGAGGTGTGACAACAACCAGTACTCTACATGATTTGGGGTTGCATAGAGGACTTATGATTTTATTGTAGGTTGAAATACAACTGGTATCTAAAACACCAATGATTTCATGGGTATTGCTTACAAAGAGGATAAGTAAAAATTCAAGGTAAATTTTATTAAGTATGTAACAGAGCAGGAGGTAGTTGGATGTAACAAACCTCATGGGAACAGCACAGGTGGGGCTTAGGGTGCAAATGCAAGGGTGTTGGGAGAGAAGCAGCTCTCTGAATCTAGACTTCTTGATGATATAGCTCATTCCACCCTCCTGCATTTTAGATCAGGCACAGAAAGTTACACATAGAAATGATGCATACACACACACACACACACACACACACACACACCCGCCTGTCTCTACCAGGAAAACAATTGATGGGCCCAAGTAACAGGAGTGGATAATGGTGAATGGCAGTCTGTGTGCAAGTGTAAATGGTCACTGAGATTTGGGCAGCATGGGTCTATATTGATTTGCTTTCCTGCCACAGGTAGATAGGTCTTAGGATGAAGACAGCAGAGGAAGGTAAACCAGAGGATCAAGGAAAAGAAAACCACACTAATATTTCCCAGGGGCTCAGGTCACTTAGGCCACAGAACCAACAGGATTATGGAATTTCAGAGAGAAAGAGACTTCAGACATCAAATGAGCCAAAGAGACTTCAGACATCAAATGAGCCAAGACTAACATTTAAGATAAAAAAAAAAAAAAACCCCAGTAATAGAGAGACAGAGTGTGGGGTGAAAGAGGTGATAGTCACCAAAGTGAGGCACAGTAGTTAAGGGCTTCTTTTCCAAAGGTTCCTTTATGATATGAGATTCTCTATGCCAGTTACTCATAGGGACTTTTATCACTGACAGCCATAGAAACTGCAATCCTATTCATTCATTTGACGTTTTAGTCGAGGAATCAGAGGGTAGCGAGGAGGGGCGCTGAATGAGGGAGGACTCAGATGAAGCTCATCATGGGATAAGGTGATGCCCCCACGCTGCACAGTCAGAGCTGGGCTTGTGATGATGCACTGTCGTTGTTTGAGGGTGGGGGCTGCGCAGGACTCATAAAAGATGCAAGAGAAGAAACTTGGCAAGAAGTGAATGTTTTCGCCTGCAGAGAAGCCCCTGAGTCTCCAAGAAGCTGCACCCCCACCCCATAAACCCCCACAAAAGTTCAGCGCAGCACACCTGTCCTCCCCAGATGGGGTTCCCTGCGCAAACGCCTCCTCGCCCTCCGGGATTTTCCAGCCGCGGCGCGAGCTCC
>NW_025999932.1:31368380-31443166 GCF_001458135.2 Marmota marmota marmota
CCAGAGCAGCGGCTGGGGGGAGGCGGGAGTGGGCCTCGCTCACAGCCATTGGTCTAGGGGCCGGGAGGGGCGGAGGGACACGGTGAGGGCCGTGCAGAGCTAGCAGCCCCGGGCCCACTCGCGCTGCGCCCGCTGCCCGTGCGCTCCGGCCGCGCTCTGTGTCCCTGCGCTCAGCATTCCCGGGGACGGCTTTACGGGCGCGAATCTCTGAGACAGGGGCGCCGCCCCACCCGAAGCAACAAAGCCCGGCGCAGGTGGGCTCGCGTCGCGACCAGCAGGTCAGTGAGAGCCTCCCGACCCGGCCAGTGAGCTCAGGCAGAGTGGGGAATCCGAGACGCACTGGGTGCCAGAGCACGAGGGGCTCCGGACTCCTCACCTTAGGGCGGCCTTGAGTCCATTGGCCTCCGGAGACTCCTCCCAGACTCTCTCCAGGCTCCTTGAGATTTTGCACCTTTCTGGGAAACACCTCCCGAATCTATCCTTTCCGTAGCAGACTGCGTTCTTAGGGTTCCGGAGCAGCCTCTGCAGCCCAACTCTACGGGTCTCTGGGAGACTCCTTACAGCCAGAGCCTCGAGGGGGGCCGGCACGCAGTGTCCTTGGCCCCGGGATGACCCACCTCCTTCTCAGACACAGGGATCAGGAAGGTCTGCTCTCGAGTCTGCCGCTACAAAAGGTTGATTTCTGTGTGCAAGTGTAGTTTTACACTTTGCGCAGTGTATTTCTAGCTGCATTTTGTTTGGCCTTTGTGATATGTGTGGTCATTATTTTTGTGTTTGTTTTACGCTTATATGAATTTTTAGGGTCTTCGGTCCCTTCTCTGAGAATCGCCACACTCACCACTGGCCGCTGACTTTGCGCCTTACGGGTTAGTGTAAGGATTTTCACCAGTCTTCCAAGTGGCTCCAGATTCAGAGAAGTTTTTCCCAGCTTTCGTTCCCCAGCTGTGGTTTCCCCGAGTTCCCGTGAAAACCCAGCAAGTAATTGCACCAGCCATCTATCCCCTTTTCCGGGTCTGATGAGACGCTGAAATCCTGCGTTTCCCCGCCAAGGTGCGCGGATTACGGGCAATTGTTAAATTCTTATTAAGACTGGGTATATTATGTGCTCTCCGCCAAGGAGCACAAAGACCCATTCATTCACAGAAACATCTTGTTGAGTACCAGGTTTGAGGACTGTGCCTGTGCGTTTTGCACAGCCAGATGCCCCAAGAGCTCGGGTTTGGTGTCAGATTCCAGATACGGGGTCTGTTTCTTAATGCCCTTCATTTCCTCTGCCGGTTAATTTTCCTTCGGAAAATTTTCTGCTAAAGTAAGTACTCCGTTGGTTCTTTGTGCTGGGTCATGAGATCCGATGGCTAGAGGACATCTCAAAGCCTTCGTATTTTTTTTATGGCCACACTACAGGTGAAGAGCATGGGGAAATGGGCAATGGTTACTGTCCCGCGACTGACCAGAGGACCACTCCCCAAGATGTTTCTCCTAGGGTGCGCTTCACTTCAGATTTCCCAGATTCATTGTTCAGACAACAGCCTGTCCACAGGAAAAGAAGCATGTTAAGAGACTGGCTTTTCGTAAAAGATTTGCCTCTTAATGCAGTTTTGCTGTTCAATGCATCCTCCTTAAAAAAAAAAAAAATTAAAAGATAATATTTTAAGTTGCTTAATTATGCAGCTAGTCTGGGCGTTTTGCATTATTTATGATATGGCCCATAGTGGTTCTTAAATACCTTTTTGCGATTAAATATGCTTCATTTGGCTAAACAGAGTATCATCATGACCTGTATCCCCACCATATGCAGGGTAGGACAGGACCCTTTATAATCAGCAATTGTTGATCAGTAGTGCAAGTGACTTTTTGTAAAGTGCGTGTGAATGAAGCTGCTTTGTCACAGGCAGCATTGACAGCACGCCCTCAGGGCATGCCCTAGTCACCTTCAAAGGGTGTACATGGTGGAGATAGCAACCCATCTGCCAACCAAAGAAATGATCTGGAAATCCTGAGTTCCAGAAAGTGGGTGGATTATTGTGTTTGTGTGTTTTAAGTATGGATATCTTACTTGTTATTCCTCTAAATCAGACAAGTGCTTTAAGAAGCTCAATGCACATTCTTGGTTGTCATTAAAGAAACCTGATGTAAGGTGAGGTCCATTCTCTTCACCTTGCTTCTGGTTAGTTCAGTTCACCAGATTTTACTAGATGTTTATGATATGAACACGCATAACCGGAGTTGAGAGACAAATGATGTGTGAACGCGTGTAGCAGTAAATCCACCAGAGATTTATTCGCAGGTTTCTTGAATTTCTTTTTCTCTTTTTTTTTCTTTTTTAATGAGGGCAGATGAGGGATGGCAGAGATGATTGGTAAGAATGATTAAGCATACTCGTCATTAAGTAATCCTGGAGTTATACATTCATTATAACAATGAAAAATTAACCCATCACAGGCAAAATTCTCTGATTCAGCCTCTGTTCTAAGTCAAGTCTGAGCTCATTTAATGATAACTCTTCTCTCTGGGATTACTTTTCTCCCACACTTGTATTTTAATACTCTTTTTATATAATGATTTTATGTTTAATTCATTATTGGGGAGAAGAGACAAACGTGGAATATATTGTATTATTATATTACTATATAAATATAAATTATCACAGGCCTGATTTTCATATACTTTTATTACTGTTCATAATGACAGCTAAAAGAAAAAAATAATAAAGCCTTTAATGGAATGGGCAATCCAACAAAGAATTAGCTCAAACCGTAAGTGCATGAGTTTGCAGGATTCCTTTTAGCCAATGTATGTACCTAGAAGATTGATTCAAGGCAGAGGTTTAAATGAAGAAGTCCTTGGTATGCATTTGTGGCTTAGCCTTTAATTTGGTTTCAGAAAATTTATCTGTGCATCCACTAGCCATTTCAGGTGTAGGATATAGGAGACTGAGCCAAATTCTGTGATCCCTTCACCTCTGATTCTGATTTTTGAGATGTATCTGCAGAATATAGTATTCTCAAAGGCTCAGTCTCCTGACACAGACTGCCTCATTCAGGAGTTTCTTAGGTTTATGGCCACACTATGTTCACACTCAGAATCAGGATATAGCCATTATTTATCCTTTGCTAAGTTTGGAAATTAAAGGGAGAGAGAAAAATTCTGAGCATTCAAGTAGCCATATACACTTCAACACCAATCTCTGAGCACGAAATGGCACAATTCAGCCAAAACAGTGCCAATGTTTCAAAGCTGTCAGTTCATATCAGGAACGGTATATGTCATTAATATTTCCTGAGTTCCTAACTCTTAAATTCCCACCTATTAGTTTATATTTAGATAGAAAAGTAGTCAGTCCAGGTTTACTATTTGTCTTATGGGTTTGATTGTTGATGCTGATATTGTTATAGACAATAGTGAAAGGATCTGAAAAACGCAAGCCTAGAATAGTTGTTAAATGAGTTACTTAGGAAGGTAACAGACCTGAATCCAACCTCTGATGGGGAACAAAGAGAGGAGTGGCTGAAAGAACTGGCTCCAAATTCAGAAACATAGGAAGATGGCTTACTTACCCATAGTTAAAACATTAACTCCTGTCATGCTGGGAGCTCCCAAGGGAAGCCAAATTAGCAGCTTTCCTGATTAATTTGCTACAGTAGTCGGTATGGATTAGAAGTGTCTGGTAATTTATCAACTGCTACCCATTAAACTGGTTTTGGTTCTTACTTACTTTTAGTTTCCCAGAGATCAGGATTGTAGCACCCAGATATACTCTTCTTGTCTTTTAAATCGAATGTTCAAACCCCCCTATAAAATGTAGCTTTAACTCAAAGCACAATAAGTTCTATTGGAAAAACTTTCTGGCCTTAGACTGAGAGTCTTCAACTTTGAAAGAAATGGTGCAAACGAGCCATTTCAAAGGTTTGTGTTAAGTATTGACAGTATAGAAGGAGAAGCAAGTGGAAGAGGAAGAGGAGGAGGAGGAGGATCACAGAGAAGGAGAGGAAAGAGTCTGGGCTTAAAAAACAGGAGCATTTCACTGTGTATGCTATAATTAAATTTTATTTCTATTTCTTAATGAAAATACCTTTATTATTTTTCTGATTATAAAACAGTACATGTTCTTTGTATCAAAATTTAAGTACAGAAACACACAAAACAGAATATTGACATATCCATAATACTAGCTTCTAACAAAAACATACGTTAATTAAAGTTTAGTGCATAGCCTCTTATTTTGTTTTTACATCCACAATTGTGCATGTATATGTAGTAGGAGCTATAGTAGTCTTACAAAAGTATAATTATATTATACTTTTCTATATTCTAAAACTTACATTGTTTACCTAGCCACAATATGTGTTAGGCATCTTTCCATAATAGAAAAATATAATCCTTTGATGCTAGTATCAGAATACTCCATTGTATGATTCTTCCAGCATTTATTTAACCAATTCACCTTCAGTATTTAGTTGCAAATACGTTGTATTTTTTACCTGTAAAAAACTTTTATTGCCAATTAACATTCATGTATAAAAGTATACAAATCATAAGGACATAAGCAGTGATTTTTATGTTCAATTTGAACACATCCAAGTCATTAGGATCCAGCTAAAAACAGAAAATATTTACCAATACCTCTGTCTTGCCCTTCATATGCCTTGGCCACCTGTCATTTCTAATAATCCTTTATGAGCTTTTTGACTTTAGTGTCCATGCTACAGGTGCTAAGTTAAGGGCACTAACTTAACATGTTGACTTGGAAAGGGTTCTCAGAGTTTGGGAAAAACTCCTTGCCAGCAGAGATGGTCTAGTACAACTAGTTGGTCAAAGTTGTTCTAGTCCAAGATATTTCATTTTTTCACCCTTATTGCTTTATTATCCTTGTCAGATTTGATCTTAAATTAGTCCCTTGGGCCCTGATTTGCATATATTTTAATGGTACTAATCATCTAAATAGAGGAAAAATTCCTGGATAACAGAAGAAACTGAATAACTTGGTTTTCATCTACTTTCCTCTTGTTGGCTATCCAATTTGCCTATGAGTATAGAGTGGATTTGAGTTTGGAAAAGGGTTATTTGGCTTCCATTTTATAAGTTTCTGACCAACTGAAGTCTTCTGCAAATCTTTTTCAAAAGCAGACAAGGCATAAACAGTGATCTTCAAAATACACTAAACTTTTTTAGCCTCTATGTCCTGCTTTTGGGGTGGATACTGGGGCTGAAAATCAGGGGATTCCACAAGCTAGACAAGCAGTGAGCTTCATTCTCAGCCTTTATTTTGACTCAGGGCCTCACCAAGTTGCCCAGGCTATCCTTGAACTTGTGATCCTTCTGCCTTGGCCTCCTCAGTAGCTGGGCTTACAGGTGTGTACCACCACATCCAGCTACAGTTTCCTGAATTTTAAGGATTTCTAGCTCTCTGATTTCATGAAAACTTTTTTCCTTTTGTTACTATTTTTGTTTAGTTTCCTTTTTGTTTTGTTTAAGTAGAGGAAAGTTAAGATTGAGAAAGACTATAAAGAAAAAAAGAAAAAATTAGATATACAACAAATGTTTGATGTTAGCAACACCATAAATGATAAGAGAAAAATACTTCTTTTGTACTCATCTGTCTTAATGTGTATTACTCTTTTTCTAAGAAGCTGAGATTTTTGTATGCATTCCCTAGCACAGAACTGCTAAGTATTCCTGTTTATACCACTGTGGCTATGATCTTCCTGTAGCGCTACTCAAAGCATGGTCTATACCCAGTGCTCATGATAAGATGCTGAATTTGTGTCAGAATTGAAATCAAATAAGTCAGTGAGCACACTTTAGTTAATTTTATTTTTGGTAGTGAGATTTTTAAAACTTTTATTGGTGTCTATCAATTACACAGAATAGTGGGTTTCATTGTGGGATATTCATACATATATAAAACATAATTGATTCTTTTTTTTAGAGAGAGAGAGAAAGAGAGAGAGAATTTTAATATTTTTTTTTTAGTTTTTGGCGGACACAACATCTTTGTTTGTATGTGGTGCTGAGGATCGAACTGGGCCGCACACATGCCAGGTGAGCGCGCTACTGTTTGAGCCACATCCCCAGTCCATAACTGATTCTTGATGCAGGAAACAGTGTGTGCATTGCAAGTTACTGGACTCACAAGGACTTTTGACCAACATGTCACTAAGGGAGCCAAGTGGCTACTTCTGGTGGCATTAGTCTCTGAAGTGACAATTTGTAGTCAAATTGAAAAAATGTACAAAAATGCAAACATTTTTTTTTTTCTGTACTGAATTTCTGTTGAATATTTCAGTTGTTTCTGGTTGGGTTAGTCTTAAGATAGAGTGGCTGACAGTACTGTGGCTTATGATATTCCTCAGTGTAGTGAATTACAGTGAACCTCCCCTACAGTGATTGTGAAGTAGGTATTTTTTTTTATCTCCACAGATAAGCATAGTGCCATGGGTTGTGATTATAAATGATTTGTAATTTTCAAAGGATGGGATTATAATAGAGCTTAACTTAAAGAATATTTTTCAATGCATTTCATTGCATACCCAGTCAGAGCTTCACTGATTCACTATGGTAAACTCTTAATATTTATTATGCTCTTCAAAATACATTTTTTATAATCCTCTAGCCATGTTCACAAGAATGTATTTCAAATTGACAGCTTACTCCTGCATGTCTTCCTCAAGTGTCCTGAATGCTTGTCCTAATAAAATCCCAGCTTTGTTATATTGTTAAAAGACACAACTGGTTGATAAGAAAGTATGAGCAGACCTTTCTCTGGAAACTATTAATTTTATTTCTATAGCTAAAATATTTAAAATTTATGGAAGGTCCATTAATATTTTCTTATTGAATATTTATCCTTATGATTAATTTCCATGATTTTATGCAAGATCATTCATTCATTCATTCATTCACTCAATGAATATTCTTTTACTTATCAAAACAGACCAAATACAGGATTTCTCTCCAAGAAGCTTCAAGTTTCTTCATTCTTTTATTCTTTCACTCATGCAACCATCCAACAAATGCTCATTGCCCATCCTTATGCTGTACTCTGTTCCGGTTTATGGATAGAAATGTAAGTGAAGTGTTAGTCCCCTTTTCTAGGAGTTCAGTCTATCGAAGTAGACAGACAGGTAAATACATATAATAAGTATAATGAAATGCAAGAAATGCTAGTGTTGAAAGGTATGGAGTCCTGAGAATACAGAAGAGGGAGCTAACAATTTGCATGGAGAAAATAGGTGAAGATTATAAGATTAAATGTAAGTATTTAAAAATGATTAGGATATTAAACTTTTAACAGCTTAATATGCCTGGAACATCATTCTTAAATGCAATGATAAAAATGAGATTGGAAAAGGAGCCTATAACCAGATAATAAAAGACACATAATAGAGGTCATATAGTGCAGGAGAAGTCTTCTAGATTTCTTACTCAATATGGTAACTGTAAAACTTACATGTATAGACTTATGCATATAATGACAATATTTTACTCCTCTGGGTGGTACATAGTTAACAAGTATTTATTGAATGCATGAATGCATGCATCAAAGAACATAGCTTTTCTTAACCAAAGGCAATAGCATTGCCCCTTAATTTCAATGAGCTGTTTTTTCCACTGGGGTCATGAGGTAGTATCTTTATTGTTGGTCACCTATTTCCACTTGAAAGCATTATGTGCATGTTTAAGTGACATTTGGTCAAGATTATCCTTATACAGTAGCAGCTCATCATATTCCAGTTTATCAGGGAATATTTTTTGTTCCATCAGTAGCTTTATCTCTTTAAACCTAATTCTCATATAAGTGAAAATTAACCAAACATTATTTCAAACCTTCTTTCTCACCAGTGTCATAAGACATTTTATATACAATTTATGCAGCTCTCAGCTTTTCAGAATTTGACTTCTTTACAAATACTTGAAGACTCAACATAAATTCTGCTGTCTCAGTACAGTGATATTTTATGTTAGTCAGTAGAAGGTAGATTATGCTACAATAACAAATAAGCCAGAACATTGGTGGCTTAAAACAACAAAAATCTATTCAATGTTGACATTAAGTGTCAGTGGAGTCAGCAAGGGGTAAAGGCACTCACTGTGATCATTCAAGGATGCAAAAGAAGATGGGCAGGTAATTTCACAATTACTGCAGCAGAAGGAAGGGATATGCAAATCTCATATCAGCTCTTACATTTCCTATCTAGAGGTGATAAATGCCATTTTTCCTACATTTCATTAACCACCCACCCTAAATTCAGAGAGAGTAGGAATATATGATCCTACAACATGTCTAGAAGGAGGACCCTCAGAAACATTTCATGAACTGCTTTAAGGACTACAAAGGCATCCTCTTCAATTCTAGACCCCCAGAGAGAAGAAATAAAATGAATATAGAATATGGAAATATAGATTTAAATTTCATCCTTGTCTCTAAGTGGCTGAATAACGTTGGGCAGGCCTTTGTATTTGCTGAACTTTAATTTTCCCATCTTTTAAAAAAGATGGAGAGGCTGAGGCAGGAGGATCACGAGTTCAAAGCCAGCCTCAGCAAAGTGAGGTATTAAGCAACTCAGTGAGACCTTGTCTCTAAATAAAATACAAAATATGGTTGTGGATGTGGCTCAGTGGTCCAGTGCCCCTGAGTTCAATCCCTGGTACAAAAAAAAAGTGGGAGATAAGAATAAATAAGAGTTGCAAAGTTTAGAAAGAATGTGCATGCACACACACACACACACACATCCATAACTGGAATATGCTTTCTATTTAATAAGTGTTGGCAGCTATCACTTATGTTGTGATTGTGGTGGTGATTGTGATTTTCTTAAACTGGTTTGTCTGGACATTCTTTCTCCTATAATGGCATCCTGTATTTGCTTTCTTCCTATCATGCCCTGAAGATAGAGTGCCATTCCACAATGACTTGGGGATGCCCACCCCCCCAACACACACCCACTTTTTTCTACTTCCCACCAATTTTTTTGCCTGATGGGTCCTCACATCCCAGACCATACCATGGAAATCTCCCAATGAAGAGCAGATGTAAAAACAGTGAATGTGTTCTGAGCAAGGCTACTTCTACAATTGAAGAAAAACGACACACAACTTTGAGTGTTAAGGTGAAGAGCTCAACCTTGGTCAAAGAGAAAGTCAAAGTCAGTTATCTTGTATAAAAGATTGCTCATGATTTCCTGAACAAGACCATACTTATCTACATTTTTAGGCGAATGTGTGACTGTTTTTCTATAGGTCACCAGTGCAGTAGTCTGTTTACTACAAATAATTCTAAACTATTTTTCAATTTCACTTACTTACATTTCTAAGTTGAAATACATTCTGGGAGAATTGAGCCCACACTTGCTTATTGCTTCCATATTGTCTTTGACAGAGTCTGGTCTTGAGTTGTTGTCTAAAATGACAACAGGCTGCCGGGGGTTTGCATTCCTCCCACACTCGATAGCCTGCCATAGTGTTTTGTTCTGTGTTAGGAGGAACATGCAGACATTTTCTTTGTTAGCCAGACTTTGGAGTTTGCTGCATCTCCTACGGGAGAAAGAGAGCATTTAGGCCAGCTATGCTGCTTTGCTCACAGCAAGAATTAGCAGGACCTCGAGAAACCCCACATGCGGGAACATGCTTTTCTGATGGACACAGCATCCTCTGTTTCCTGCCTTTCCTCATCTACCTAGAAACCCAGTACTTTTATCACCTAGAGAGAGCATTTTGTCTCCTCATAGAGATGGCATTTCCTAAAACTTCATTCTAAAGTCTGACTCATCTAGTACTCATCATTTCAGGGTACCTACCTTTAAACTCCATTGTATGATTGAGGAAAAACACTACTAAAATCAATGCTCCTGGTTTTTTTTTTTTTTTCAATAATATCTGCATTTTGCAGTGAATGGGTCCAATTTCAAAATGATTTGTTGTTTCTATTTCAAAATATTCTGACTCTGAACTGTGTATTCATGAGTTCAAGTTTAGCCTCTTGCCATGTCAGAGAACTCACCTAAACCAGGATGAACCAGGATGTGGTTGTTAGCTATGAGTTGTAAAAAGTGAGAAGTCTTCACTATTTGCAGACTCTTTACTTTGGTTGCCTAGATCAAGTCTCCTATTTGTATTTAATTTCAGTTGCTGTCATATCCTAGGTCTTTGCTTTGAACCTAGACCTTGTTGGCTATCGTGGGCTTTCCATGAATTTTACTCCTTAGTTCTCTCCTTAGTACTTAGTACTTAGTTCTCTCCTTAGTTTTACTCCTTAGTACTCTCTGGACTGACAGTACTGCCAAAGCCCCTACCTTTGGTTATTTAAGCTGCAAAGGGATAGCCTTGGATGCTTCTCAAGCTGATTAAGAGGAACATAACTGGGTCCCTGGGTCCAGGAGTCCAGTGGGAGGCGGCAGGATTGAAGTTATGAATAAGGATGACTGGTGAGTCACTGTGCCTGTCTTCAGACAGCATCTCTCATTGCCGTGGATCCAGTTTCCGGGTCATAGGAAACTTCTTCTAACTCATCCTGCAATGCTTTACCTGTGGGTTAGTGAGCATCCTGAGCTAATCAGCAAGTATTTGTACTTTTCTGGTATTACTGAAGAGTCCTGCTTTCATTCTTGTATTTCTTCAGAAGCTTCTTACATTTTGTCTGGCTTAGTGCACATTATCCAAGCATGTTTTCTTGAAATCTTTGGGGATAAATCATTTTCTCCACTTGTATGTTGAAAAATTTCAAACATACTGAAAGGTGGCAAGAATATGAACAATGAACGCCTCTGTAGCCTTTGATTACATTACCAGCTGTTAACAATTCGACACTTTTGTTCTTTCCTTTTTCTTGCTGTGCCTGGATGTATGTGGATGTGTATATTTTTTGTTTTGTTTTATTAGACTGAACCATCGAGAGCTAGTTGCTTATTTTATGGCACTTTATAGTTAGCTATTTCAATATATTTGATGTTCAAAAACAAGAACATTTTCCTATATCACATTTAGGAAATTTAATACTGATTTAATACAGTTATCTAATGTGTAGTCTATTTTCAAATTTTGACCTTTATAACAAAACTGTTTTTTCTTTTAACCAATCCAAGATCCACAAAGACTTTTTGCATTGCATTTAGGGGATAAATCTTGAAATCTACATCTTACTTTTTTTCCTTCTGTGTATTCAGCTGACTACTAAATAATGTCCTGTGTCCAACAGTGGATGTATCTGAAACTTAGCTTGCCTAAGCCAGCAATTACTAAGCATTATTCTTTTTAAATATCTATTTTGCTGTGAAAGTGTCATCATACTTTGAATGTCATCCATAGAAGACTAGAAGAATGAGAAAATATATTTGGCAAAATTCATATGTATATGTTATGCTAAACACTCAACTAATATTCATATGAGATGGGCAATTTACAGACCCTGTAATCAACTCGGATTCTATTTGTAGTTGCATTATGAGCGATAATGGTTCATTAATTCAAGTAAACGGTATGCTAGATTTAAAATGTTACTAAGTGAAAGACTCTATAAGCTTGAGTCCCTGTTAGGAAATACAGAGATATATTTGTGATATTCCAGTCCATTTTTAGGGAATAGACTCTAAAGTACCCGACTTCAAGCAAACCCATGAGTATAGTTGTCAATGGATATAAACATAAATAGTGGCCTTCTTATTGGTGTGCTAATACTGAAGTTTTTTTCAGGCCACCAATATCATGACTTCTCTCTTCAAATTGTACCTATACACTTGATTTTATAGAGATGTAATAGTTTTTAGAATCTGGTGTATTCTTATGTGCAAAGATAATAGACCATGAACTGAGGCATGTGTGTATTTATAGAAGGAGGAAGCAGTAGAAATAAAGAAGAAAGGAAAGAGTGATGTTGGTAGAGAGGCAGTAACATCATCTCCTATTTTCCCCTTGTTCTGAATGGCTCAATGAGTGGTGGCTGCTTAGATTTAGGGTGGACTTCATCAGTGGTTATAGCACAACCAAATTTCCAAGATATTCTTTGCTCCCTTAGAACAGTTTTGGAGGTACTCAAAGAAAGCCTAAGGATAGCTAGTAGTTTCCATGTAAAGGATTGGATTTTTTTTTTTTTTTTTTTTTTTTTTTTTTGCTTTCAGGGATTTATGACAATCACAAGTAATTTGCAAGAACAAAACCTTTCCAAATATCACACTATATCAGGAAACTGTTACAAGCATATCTTGACTGGACAGAAATATTTGTAGCCGACAGATTATTTTAACTATAGAGACAAAATAAGATACAATAGAAAAGGAACAAACATCATTCCATTGTCCCACAACAACATGGTTTAATGTGAATTTTTAAAAACATTCTTAGTATTGCCTAAAACCAAGCAAGTCTTTTTGAATGCTATGATTCTATATGAATTAACTAATTCAAGCTGCTCTGAGAATAAAAAAAATGTTTGGTGAATATACATCCCAAATATCAGCAATGATCAAAGCTGGGTGTAGGGAGAGAATGGAGCTTGAAATCCCTCATTAAATATGCCATAACATCTTGAAAGGCCAGTCTTGTTTTTTACCTTCTTTATTCCCACTGATTCATCACGACCTTCCCTGAGATTGTGAAATCATTATTTCTCTGGCTATTTGCTTTTCTGTAAATGAAGCATTTAGCCAATGACCTTTTCTTCTGCTCCCTAAAAATGACTTTTATCATTCCAATACTTTTTAACCAATTATATTCACGTCCCATTCAGAGCTTCCTTTCAACCTTGAAGATGCTGCTTTTCTCATTTTGATTTAGACTAATTATGTTAGCCAAGATGGGCCCAGTCTCTCCCAAAGTGCAGGAAGTCTCCTTCTTGGTCATTTCTAAATATCATAAAAGAAAATAAAAATGCAGACTGGTGGGTGTAGCTCCATGATAGAGTGCTTGCAACATGTTTAAGGCCCTGAGTTTGGTCCCCAGCACAAGAAAGAAAGAATTATAAATTGCTATGCCGGCAACTGGCTCTGTAATTGCTTTCTTTGTATCTGGGAAATAACCTGCTTAAATTACCTATCTTATTCTAAAATCTTATTAGTTTAAAATTCCAAGATCATATGTTTTAAAAATGATTATTCTTGCTAAGGTAGTGATTTGGACATGAAACCTTCTCATGGAATATAAGTATACTACAAATTTATTAAGAATAATAGTTTTGTGCTAAGATGTGGCTCAATGGTAGAGCACTTGCCGAGCATGTGTGAGGCACTGGGTTGGATCCTCAGCACTACATAAAAAATTAATAAAATAAAGGTATTGTGTCCATCTACAACTAAAAAAATATTTTTTAAAAAGGAATCATAGTTTGATTTCATTTCTGAAAAACAGCATTATAAATGCAAATCCTCATACCTTTTGAGACTGAACAAGCAAAAGCCAAACCAGTTATATTCACATCCCCTTTCTCAATGATTTCTTGTGTTTTTTTAAACTATTCTCAATTTACTGTTTTATGTATTGAGCAAAGTATATCTGAACATTCTGTAAATTATACCTTAGTAGGTAATTAATCATTAAATAATTTGGACAAAATAAGTTGTCTGACATAAAAATATTGAGAATAAGTGGGGTTTTTTCCCTGTTATTGCTGTTTTGCTGAAAAATTATTTTGCAAAGCTTGAGGTTATACCAGGTCATCAGAAGTCATCACCAAGAGACAGAAGATTAGATTAAATCCAAAGCAACTTAATGACCTGCTTTTAAATTTATTTTGAAAATAAGTCACTGATACCAAGCTATTGCTTTGTCATCTCTCTAATTTTCACCAAAATACAATGAAAAAGTTTAGATAATATTTTCTGATCATTCATTTGAACTGTAGGTAAAGAGGAATGTTAATTTTAATTTTTCATGTTACATTATCTGTCCAGATCTATGAATTTCAATGAGCTAGTTACAACCTCCACCGCTAGGCATTTCTTCTTGTAAGATGACCTTCTAGCTCAATGTGTGATAGCAGAGAGATGCAGTTTATTTCCCAAACTTTATTTTGGTTTTTACCAGACTCATAGAAGGAATCATAATGGGAGTTCACATGAAATTCTACTCTCCCAAAGCACTGAACTGATAAGTAAGGGCAGTTTTAAATAGGCGAATATGTAGAGGGCTGAATCAACTTAAGAGTTAGGATAACTTAGAAGACAATACACTTTTTTTTTTTTTTTACTGTTTCAAGCCCAGGGGTAAATGTTTGTCATTCCCTGCGATGAAGATGTACTTTGAGAGAGGGTGGTAGGAAGCGTGTAATGTCAACACAGATTTTCTCCCATCCACCATGACCTAAAAGGCCAAAGCAGAGAAAAGGCATTAGAAGAAAAGATAATCCTGTGAAGGCTAAGGCAATGGCTGCAAGGTTTTATAGAAACCATGCTATTTCCTAATAAGCTAGAAACAGCTGGGCTTGGATGTTATAATTTCCCTTCTGGATTCTGGAAATGGTGGTCTCTATGTGTTCCTCAGAGAAAGAGATTCAATAAATCATCTAAAACCATTAATTACATTATTATATCTAATTTCACATTTGTGTACTATAAAAAGCATTTTGCCATGTCCTGTTAATTTTTTATTGCACCACTCCTCATGGTTTGGGGAGGATTACCTTTGGAGTGTGACACAGTAGGACTCATAGATGAAATGTTGATGTGACATTGTGGATCGTAACAGCTAGGTTCTTTAAAGAATGTTGCAAGGGGACAAAGCAGCTTGTCCCAGTTTTTTACAATAATAAAGAAAAAAAAACACCTTTACATGCTTGTTATTCACATAGAGATGTATTTGAATAAAGTTCTCATAGTCAAAATTGTTGTACCACATTTGAAGCAGACCAATGGGCTGAGTTTTATAAACCACTGTGCTATAGAAGTCAAGGCCATGGCACGCATGGGCTCTGCCCACATGCTGTCTCTCTGCCAGGGGTCTTGCAATGCTAATGAGAGAGGACTCTGAGAAGAGGGCCAGACAACTTCTGTTCCATTTAGAAGGAATGAAAGGATGAGGTACATGCTCTACAGTATGCCTCTGTTCTTGCCAAAAATTACAATCCTCATAACCACCCTGTAGGAAGGAAAATGTTATAGTCAACTTTGCATGTGGAGACAAAATGCCTGACAAGAACCACTTAGAGGACAGAACTTTATTTTGGGATTCCCAGATTCAGGGTCTCAGTCCATAGCCGGTCAAGTCCAATGCTCTAGGCCCAAGGGGAGGCAGAACATCATGGTAGAAGGGTGGAGGAACACTGTTCCATTCATGGAAACCAGGAAGCAGAAAGAGGGAAGGAAGAAGGGACCACAGGGAAGATGAACTCCTCCAGAACCCGCAGTGACCCACCTCCTCTAGCCACACCCCACCTGCCTACAGTCACCACCAGTCAGTTCATTCAACTAGGATGAACTGATTAGGTTGCAGCTTTCATAATCTAATCACTTTACCTCTGAATATTCCTGCATTAACACAGGAGTTCTGGGGGACACCTTGCATCCAAATCATATCAGAAGCTTCCATCTTCCAGGAAGGATGATAACTTAGTCCTATGACATGGAACAAGATTTGCCCTATCTATGCTGTCTCTCCAGGTCACCACTCACTGCTTTTTTGTAGATTTCTTCCTAACACACATTTTCATTCCAGAAACAAACAGAAAGCTGGCTGACCATGAGCTAAAACATTTCCACAGATATTCATTTATAATGTTGTGATCCAGATGTCTCATTTTCCTTTTTTCAAAAATCACTCTCTGAGGATGGCTCAGGAAAAAAAAAAAAAAAGTCAAAATCCTTGTATGGCTTCCTGTTTCACCTGAAATGAGAGTTTGTTGGCGCTGCCCCAAGATGGGTCAAGGCTATGCATTTGAGATGAAGTCTTTCTTCTTCTTTTCTTTAAGCCTTATCTGGGAAAAAGAACCCAAGAAGCATCATCTTGAAACACTCATTTGATTTCATTTCCACAGTGCCACCTGTCACAATACCTAAACATGTAGAGTTTGGTTCATCCTGAGCATTATGCAGTCACTGTCGAATAAAACATTCACCAGACAGAAAGAAGATAGGCCAATTTTTTAAGCTTCAATAAGGAAATGAGAATTAATGTTGGCAAATTAAAATCATCTCTGACAATGCATATACTCTGTTGTTTCAGAATATAACAATGAAATGAAATTTGTGTCGCTGTCATTTTAAATTAAGAAGTCTGGAAATGATATGATATCTGGAACATTGAGAAGCGATATTTAAAGGAGAGGATATTTAATTGTGAAATTTCAAATAAAGACACAAGGTTTCTTTAGTTTATATTCTACCAGTCTTCCAAAGCCAAGGAGATCAAATCCTTTCTCCAAATCTTCTTCACCTTGTTTTCTGTGAACTAATTCATGTATGGTGAAGAATGTGACCCTCAGGAAGTGGAAAGTACTCTTGGATATTTACTCTGTAAAGAGATACATTTGTCATTGCAAACAGTCTTGGAGTCAGCTGATAGTTTTGTTATTGACTTACTGATGCCACAGTGATATTGTGCGTTTAGCCCCATCCCTAGAAAGCAACCTCTTAACACGGGCTTACCCGGAGAGGTAGGAAAGATGAGTATTAATTATTGTTGTGTAAATGGGAAAACTGAACTCTCAAGGCTGCCTGTGGACTTGCCTAAGGTAAATGGCAGATAGGAACCAATTACCCAACTCTGTGACTTCCCTCTTCCTCCCACAGTTGAGAAAACCAAGAACATGGTTCACATATGGGTTCTGATTACTTCTCTGTCACTGACTAGGTGTGCATCCTGAGTAAATGACAATATCATTACACCTCAGTTTTCTCATCTGAAAATGGCACTATGTTCAAGTCAGCTTTTCATTACTGTGACAAAATGCCTGACAAAAACAACTTAAAGGATAAAGGTTTATTCTGTTCAAGATTTCAGAACATAGTTAGCTGGCTCCATTGCTTTGGGCCTGAGAGTGGATCACAGCAGTACAGTGGAAGGGTGTGGCAGAGGAAAGCTACTCACCTCATATAGATAAGAAGCAGAAGAGGCTGGGGCAGTCAAAATAAACCCTTAAAAGGCACACCACCAAAGACCTGCTTATTCAAGCTAGGACCCATCTCCTAAAGTGTCCACCATCTCCTAATAGTGCCACCAGCTGGAGACCAAGCCTTCAACACATAATTTGGGGAGGAACATTCTAGATCAAAACTATAACAGGCACAATTACCACCCTACCTGCCAGAGAAACAATGGATACATAGTGCTTACTTTCTTTCCCCATGTTAAAAAATAAAATTAAAAAGATGACATACAATTCTTACTACCAAAACAATTTAAAAATTGAGACCAGATGGTATGAGGACTGAGGTGGCCAGAAGCCTAAATCCCTGGTTTATCTTCTAATTACAAATGTAATTCATATCAAATCAATTGGCATCTTTGTTTCTCTATCTCCTCCGCTACACTTTGGTTGTACCAGAACTTTTTTTTTTTTCCTGATTTTTGGTTGTACCAGAACATTTTTTTTCTAACTCAGTCTATTAGGTTTCTATGCTACTTTTTTTTCCTGTACACCATGCTGCCTCTGAGACACTTTACCATGTTCACTAAAGTTGAACAGCTAGAACGTTTGTGTGCAGTAAAAAGATTGGTATTGCCAAATAAGTGTAACACATTTGCAGTCCCACTGTGATTATTATTTTTTTAAAACTGGTTGTTAGAAGCTTGTAACAGCCTAATGGAATTAAAATCACCAGGCAAAGCATAATGAGGAGTAGGAGTCAAATTATTTTAGGAACTACTGAGACTTTGTCCCTGGCCTACTTCGAAGAGCTCACAAAGACTCTGTGTGACACCTGATGGGGACAGCCTTCTCTGAAGTGTCCTCCCTTCCAAGGGATCATTAGTGCTGCTCAGCTCTGGCCACAGTGGCAAATGTCAGCCACTCAAAGAATCAGCTGCTTAATTAGATTTGGAGAACAGAAGGAAAAGGCAAATGCCAGATATTGTGTAGCAAGGGAAAGCCAGGGGCAGAGTGGAGGTTTTCCATTAGCATTTCACCACTGCCTGAGGTGAGTTTTAGAATTTTACAGCAAAATGATCTAGTGCCAGGATCCAGGAAAATCATCTTTTCTGGACTTCAAGAGAGTTCTAGAGTTCTCTACCTGGAGGGTTGCTCTTCCCTCAGGCTGCTTAAATCACAGACTGAACACAGTGAAGAGCCTTATTTTTTTTTTGCACCTGGCTAATAGGCACGGGCGCGCACACGCACACGCGCACACACACACACACACACATACACACACAATTGTGCACTTGCTTGCACACATGCACACAGACACACTCTCTCTCTCTCTCTCTCTCTCTCTCTCTCTCTCACACACACACACACACACACACACACACACACACCTCATTTTGGTCCAATCTTTGCATTTCACAGACTCCTTCCATGTCCAATATCTTCATGAGGAGATGGGGCAGATGTTGAATCATTTTTCAAATGATAAAAGTAAAGCTCAGGAACTGTGGGAAAGTGTGCCCACCTGCTCAAAGATGATGGGGAATTCAGGCCTCAGACCTGTGTCTTGACACAAACCTGGTACTCTCTCTGCCATTCAGAGGCAATTCAATTTGCTCTTCTTCCAGGCAGGTTAAAGTTTTGTTTTGTTTTTTTAATTCAATGCCTGAGGTATCTAAAACAAATTACATGAGTACATTTAAAGAAAATAAATAGAAATATTCGCTGATCTCGAGCAGACAAAATTTTTATAAAGAAATCAGCATATTGTGAACATCCACCAAAAGCACATGTGTGTTTTCAGGGTTCTTCAACATATGCTAGAGGGAAACACTGGTCAGCAGTTGTGCTCTGGACTGCAGGATGTACAGAATTAATTTTCTGGAGGAGGGAGATTTGGAGCTTCTTGGGTTCTTGTCTCAGAGCATTCATTTGAAGCATCTGTTGAAATCTCAGCAGATGGGGCACATCAGAAATATATTTTTCTTTATGTTTTATCTTTAGTTCCTTAAAGAAACCTGGCACCTACTGCACTGTGGGGGGAAATAAAAGTTCATTTTATATCATCACTTGTAATATAAAGACATAAGCATTACTTATTCCTAGGGGAGTTACTTCACTGTTTTCCTTTCCTGGTCAGTTTTATAATTAAGCTTCACTGAAATAAAAACTAAAACTTCGATTTAAATGTGGTATTTCTCCCCCCCAAAATGCACTAAGTGGTTTTTGTTTGTTTTTATTTCTGCAGGTCTTGATGGACACCTGATCCCCTGCTGCTGCCTTTGTTTAAAAACCCAGAAGTTTTGTTGTGCGGATTTCCCAGTCTATAATTTCTGCTGTGGCCACATCCAAAAGCAATGCCAATTACTTCCTTCTTAACCCCTGTGTGAAAATTTGACTTTAATATACCTGTTCATTCCTTCACCTTCATAAAGATGTCTGAGCCTGACTCTTCATCTGGATTTGCAGGGAGTGTGGAGAATGGAACTTTCCTTGAGCTGTTTCCCACATCGCTGTCCACATCGGTGGACCCGTCCTCAGGCCACCTGTCCAATGTCTATATCTATGTGTCCATATTCCTCAGCCTTTTAGCATTTCTGCTTTTGCTTTTAATTATTGCCCTCCAGAGGCTCAAAAACATCATCTCCTCCAGCTCCTCCTACCCTGAGTACCCAAGTGATGCTGGAAGTTCTTTCACCAACTTAGAAGTCTGTAGCATTTCCTCCCAAAGGTCCACTTTTTCAAACCTTTCATCCTGAAGAAAGTGGAAGAATCCTTAAAGCAACAGCAGTTTCAGTTTTCCTTTATGGGGAGTGTTGAGTCATCAAAGAAAGGACCTCTTTGGGTTAGACCAGTTTTCCTCCTTCCTCTTTGATTTCTTTTCTGTTCCCTGATGCTTTTCATTTCTGAATGGAGACGCAGATGCTGACAAATGCGTGCAAACTCGGAGGTGCAGAATTTCACAGACCGTTTGACAGATCCGGAGCTGGCTTCTTGGAGGTTGACCAGCATTTTGTTGTATGTTCACTGGGAGGCTTTCTCAGGGAATGCTGGGTATGGGCTTTTGCACTTCATTTCTCTTACAAAACCACAAGATCAACTGAGCCAGCAGCACCTGGCAAAATTGAATTATTAAGAAGATATTCTCCAAACTTGAAAGATAAAGCAGAGACACCAAATTAAAAAAGAAAAAGAGAAAAAGTGAGTCAGTCTAGAATTAATGTGTAACATTTCTAAACCGGGGGTAAAGAATACACAAAATGTTTTCTTTAATTTCACTTTAACAAATGAAAGTCACATTTATGCATAGATATGACATTTGGAAAAGTTTTGGAAGAGTTTGACTTTCAATAGCAAGACAAATATGCGTCATGAAGCAGTTTGTAATGTATCTGTGCCTCCTGGGCTTTTTCTTCTACTTACGTTGCAGTTATAATAGCCCTCAATTGTGGAATTCTTTATGACAATTGTTATTACTGTTACTAAGAGAAATAAAACCAGAAGAGACACCAAGGATTTTTTATTTTCTATCTATAATTTCTGTCAGTGGGAATTAAGCCTAGGGAAAATATTCATTTCGTTGTATTTTATACAGTCATAACTTCTGGCAGTCATGTATGTTCCTTTTATTCAGCTTCCCAGTCTTTATAATTTTAGTGCAGAATTATATTAAGGCTCCAAGGCATCAGATGTTTGTTCATTCACTTCAGGTTGCAAAACTTAGAGATTAAATTGCTGATATACATGTTTGTATATACCCTGTGAATGTTCTGTGTCTCTGACAATTAGTCATTGTATGTTAATAGAATATTCTGCATTAGGATTCCAGGATGTGTGCTTATATTAAAATTCTAGACCCTCCAGTTGTCCCTGCTGAGAGCTTTAGTTATGCCAGCAGCTGCCACACTGTGATGAGTCAAGTACCTCTGAACTTGGAGGGGGGTCCTCAAAGTGAGATGCTCATGAGCATAGATGCTGAATGTGGAAGAAATCAAGCTGCCCCTAAAAGCAAAACAAAGCAAATGCTACAGCTTCTTAAGAACAAGAATCTTAATTTAATTTGAAAAATAAATGGCCCACAGCATAAACACTGAACTTGACCTGCGGAAGCCACTGTACCAACATGCCAGTCTTCCCGTGGCAACGGAATCAACCTTTGCTCACAACATTTAATGGTCTTAAGTGGTGGAGCTTCAACACGTCCTTAGGTTGGCCTGTGCAGTCAGCACTCTGCGGTCACAAGAATGAGAAGAAGGAACCACCATGTTCCAGGGTCTGTCTTTGTCACTCTGAAATGCTGAGAGATTGAGGGCCCGTAAGGAGGATCAGAAGCCTTTAACTTCCTGTTCTTTTTTCAATCCATAAACTTCACTTAAATCTAACCCTGTTTAACTACTCATATACTCCAAACACCATACAACCTGCACAGAGTTGCTGCCCTTAAATGTATAATCAGTGAAAAATTTGCCTCTGCTGCCATTGAAAGCATTATGTAGTTTAAAATTTGGACTAGAGAAACTCTGCTGTTTTAGATCAGTATTAGCATTCTCTGAGTATATGTATGTATGTACATGGATGTGTATATATAAATATATATGTATTGTGTGTATGCAGACACACACACACACAAACACACACTTTCATATGCTCCTAGTCGAAAGTTGTGTGAAAGCCACACAGGAGTACAGAGACACCTATGATGCCACTTTTTCTTTTCAATTATTCTTGTGTTATTTCGTTACTGAGAGGCAAAGGGACATGGGCGAAGTGACTTTAAAAAATAAAAGGACACATGTTCCACACAGAATAGTAAAATCTGATTGTGATCTGTCCTAAGGGGTAACTTTATAACCTTTCCTTCTGGAAGAGATATAAAGCCTTCTGACAGCAAAACTCCTTTAAAAAACAAATCAAATCAGATCTGCAAGTACACTCCCACCCCTCTCCTGCCGCACGATTTCTTGCACTTCATGTTAAGTGGAGTAATTAGGAACAACATTCAAAATGGAAAATAGGATTTGTCATTACTAGCTTGCCAAGGTAACAGATTGTACAACTTGAGATGAATTTGTGTTGTTTAAGAAGTTCAGAAAGGTTGGAAGATGGGTTTATAAATAAAGAAGTGGAGTCCATTGAAAGCCTGGTTTCTTCTCTGATTTTTTTTTCCTTGTGCGATAATCTGCTCTCTTCTCTCCTAGAGAGGATGCTTTTCCTGGAAGTTTTAAGTGTAACTATGTCTACACAGTGTGTCTATATCTAAATGTCCATAATATCGTATACGTCTTTGTTATAGTATTATATACATCGTTCCTTTTCAGTGTGTCCTCTCTGAAGTAGGGTCAATAATGTTTGACTCAAATGTTGGCCTCTCCCCACTCTGCAAGGGTCACTTCCTCTGGGACAGTGAGCTTCACATTTCCCTGATGAGAAGAATCATCTGGGGGCTTGTAAAATACACTGGTTCCCAGGCTATCCCCTGCCAGACCTCTAGGAGTAGAGCCAGGGAATGGGTATCTTTAAGAAGGACCCAAGTGATGCTGCTCATGAGCAGGGCACACATGGTGGAAGCCTCAGGTTTATTGTTCATGCATACTTGCAGGGGGCGGGGCATCTTCCCTCTCAGCCACTGTCCACATAACTGCAGTTCTCCAAGGTGGGCATTCTTACTCCCAGCCCCAGCTCACAGGCCTCACTGGGACCTCTTCTGCTGGAGACTGAACTCCAGGCCACCCTCCTGGAAATGGATAACTGCTGTGTTGTGATGGATTCGGTGGAAATGGGATATGAACAAGGTCCCATCTCTTCCCTGTTTCGCCTCTTAGATTCCCCCAGCTCCACTTTTACAAGATGATGTGCATTTAGCAGACTAGAAGAGTGAGAGGAACTGAAGGGATTTATAATGAGAGAAAAAAAAAAACATTACATTGTGCTTTGAGTAAGACTATCTACTAGTCCAAAGGAAAATAAGGCAGCTAGAGTATGGAATATTCAAGGAGCAGCATGTTTCTAGACTTGTTTCCCTGCCTTGAGGTCTGCCTCCCACTTCTAATTAATGCCATTTCCCACCCTCTGTTCTCCATTAGAAAGTCCCTTAGCATCCTTTATAGGACTTTTTGCCCATCTCTGCTCTATTTTTCACAAAGCCCCTAGAGTGAACTTTCTTAAACATAAATTCCCTGCTTGCGGTCCTTCGATGGATTCCCACTGCACTCAGAATAAAACTCAAGCTCTTTCTATAATTTCTTAGCAGAACCTCTGAATTCAGAAAGCCTGAGTTATCCAGGAGAGATCTCACCAGGCTGTGTGGGAGTATGAGTCTGGGAGGAGCGTGCGTTGGAGAGGAGGCCATAACAGAAGAGTCAGAGGGGAGCTCTGGGCTCCTGGTCCAGCTATTTTCAGCAGCTCTCCATCACTGAGAGGACAATGCGATTCTTTTGCTTCCTAGTTAGCCAATGGGTGGATCTTAAGATCAAATATGTGTCTGTGTGCATGCACTTGCACACATGTACACTAACATACTAACATACGCTTGCCTCCACAAACACACTTCCCAAGAACAGACAATTATTCTCAATGTGCAAAGACACCACCTGGATTGTTAAAGTCCTCTTTCTTCAATTTAACTTTGTCCTCAATAGCAATCAGAGAACCCTAACTTTCCCTTACTTATCCTTCTACTTCAAAATACAAAAAAGGGCTAGGGAATATGGCTCAGTGGTTCAGTACCCCTGAGTTCAATCCCCAATAGCAAAAAAAAAAAAAAAAAAAGGCCTAAGCATCTACTGCATTGTAAGAGACATTTCCCATTAGTACTGTTTTTATTGCAACAGAGCCCACTAACCCCTGTAATCACTTCTAACTATCAGGATACCTCATCAAACCATCCCAAATGTGGCTTTTCTTTATCTTTGACTGGATCCAAGCTGAGGTAGGGCTTTCATCACCTCGAACACTATAAGGAGACATTATTATCAATAGGCATCTATTAAATAAATGAAGACATCCTTTGGCACTAGATAGAACAGACTTAGCTCCTGCCTCATGAAGCATATAATCTGGTAAAGAAGATACTCAGAAAAACGAATGAACACCAACATGCAAAATTGCAATTTCAATTATCTCTATGAAAAGAATATGATTTTGAGATGATAGACCAAGAGGGAAATTCACATAAGAAATGGTGGTCAGGAAGGGCCTTTCTGATGAGATCATATGGAAGTATTTGAAGGGTTTGGGGAAGAATAATCTCTACAAAAGAACATACAAAAACACCTCAGCTCATATGGACAAAAAAATTCAGAATGTTGGGGTGCAGAGCCTGAGGATGCACAGGTAGGCAGGGCCTGGTACTTATAGAAGGAGCCTGGATTTTATTCTAAGTGCAACTGGAATCCATTGAAGGACTTTGAGCAGAGAATTTAGGTTTAAGAAAGATTACTCTAGTTGCTTTGTGAAAAATAGACCAGAGATGGACAAAAAGTCCTATTCAGATCCATCCCTGGTAGGATATAGGAGTGGGTGGAGAGTTGTTCTCCCTGCCACAAATATCTGTTCATCTTCTAGCCATGGAAACGGTCTTAGCTAAGAATGAGTTACCACACAACCCCCTCCCTCCTCCACTGGTTTCCAACACGCACTCACCTCGCTCTTCTCTCTCTCTCTCTCTCTCCCTCCCTCCCCCTAATACACACACACACACATATACACACATACACCTTCCCAAATTCTTCCTCTCCTCTATTCTCTTGTCCCTATTTGGCCCTTATTTAAAGTCTTTAATTGTCTGTTAAATCCCTGTAACTCTTACTCCAGAATTTTTAACATGATATGTGACTAATGTTCCAATGAAGCTAATATGGCAGTAAATTTGAAGCTTTTAAAATCTTGCTTCTTTTAAAGTCCCATTTCTGAAAAAACTATCATTTTTAGGTACTACGTGATCCATTCTTTAAGATTCTAGTCCTTTTTTTTTAAGAGAGAGAATTTATATATATGTGTGTGTATATATATATATATATATATATATATATATATATATAAAATATATGTATATATTATATATATGTATATATTTATTTATTTTAGTTTTCAGTGGACACAACATCTTTATTTTATTTTTATGTGGTGCTGAGGATCGAACCCAGCGCTCCGCGCATGCCAGGAGAGCACGCTACCGCTTGAGCCACATCCCCAGCCCAAGATTCTAGTCCTTTTGATTCAGACAAAGCTTTGTTCAGATTCCTAAGTGTTACCTCTGTGATCTTAGGCAACCTCTCTGAGGCTTCATAAGTGTTGGTAAGGAAGAGAATAATAACTCCTTTCAATGTTGTAAGGACTAAGCAGGAAATTTTGTGTAAACTGACAACACATTGTTTAATACACGATGAGTAATATTACACATGCAAATGTCAAGCAAACATCATTTAGAACTTCTGATTTTGGAAAGTTCAAAATTTCCTATTCCTACCACCACTTTCTCTGCTTTCCTGTATTTAATTCCTCCTCCATTCTTCCTTTCTTCACTTAACCTAATTGCTTATACAAGGAGCCCTTCTTGCTCCATTGGCATTTTCTTGCTTTGCCTATGTTCTAAGTCTCTGCATGGCCTCAGCAAAGACATGCAGGACACATGGAGAACTCAGGGAAACTGTCTCTCCAAGTAGCTCCATTAGCCAAGCCAGCCTATCCCCTTCCCATGGACTGTGGGTGTTGGGGACAGAGTCATGCGTCACAATGCAAGCAATAACCATGGAGACACAGAGGAAGAATAAGGACTGCTGGTAAGCACCCTGTGGTTTCAGAAAGCATAGCAAATGCGTTGGAAGGACTTGAGGTTGCAATCAAACTTGAAATCATGCAAGGAAAGTCAGAGTAGGGGAGTGGTACCTACTACTTCAGAATCATACCTAAGCATCTATCACTGTGTAAGAGACAATTTTTATTAATACTATGTTTTAAAACAACCGAGCCCACTAACTTCTGTGGTCACTTCTAACTGCCCAGAGGTCTCATAAAACCGTTTTGCAAGCATGGCTTCTCTTTATCTCTCTATTTGCTCAAATTGACCAGAGTTGACTCAATTAACTAGCACATGTGTTAGCCGGCTCAATTAAACTGCAAGCATATCACTAATTTCCAAACTAGCCTTATTGTCTTAAGAATATTTAAAGTAGTCATCATACTGCTTATTCCTAGCATTCAAAGATGTAAAATTCTTGAAGGATTTTTGCATATTGCTACTTATAGATTACCAAATTTCAAAAAAAAAGAAGCTTACAATTTCTTTATAATAAAATCTACTCAACTCCAAAGCTATAGTAACTCAATTTAGATGATTCAGAAGCTAATTCAAGATCTCTTGGTGCCTCAGTATTAGTATAAACATCATCTTTTCACTCTGTGTGAATAAATGCCAGTCCAGAGGGAATTCTGGTTAAGAATATGTCAAATTAGTTTACTAAGATGCCACTCATAAAAACATTAAAAGTATCTAAACACACTACTAGGAATAAAAACAGCCTGGTTTAGTTCAAGGTGATTCATCAAGCATAAGTAAAAATAGCAATTAATAATATTATTGCTAGAACTTATATAATCATAATTATATGTCAGGCCCACTTGTGAGCACTTTAGGTATATACTCATGACACTCCATGAGGTAGGTTTTATTAATATTCTCATTTTACATATTAGGAAACAGGAAATTCACAACGGTAAAGGTGGCAGAATGAAGGCTTCAAGCCAAAAAGTCAGGTTCTAAGTTGTAAATATGCTTCACTTTTAAATTTTATTTATTTATTTATTTATTTATTTATATATGACAGCGGAATGCATTACAATTCTTATTACATATATAGAAAAAAATGTGGCATATGTATACAACAGAAATAGACATTTCTAATAGATATGTTTGGGGAAATATCTACTCAAAAAGTTGGTGGAGGAATAAATGGGTAACCAAACGTTAAACTTTGTAATAGATCCCAGACCAGTATAAACATGAACTTGCTGCAAATGGAGAAAAGGACATCTGGTGTTGCTTTTTTTAAATCTAAATGTTGACACAGGTCCCACCCAATCTCCTCACTCCTTACACACCAGAGGCCAAAGCTATGCAATCTTGAACAAGGGCTCTGCTTCTGGAGTGCGGATACTAAGGCATCTTTGCTCCATGGGCAGCCTGGGAAACATGGAGACACATACACACAAGATACAGTTGAGACCTTTCTGAGAAGATGTCATTTGAGTTGCAAAAGAATCTCCCCCAACGTCCCAAAATTATGGCACAAAGGATGATCTTTCAGAAGATTAGTGTGAAAATGGTTGTTGGACCCCCATTATTCAAATGCTTAGAATCAGCCAAGATAAAACTACAAATTAAAATACAGATTTCAGATTTACCTGAAAAGAGAGAGAGAGAGAGAAAGAAAGAGAGAAATTACATTGAATCGAACTCTAATTACTGTCTTTTACCCACTGAAGTGTTGTCTATGTGACCAATTGCAAGTTCAGAGGTTCTGAAGTTTTTTTTTTTTGTTTTGTTTTGTTTTTCACATAATTGAAAGGAATGCACACTTCAGTGTCCTGCCAACCTAGTCTCAGCTAAAATGGTTAGAAACTGGATTAGACTGTTATTAGAACTTGCTGGATGTAGATTATCTCTACTGGAAGGAAGTATAAGGTACAGCAGACAAGCAGAGGAAGCAAGCTGTCCCCACGACGAGGAGCCTTGAGTCAGCCTTTGCCCCATGGATGGAGCTGAAGAAGGCATTTTGGTAAAACAGCCAAATCCAAAGGCATGACGGGACGAGAAGGCTGAGTATATGGAAGGGGTTGCTGGACACACATAGTAGGAGATGGATCAGTAAATCAGCAAAGAACCACCTTCAGAGTGCCTCAACCCTTGACACCTGTTGCAGCATCTTAAATCCCAGTGTCCTTACATCTGAACATCTAGAGCTTAGCTAGATACTCCATGCAGCACTTTGACAGGATGGGATCTGAAACCCAAGATGGAGGACAAGTGGCTCCCTCTCTCTACCTCACCTCACCCATGTGCCTCCATTTGTGAGGATCTGAATGGACGCTTCCTGTTAATGATCCCAAGATGATAAAATGGCTAGAAAGCAGGGGTCTCCACCAGCTAGGTCAGCCGGGTCTCCACCAGCAGGACTGCACAGGCAGACCTTGTATCTTGCATAGATTTAGGCATTATCCTGAGGCAGCTCTCATAAACAGGGGAATATCATGATCATAGACTTCACATGTGTATTTGAATGTAAAAGTAATAACAGAGAATAGTGTGTCATGAGCTTTAAAGACTTTTTTTTTTTCAGTTCTTGGGCACACAAGGTGGCTTAGTAATGTCTGTAGAATGAACAAAATACTAAAAGACAGGCCAACCATGCAGGAACAAATTCCCTCTGCTCCCAGAAGGACAGCATTGGAACTCACTGACTCACAATTTCAGTAGCGCCATCTAAAAAAATCAATGGAAACCATGTGAATCAGAGGCCCTCTGAGGATCTTTCCAACGTGCCTGCGTCATTGTGGCAGATGGAGAAATATTTATTTGCTTAGAAAAGTGAGTGGAAAGTCACACCGGAAGACACATCACCACAGGGATCACCGTTTGATAAAGCAAGGCATACCACGTGCCCTGAAAAGGTCCTCGAGGACACAAAGGAAGTGGTTATAAGCCAAAGAACCAAAAATTACTGAATAGGAAAAAGGATCTTATTTGGGTCATGAAACTTGGCCTCTCTGAGACTAAATCTCTGTACTCTGCTAGTGCAGCTCTCAATCTGCTGTTCATATAAATATCAAGGTATTTCAAGTTTATTTGGACTCTTTGCTTCAGTGATCCTGCAGACAATTTATCCTACACAGCTTACTAGGCCGAATGAAATCCACAGTTCTGCCTGAATTCTTTTTCCCCTTTAGAGATTTTTGCCACCTCCTGCTTTGGGCTTCCTCCAACTTGTAAGAATAAATTGTTCTACTTCCCTTTCCCCACTTCCCTCTGATACCTTCCTTCATTATCCCCAAATGTTCTTCTCCAGGATTTTTATCAGGCTTATCAACTTTACCCGGGAAAAGCAGACCTCTCACTTAAGGACATGTCCATATCAAAGTACCCTGTGCTCAGAGTCAGCCACCCCTTGACTTTTTCTTCTGTGTCCTTGGCTCCTGAAAACTATCTTACATGGTAATCCCAGCAAAGCTAAGATCCTAGAGACATTTGTACTCAGATCTATGAAACTTTCTCTATAGAATTTGTTTTTCAAATTGCCATGAAAAAGTTCTGAAAGAGGATTTATGAAACAAATGTGCTTTGAAGCTGAATAAATAGCTGATAAATTTCTTTAGAATGCATTAGAATGATCATATTTGCTTTGGCAATGGTTTGGCATACTGCTATAGCACTACCTCTGCTCCAAAATATAAATAAACTATGTAGTGATGTTTTACTCTAATCCTGATACCACTCTTTTTTTTCCTACTTGAATGCTAAAATCACTATTTCAAATTTGTTTTGAGGTGCTAGGGATTGAATCCGGGACTTTGCCCATACCAGGTAAGTGTTCTGCCACTAACCGATAATGGCAACCCCAGTGTCTCAAATTTTACACAATAATTTAGTAAAAAACAAAAGACAACAACAACAAAAACAATGTCCCATATGAAGAGCTGCATATTTATTTATTTGGTGCCAGGGGTTGAACCTAGGGGCACTTTACTACTGAACCACATCCCGAGCCCCAATTTTTTTTTTTAAGACAAGTTAATTACTTAAGTCCTTACTCAGTTGCTGAGGCTGGCTTTGAACTTGCGATCCTCCTACCTTAGCCTCTGAAGCTGCTGGGATTACAGGCACGTGCTACCACACCAGGCTAGAGTTGCATTTTTAAATGTGTTTATTTCCTTATAATACGTGGCTGAACTTCCCTGGTCCTAAGTTATGTTTGGAGAGAGCAAGTGGGGAGGATGGCAAGACCTGGGGGAACATAGCTTAGAGTCACCAGGAGCAGGCAGAGTGATTACAGAGGAAAACTATCATGTCCCCACAGGAGGGTTCTTAGGTGGACACTTGAGTGAGCCAACGTCAGTGCCCACAGCAGCACTAGGGGTCTGAGATATCACTCTCCTCTGAGCCTCCTCAGCTGGACTTTGTGAGAGTTGCCTGCTCTTCTCAGCCTCCAGCAGTCTGGTGTCTACACACATGCACCACATGCATATGGTGACAGAAATTGCCATGCTCTTTGTCTTTAAATCCAGTGTCCACATCTGTGTCCTTGCCCTGTCTGAACTCCCTGTGGTATTTGACAAACTGTTGAATATCCCTCCTCAAAACTCTCCCTTCCTCTTGTTAGAAGGCCCCTTATACTCACCTGGGATTGTTCTGGCCACTCCTTTCTGGTACCTTTCTCTGCATCTTTTTTTTTTTTTTTTTCCAGCTTTTCTTTTAAATATAAGAACATCTGCATCACAGGTATTTGGGCTCAGTCTTCTTTTCTTTCCACTGCATACCATCACTCCTCTGGCCTCATTTCCATCTACTTGCTATTTTCTCTCAACTGACCAAGAATCTGACTACCTTCTGCCCCAAATTTAGCATCCCCAAAACTATATTCCTCATCTTCCTGTCCTGTGGCCCCTAACCTGCTCCCCCTCTTGCTGGCTCCCCTTTACTTGACTCTACCTGCCACCCCACCTATGTTCAATCATCAAGTCTGGACCCTCTTAAATTTACTCACTTACACTAGTACCATATTATTAGCCACTTAGCTAATATCCTTAACCAATCTTAGGGCTTCCATTTTCATTCCCCTCCAGTTCTTTTTTTTTTTTTTTTAATTGTGTCTAGCTTTCTTTCTTTTCTTTTTTTTTCTTTCTTTTTTTATTGGTTGTTCAAAACATTACAAAGCTCTTGACATATCATATTTCATACATTAGATTCAAGTGGGTTATGAACTCCCAATTTTACCCCAGATACAGATTGCAGAATCTCATCAGTTACACATCCACATTCTTACATAATGCCCTATTAGTAACTGTTGTATTCTGCTACCTTTCCTATCCTCTACTATCCCCCCTCTCCTCCCCTCCCATCTTCTCTCTCTACCCCATCTACTGTAATTCATTTCTCTCCTTGTTTATTTTCCCATTCCCCTCTTATATGTAATTTTGTATAACAATGAGGGTCTCCCTCCATTCAAAGTAATCTTTCTAAAATTAAAATCTGACCCACCATTTTACCACCCCCAGTGGCTTTCCATTGAGCCCAGAATAAAGATACGGTTTCTTTAGTGGTTATGAGGACTTTGGATACCCCCCCCCCTCCTTTATCTCTTATCACTATTCCACCTTACTCTGTCTCCCCCACCTCTTGTTTGCATAGGCCTCTCCCTTTACCTGGGCCACCAGTTCCTCTCACATCCGAAGTACTTGGCTAGCCCAGGCCTATCCTTGCATTTCCTTAGATGTCAACTCCTCCCTGGTGTTTTCCATGACCATCCCAGGCAAGGCATCTCCTGTGGGTTTCACCAGCCCTGGCAGGAAGAATGCTCACCACTCTGGTGGTTCATCTGTGTCCCCTCACACAGGATGCTCTGACCTTTTTGCAGGCAAGTCTGCAGATTATCCTCACAGGCCAGGCACAAAAGCCTCCCCCTATAAAGAGTCCACAAACTATTGACTGACAATTTAAGGAAACAGAAGTAAATTTCCCTTGTGCGTATCAATATACACAATTCATTTACAGTAACAAACCAAATAAAATTCACTTCTCTTGGAGGGGGGTATTGGGGATTGAACCCAGGGGCACTTTGCCAGCCCTTTTTTATTTTTTATTCTGAGATAGTATCTTGCTAAGTTGTTTATGACCTTACTAAGTTGCTGAGGCTGCCCTTGAATTTGTGATCCTCCTGCCTCAGGCTCCTGAGTTGCTAAGATTACAGGCATGCTCCATGGTGCCTGGCTAAAATTCACTTTCAAATGTTTGTTTGTGAGCTACACAATACCTCATAAAACAAATGAAATCAGAAGGAAAGTCTTAGTTTAAGTGGTTTTTCTAGGTTATTTAGCTGCAGAAAGCTCAGTGCCACCCCTTTTAGTGTTTGCATGTCCGGATCTAAGGATTTGGCCTGTTCTTTTTAGGTTTTTGTGAGACAAGGGCAGCAGTATTCAACACCCCACCCTGCCCCTGCTGTGAACCGCATGTGCTCCCACTGTTACTAATTCGTTCACAGACCCTCTCTCTCTCTCTCTTACTGTTGAAGGAAGCTCTCTGTGAGTCAGCAGCTTGCAGCCTTTCTCCTTCAACAACTTAGACCTTTGTATGCAAAGCAAACTTCCGCAGCTTCCCACTGTATACCACTAGGCAATTCAGTTAGAGAAACACTGAAGACTCTTCACACTCAGAAGGCACTTGCTTACAAGCGGCAGGTTTTTTCTTTTTTAAAGGTGAGATCACAGTTCAGCTATGCTCGGCCACGTTGTCATAGTGAATGCTGAACTGCAGCAAACAAGTCCTCATAAAGGAACTGTGCTGTTAGTACTCAGTGTTCTAATTTTCCTCCAATAGGATAAAGATGATATTTTCCTTAGAAATAGCCTAGATCTTGTCATTCAATATAATGCAAATGTAATAAAAATATAAGACTCTGTTAAAGATATGAAATCCTTTTTGTTCAACAAGATGCACATGGAAAACTGCTGAATTTGAGAATTTGGGGTTTCAGATTATGTTCTGAATGCATTAATAGGTTGTAGAGATGATCTGTCTCTAATGCATGTGAAGACTCACCCTATATAAGACTGTGAATGAATGTTTACTGAATCACTATACAGAGTCTATCCTGAATTTTTACTTCTTCATACTTCCTTACAGAATGAATACAGAAGATGACAAAATTGACAGCCTCAAATAATTTTAAATCTGTATCTGGAGAGTTGACAAATTTTAGGTCTGCACTACAATAATATAAGTTCTGTGATTTACTGAACAATTACCCAGCATTGACTATTAGGAAAGTGCAGACCCTGACCTTGTGTTACTGCTAGTCTAATGAAGGTGAGGAGAAGGGAAAGCAAAAGAAAAAACAAACAACTGTGTGCTGGGTATCTTCTGGGTGTCAGATGCTACATGAAATGTTACATATCATTTCTTTAATCGTCACAATAATCTCATACGGTTCGTATTATCCTCTCTAACAAAGAAAGAAAGGTTCAGAGAGATCCGTTCTTCAAAATTACATAAGTGGTAACTTGCTACAAAGCAATGGGACAGAGCTGCCAAAGCCTGAGAAGGGGTCAGGTCCAAGTAATTGAGTGAAAAGAAATAGGAAGGTAGAAGGAGCTTGGTTGGCTGGACAGAATGAGTATGGCCATTCCAATTTTGATATCTCTGAAACTCATTCCTGAGAACACGTCTTACACGGCTAAAAATATGGGTCTGGGTGTCAGAAAGAGCTGGAGCTGAAAATATAAATAAGATCCTTTGGGATTATGCACAAACCCAGGTAAAAAGGCTGAGGATTGGATATGGGGGTTAAAACGAACCACTGAACCACCGAAACAAAAGCAATTCACGAGAGACACGTGAAAGAAGAGGAGTTTAACAAGACAAAGAAGGAGCAGGAAGACACGGTACCATGGGGTAAAAGCTGCAAGTAAGATTGGGTGTCAAAGGAAGGCTATGTTGAACTTTCCTGCTAATATGGGATGGCTTGGGTTGATTTGGGGCTGAAGAGAAACAGCCCAATGGAGTGGAGAGTAGTAGATGGGCCTGAAGGGGATAGTCTTCTCCCACAAGATGGCAGATCTGGATTTGTCTTCTCACCCTTTTACCCCAGATCTGGCGTAGCACTATACATAGAGCCTCAGAAATGATTGTTGAGTGACTGACTGAATAACTTCATTAATCAATGCTTAAAGGTGTGAGGTCCAAAACAAGAGGGAAAGAAATAAGTTCAAAAGATGCTCGGCTCTGGACAAGAGGAAGGGGATCACCTCTTCCTGAGACAACAGAATCCATGCCATGCACACTACTCAGAATAAAGAAGGCACTTGGATATTGGTGGGTAAAATGAATGAATGTATTTAAAGCATTATCAAAATATAGCTCATTGGTTTTCCTCAATTTCACAGTTAGAAGGCTTTATTAAAAAAATAAGTGGAGCACACTAAATTGAACATGGGTTATCAACAATGATTTTATAGTAGATATGCTAAAATGGCCTTCTCCTGATTTTTAACTACAAATGGCATAAGCCTCTTGCTGTTAATAGTTTGATATTACATGCTTTATAAAGAAAATGGGTTTTTGAGCATTGTGGAAATCAGGTTTATTTAAAATATGACAAATATTCTCATGCTGCTTTAATATAGGATACATTCATGGATAAATAAAAGATGAGATGCATAAACTAAGAATGAAATGTGGAAATTTACCCTTCTAACTTGGTGTTAATCCAATGGGAGAGTATCCATAGGAAGAAAATGACAAAATGTTAAGAACCTCTTTTTAAAAACATAATCATACAGGACTTTAGTCCTACAGCTATGTTGAAAGAAATAGAAATGTGTAGAGAATTTAGAAATGGAACCCAAGGGCTTATCTTTTCCATTCATTTCTCCAAGTGCCATCAGAGGCAGTACTATGACCCTGGCACCAGATAAGAGTCTGCCCAGAGTGTATGACCTCTGTCACAGAAACGCTGCCTGTCTTATTTCCCTCTGGATCTGAGTTTTCCTTTCTGACTGGTAAGTCTGCATTTCCACACATACTGGTTTCCACATTCTAGATGAAAGATCATGGGCTCCCTGTCCAGACTTTCACTGATTAGAACATGAAACCAGCCACTTTCCAAGGCTGAGAAGGCTGAGATGACTATCAGGGAACACTGGAGAATTTTGTATCTTCCCAGATTGTTCAGTGGATAAACTTGTTCCATTTTTTTTCCTAGATTGCTAATCAGGCAGAGTTCTCCAAGTTCCTCCCTCCTCAAATTTCTCAAGATTTGATGTTCAAATAAAAAGTGATGATTTTTTTTTCTTTTTCTCTCCATTCCCATTGTCTCTATTTGGTCAGCTAGAATCAAATAACTGAACAACTTGGAGAACAGCAGCTATCTCCCTATATCTCACCTATTCTGAACTATACTGCCAAATACGTTTCTGAATACAGTCATCATTTATCATTTTAAGGCCCTGTTGGGGAACATACAAAGGTACCTATTTCCTTCTACATCAAGTCTTAATTTATTCACACAGCTTTTTTAAAAAATATTTTTTTAGTTGTAGTTGGACACATTGCCTTTATTTTATTTATTTTTATGTGGTGCTGAGGATTGAATCCTTGCACATGCTAGACGAGCGCTCTACCACTGAGCCACAACCCCAGGCCCTATTCACACAGCTTTTAAGGTCTTCAGAATTGGGCTCCAGTTCTACCTCTTTATGCTTCTGCCCTCATGGATAGAACCATCTCTTTTCTGTACAAAGTCATTCTCATTTCTTCCCTACCGCCTGTCCTTGACATTTCCTAACTCCTCCAACAGTGGGAACACCTTCCTTCCACTTCCAGCCCCTTCCCAAATTCCTCCCCACTTCCAGAGAGTACTCTGAGTCTTCCTGCTGTTGCTGACTGCTCTCTTTATGACCATGGCAGAGTCAAAACCAGGTAACATAATAAATTGCTGTAGACTATAGTTTTCCTACTGTTAAACTAACTAGAAGAGTACAAAGATTCTCAATCCATAGAAAAGATAAATTCCCAACCCACAGAAAAGATAAATGTTTGAGATGGAAATTTCATTACCCTGATTTAATCCATGCATACTTTATACATGTATCAAATTATCACACTGTACCTCATAAATATGTACAAATAACATGTGTTAATTAAAAATAAAAGTTAAGCTGGGTACAGTGCCACATGTCTGTAACCCAGCTACTCAGCAGGCTCAGGCAGAAGTATTGGCAAGTTCAAGGCCAGTCTGGGCAACTTGGGGATCCTGTCTCAAAAAATAAAACAATTTTTCATAAGGGCTGGGGACATAGCTCAATGGTAGAGCACTTACCTGGCATGCATGAGGCCCTGGGCTCAACCTTCAATACCGCAAAATAAATAAATAAAAATAAACTAGGTAAATGGGGGTTGGGGATAAACTTAGTTGTTCTTACTGGGTCTTCCTTGGGAATTTGTCTTAAGAATCTCAATATTCCCTACCTTACCTAGGGAGGGAAAAAGCAAGTCATATACATAACTGCTGGATCTTATCCTAGAATAAGTCTCAATTGCAGAGGAAGTAACTTTCCTTTTGCTCTGAGGTCCCAGTGTTTCTCAGGTTGAACATCAGCAACCTGAGAGTCATACTAACATTCTTTATACAAACCCAATCCTCACATATATCCTTAACAAATGCAAATCTATATTGGTTGATTCAGAGAGAAGCTTTATTAATTCATTCAGCGTTATCCAAAATGTAATGTTTGCCTCTGGCAGGTTTTTGCTGCTTTCTCAGGAATGTGCAGTTGGTTTGGAATCTGTGCCCTATTTGAAGTGTGATAAAAAGCTAAAGAGAATAATTGATGGGGAAACTTATGGCTGCATCAACATTAAGACTTGATCATCCTGATTACTTTATGTCAGCTGCTAGCCTGGACTAAACACACTGTGTTCGTCTGACCTGAAAGTATTTTCACAACTACAAAGGTACTTGTATTTAGTACCTGTTTTAATACTTTTGACTCTTTCAAGAGAGGTATGGCTGAGGAGAACAGAACTTGGGATTCTTGGCTTAGCTCTTCAAGACCTCAGGAGCTTCCAGGAGGTCCAGGCCTTTCCTGGACTCTCCATAATCTTTCTTCAATCATTTCCAGTATTAGAATTAGCTTCTCCCTGGATTTTTATTCTAAATGTTAATTATACATTAACAGAAGAACCAGAAATAAATAGCATTTATATTTTTGGTTTTCTGTGATTATTTATGTCTCTGTCTTCAGAATGAAATCATTTCCTTCCTGCCTAATCAGGGATGAATTTGGGTTACAGAGTATAGCTGTGGACCTAAACTAGATTTCAAAAAGGAAAAATAATTTCACAGCTGACTATGCATGGCTCCATTGCTATTACCAGTTCATCTTAACTGAATATAGTTCCTGTGATTCTGGGTGAACCACACATTTATTCTTCAAGATCAAGTTCAGATGTATTTCTCTTCATGAAGCCGCTCCACTGGAGTTTAGCATTCCTACTTCATATTCCAACAGTATTTTTTTTTAATTCTTGAAGTTACAGATGTTTATTGAGCACCTACTTCCCAGTCTCTCATGCCCTTTCCATAATGTACATTATGGATATTACCTGTTGACCTGTCTGTCCTCTCGTGCTCATCTTCCAAGAGGAAATGCTATGTTTTACTCCTTTGCATACCCGCCTCCTCAATGTCTGCCACACAGCAGAGATCCAGTGGAACAATTTACACCACAAACATAAGAAGGCTTGTGGCTCCTGAGTGGTGCTGATTAACTTCGCTAAAGATGGGCAGGTTGATTCTTCTGGGCTGAGTTTTTGAAGTAGAAGGGTTTATTTGGACATCCAGCCATGGACAACTGCAGGAATGGAATGTACAGAGAAATCAGTTGGTGACCTAAAAATTTGAGCCTTCAACAGAAACCATCATCATAGTTCTCAAGTTTGCCTTCTATTCCCTCTGTTACCAGTGCCTCCAAGTTTTCCAGGAATTCTTCATTTCTTGCCTAAATTTACTAATAACCTCTAAATTGGCCTTCCTAACTCTATTTTAGGATTCGTTCCTTTCGGTCTACTGTCTTACATCTCTAGCATGGCCTCTGGCTTGATCTTTGTAAAAACAAATCCAATATTTGTTTATTTAAAACCCTTTAGGTACCTAAAATCTTTCAATGATCACTTACACCCACATGTGTGTGCACGTGCACACATCACAGCAAGGATTTCAGAATAAAGTGGAATCTGTGCCCTATTTGAAGTGTGATAAAAAGCTAAAGAGAATAATTGATGGGGAAACTTATGGCTGAAATAACATTAAGACTTGATCATCCTGATTCCTAGATCATCCAAGGATCACACTCACACTTCATTCTGAAATCCTTGCTGTGATATCCATCATCCATTCATGCTCTAGCCCTTCTTTTCCTGTCACCATCCCTCTCCACACACACCTTTCTCTCCTGTTGTATTCATTTACTGGAAGTTCTCTGAGTGTTCCAATCCATAAGAGTATTGAACCTTGTATTTGATGTTCCTTGTATTTGATGCTCCTTCCTTACTTTATATTTCTCTCCACAGCACATACCACCTCTGATATGCTATATAATTTACCTATTTTGTTTATCATCTGTCTCCTTCACTACATGTAACTGCACGAGGGAAAGAATATAAAAGCCTGAATTTTTCTGAATGATTTTGAATTTTCCTGGTCTCAGAAGTATTTTTCTGTTCTGCTCAACCAAAAGTTGAAGCTGACCTACTAAGAAACTTCCACTTGTACTATTCCCAGAGAAATTGCAGGAGTCCTTCCACTTTTATTCATATCTAGCAATATCACCAATACCCAGTTGTGCCAAAACTCTAACAGTGCGATGCTCAAAACTTTGCTCTGGTCTTTGTTATCAGAATGTCTGTTACCTGTCCAAACACTGCTACCTGTCCAAACATTTTCACTGCGTAATCATTTTGAGGCAGCTACTTCACAGGCTGTCTTCCTTGCTGTCCACCAAGTCAGTAAGAGAAAAGTTTTCCTCCTTTTTTTAATGTGTGCTTACTTCAACATATTTTATAAGTTTTATTCAGTGCTAGCTTCTGAAAGTCTAGAATAGTGCCTGACACACTGCATGTGTCCGTTAAACATGTGCTGAATAAGTGAATTTGTATCCTCAATGTTCAGTATAATACTTGTGCATTAGAGAACCACAATACATCTTTTTTCAAATGTGTTTTAGTTGTAAATGGACACAATAACTTTATTTATTTTTTTAATGTGGGGCTGAGGATCGAACTCAGAGCCTCACACGTGATAGGCAAGTGCTCTATCACTGAGCTACAACCCAGCCTTACAATACATGCTAACTGAATAAATTAATGGAGTGTTGAAAGGAGTTGAGATGCAGAATGACATAAAAGAACAAAGTATATAAAAGTGTCGTTCTAGGTTCTACCTTCTTTCTCATGGTCTATGTCTAATCAATCACTGAGCTGCCAGTTCACATCTTAAAAACCTTTTTTGGTATTTTCTTTTCCATTATTTCTACTATTCCATGCAGGACCTTGCTCTCCCTGTCCTGGACTATTATCGTCTTCTAGTTCCCATGCTTTCAGACTTAGTCTCCTCCAACTGATCCTTCTCTGATTAGTGATGCTTCTGAAATGCTTTTGATTGATGAATCCCATTCTCAGAGGGATGAAGTTTGGATTGCTTTGCAAGAACAAGTCCCTCCATGACCTGGCCTCTTTTCAGCCCCTTTTCTACTTGATGCTCCTCCTACCTTAACCCACCTGTGCTCAACACACTTGCCATTCAAACTGTAGCTGTTCTTCAAGCACATCTCTCTCAAGCTTCTGTATCTCTGTTCTTCCCTTGGAATAGACTTCATCTACTTTATATACATGACATCTTTTAATTGCCCTTCAGAATTTACCTTAAATATGACTTATTCCTTTTGTTTATTGTTGAGAGCAATAAACCAGACTCAGAAATTCAAAAAAAAATATGACTTATTCCTTGAAATCCTCTTTAATTCCCAAGTAAACTTTGTTGTTTCTTCCCACACCTCCCAAAGCACTTATCAACCTATATATTATCATGTGTCTTCCTTCTGAGTTCTTTGAAGGCAGAGATGATGTCTTAATCACTTTTATATACCCACAGCTTAGCTCCATGGTTGCCATCCAATAGGGGCATAGTAAGCATAAAATATGTATATATGCACATATATATTGATATCTCAGTGTGCAAGTTCTTAATAAATATATGTATATAAAATAAACAAGTTATTAGTAGTAAATAACATATACATATACATGTGTATATAATTTTACATGTAAATGTATATGTGTGTTTACTACCAAGACCCTGCACATTAATCTGTACATATTGAAATCCTTAGTGGAAACTATTTAGCTTATTCGTGTTTACAAAGTCCATCTAGTATATTTCACATTTTAATGACAATTATGAAGTCTTAGTTGACCCTTTTTTTGTGGGTTTCCTGGCAAGGGGTCAAGTATTTTAATAGGTTAAACCTTGTGTTTTTATATTAAAATGCCCTTTTCTAGGCTGACCTTATTTTAACCCATGTTTTCTCCTTCTGCATTAAGCACAGTTTATGTAAATTGTAGGAAGCCAGGTTTTATAATGGATTCAAAATGATACATTAATGTTCATCATTTATTCATTCTATAAAGTAATATCAATGCTTCAGCAATTCTCTTTGAGTTGTCACTGCAACTGGGTTCATGGTTATCCTGAAAGGAAAGGTGAGATTCCAGTATGCTCTTTTTCTAAATTACAGAAGAGTAGGCTTAGGGATTTTTAAAAGCCCTTCAGTCTTTCTTCATAAGCTATTATTAGGATGAAGAGTAACACCTTCCTGGCACCATTTTTAGTAGTTCCTGCAACTATCACTATCCCTTCTTCCTGCTTAAAAAGTAAAATGGAAAATAAGATAATATAATAAAAAAAAAAGAAAGAAAAAGCTGGGTGCGGTGGCGCATGCCTGTAATCCCAGCAGCTCAGGAGGCAGAGACAGGAGGATGGCAAGTTCAAAGTCAGCCTCAGCAAAAGCAAGGAGCTAAGAAACTCAGTGAGACCCTATCTCTAAATAAAATACAAAATAGGGCTGGGATGTGCTCAGTGGTCAAGTACTCCTGAGTTCAATCCCAAGTACCAAAAAAAAAAAAAAAAAGGAAACTGACTTGAGGATAATTTACCAAAAGGGAACTGATAATATTAAGCAATCTAGGTAGAATTACATTATGATCCTGAGAGTTATCTGTGAAAGCAGAGTCAAGAAAAAAGACAAAATTATATTCAGGAAGGAAACAAAGTTTGAAATGCAGAAGAGATAGTATAGGGCCTAGGTGACATAGCAAGGCAAGGGCTCTGATGGGCAGTGAAGATGGTTACTTTAAGCACCAAGAAAACAAAGCACTGGGTGGGGCAGGTGAGTCTTGGCTGTTCAGGAAATTGTCATTTACACTCCTTGTTCAGGGTTCTGCCTGGACATATTTCTTAAAGGTACCATACCATGTTCATCACCATCTGTGCACTCAGGGTAGCATGACAGTCAGAACAAGGTCAACATTTCTCCAGGTTTCTTTAGTAAAACTTGTACAGCTTCTGTGGGTGCTTTAGGGATAAGACACATGCTCCTAGTTAGACCTCTTCCACAGTTTAAGTATGGCCAGACCTCTGCAGACCTGGATAGCCAGGTTCAGGTGGTTTACTACCACTCCACTTCCATAACTATTGCTCAGGTCCTAGGGGAACTCATGGCCCAGGAAATGTTCCAGCTGTTCCAAGCCTAGGAAGGCAGAACAAAATGCCAGATGGATAAATTTTCATAGAGATGGGAAACAGCCAATGGCAGCCCCTGGGATGAGACCAGGGAAGCCAGTTCTTCAGTGTCCAGAAGGGCCCCATGATATAAATTAAAGAGTGGAAACTCCCATGATTCATACATACCAGGGGATTCCTTGCAGGTACTCCTGTCCTGCAACTATCATCTGGTCTCTGCTGAACAAAAGTGAAACTTAGCCAGGCATGGTGTGCATACCTGTAATCCCAGCTACTTGGGAGGTGGAGGCAGGAGAACCCCAAGTTTGATGCCAGCCTCAGCAACTTTTGGGACCCTGCCTCAAAATTTAAAAGTAAAAGAGCTCAGTGGTATAAGTCTTGCCTAATATGCAAGGCCCTGGGTTCAATTCCTAGCCCCCCCACCCTGAAAAAACACAAGAGTGAGGCTCATTAAAGGGATTATAGAATGTGTGACATGGGGCAGAAATGTCTAATACCCTGTGCACCTGAAATGTGAGGGCCTAGAGCCCATTAAAAAAATTAAAACTTATTACAGTAAGCTTCACTGGCGGGAAACCTCAAGGTCAAGGCGTCCAGTGAAATGCCCCCAATCAAAGTGCCAAAGGTTGAAGCCCTTGATTTCTAACTCTTCATTCATGCTTACCTTGGACACCAACAAAATTAATATCTTTGAATAAACATAGTATAATCAAGATTGAAATAACTTCACTTAGTTAGCAGTGTGCAAATTCATCATGTCCAATCTTCACTATAATTTTCCCTTCATGAACCCCCTACCACAATCCTGTCTCCATTCTAGCTCTTTTAGTTTAGTTCTTATAAGATCACTTTTTTTTTTCCTTTAGCTTCCTGAGACAAAAGTCAATAGAAAAGGACATGTATCTAGGAATGGAAAAGGTTAGCACTGATAAAAGTGGCCGTGGGTAATGAATATTTAAAAGCCAAAAGATAATTAATGAGGATTCCTGCTTTTGAAGCCTCATTTTCCAGTCCAAAGCAGGAAAGCAACAAACTTAAGTTAAAATTCTCTGTGTATCATCATTTTTAACACGGCCAGACATTGACAGTTGTCTAAGGCTATATATGTGGTGGTTCTTCATCTTCCCATAAGAAATAACTTCAGGGCTTCCTGATCTTGGGATCTCTGTAAAGGCAGATAAAGCCATGGCCATTTTAAGTTGCCACAGTGATATTCCTAGTCACCTTCAAATCACAGATGAGTGGGCCAATGAATAAGATCATCCCAAGGTCAAAATATGAATCTGGAGAAGTTTTTGCACCTTTTCAGTATGCTGATCCTCACCAAACTCTCCTTGGCTCCTGAGTCTGATCCTTTCACCAGCCTCTCATGGATCTTACCTGTCCTGCAGGTATGTTCTTGCCAAGCTTTCCAAGGGGAGGAGCTAACTAATCCGGTAAATTGTCTTAATCTTCACTGGAAGATAAACAGAGGAAGCAATAAGAACTCTCATAATACCATGATTTTTGGAGTTTATTTTGTAACAGTGGCCTCCCAGAGGCAATACCTCCAACAAGTAATTCTGGGTCAGAAAAATTTCCAGTTCTTCACAGGGACAAAGAACCAATACATGAACAACCAACAATAAAAATTAAAAAAAAAAAAAAAGAACCAATACAGATGTGATAGACTAGATCCTTTCAGGCAGAAAGGTCCTTGCCAAGTTCCCCAGAGACATCTGATACTCTGTGTATGTATGGAAATCCTACAGCAGCAAGGAATTGTGGACCACTCACTCCTTCACCCTGTCATTTGACAAATAGTAATGGGAAGCCTACCATGTGAGGACCTGTCCTACGTGATAGAAATGCAAAGGGAATCAAAATTGATATGTCTCTGCCCTCACCCTACCTGCCTACAGTTACTACCCAGTTAATTCCTATCAGAATTTAGCACATTTGACAAACAGAAACAGAGAGGCTGGAGCTTGCTATCAATGGAGAGAGGGCTTAAATATGCTAGCAAGAGAAGCAGGGAGACAGAACATGTCAATAGTAAATTGTATTAGAACGTAAGCCTTGGAGTTAATTCAAAGCAAAATGAAAAATTATCAAAAGAGTTGAATAAGAGATTAGACTAGCAGCTTTGGAAAATGGAGTGTAGGTAGATGTTTTAGTCAGCTTTTGCATCTCTGTGTCCAAAATACCTGACAAAAACAATGTAGAGAAGGAAAAGTTTATTTTGGCTCATGATTTCAGAGGTTCAGACCATGGTCCATTGACTCCATATCTCTGGGCCCGTGGTAAGGCAGAACATCATGGCAGAACAGCATAGCATTAAAAAAAGCAGCTCAGGACATGACAATAAGGTAGCATAGAGAGCTGTGCTCACCAGGGAAAAATATAAACCCCAAAGGCATGCCCCCAGCCACACCCTACCTGCCTACAGTTGCCACCCAGTTAATCCCTATCAGAGGATTAATGCACTGATTAGGTTAAGGCTCTCATAACCCAATCATTTCACCTCTAAACTTTCTTGCATTGTCTCCCACATAGGGTTTTGGGGGATACCTCATATCTAAATCAAGACAGTGAACAAGAATGACCAGAAGAGCCAAGCTATTAAAACAGGTGAGGCAAGAGATGACGGTTGCCTGAAATTTGGTGGAAACACTGGATAGATGAGAGATGGGTTTTGGAGTTAGAAACAACAGGACTTGATGCATTGGAGGTGTGGGTTGAAGAAGGGAAAGGAATCACAGATGACTGACAGGGACTTTCCTGTGCTTATAACTCCTGATATTCTCTTGAGCTCTTCAGAACCCACAGGCCTTAGGAGCCTGTAGTTGGAAGTTCTTGCCTGGATCCATTAGAGGCTTCCTTCTCCATGAGTAAAACCACTGAAGAGACTGATTTTAAATTTTCAACAGGGATTGGGAACTTCTTCTGAGAAGGCAGACAGAAATCAAAAAGCTCCTCCCTGTGCCAACTGCATTGACATTGGCATGAGAAACTGATGCATTGCTTTGCATTGCTTCAGTGGAAGATTCCTACTGAACAACCCATAGCAGTTATCAAAAGATTTAAGAAAGATGTCAAAGAAGTCCAATAAAATATTGGTGACTAAGAATTCTGATTGTACAGCTAGGCATAGTTTATTTTTCTCTGCAAACTTTGGTACTCCATGATTGTTTTTTGTCTTGAATGCGACATATGCCTATGAATGGGCTTAAATATAGTTACAAATAAACATAGTTATCATAATCACTATCTGGTAATCCCTGAAAGCAATCCCTGATATATTTTCCCCCATTCCCTCTTAAAACAATGCTATTGCCAAAGTTCAGTGAATTAAGAAATCATAACTTATTTGGAAACCATTTTTAATATTTTACTTCTCTGAAAACACTTAAATAAAATCTATTTATATACTGCAGATAGTATTTCAATATCATTACAATAAGGTAGTAACTACTCCTGGTCAAGAGAGGGAGGGATGAGTGTAGAAAGATTGTCAAATGCCCTGCTGTCTTTGGACCTAAGACAAGGCAACATATCATGGTGGGGAATGCATGATGGAGAAAAGCTGCTCACCTAGTGGCCAGGGAGAAAAAAAGAGAAGAAGCAGAGTCTGGGGTCTCCATATCCCCCTTAAGAACACTCTCCTGATTACCTAACTTCTTCCCATAGGTCCCACTTCTCATAGGTTTCACCACCTCCCAACAAAGCCACATAGGGGACTAAAGCTTTAACACATAGGCCTTTGGGAGACTTTCCAGATTCAAACTATGGTAATAGCTTTCTCAGTCATATTATTTGGAAATTCAAACCTATCTGATTCTCAGCTTCAACATCACTCTATCAGGACCTGGGGGTGAAGAAGGCATTTCCTGTCTTAACACCAAATTCCTCATTACACTTCCTTCTAACCCCCTGTGCATTCCTTCATTGTATCCACCCAAACTATTATCATGCAGATATTATTGGAGATTTAGGGGGTGGGCACTGATGTTAGTGATGTAGTGATCATCTCCCCAACTAGACTAGACTACAAATCGGAAGAGGGAAAATTATTTACCTCACACCCCGGCACTAACATAGTGTCTGGTATGCAATGTGGTTTAATAAATCTTTGTAGAGTGAATAACTTAAAATACAAATGCTAAAAAACACTTCAAGGTGGTTGAGGGTCAGAGAGTAGCTGCCTTGTGAGATTAAAGGAGGGAAACATCAACCTGGATTTGGAATGGTTGCTATCAATGCCCTGAGGAGAAGAGCTGAGATGAAGGTGAACCTAGAAGGAAGAACAGGATTTGTTCCAGATGTCATGGGGGAAGAAAATATCCCTGGTGGGAGGAATTGGATAATGTGCATGGCAAATTGAGGAGACATAAGGACAATGGTGTGGTTGAAAGTGAGGATCCGAAGGGAACTAGTAGGATTAAGAAATTGGTCTAATTTAGGCAAAGAGCATAACATTTGTCTCTAAATCCCATTAAAGGTTTTTGAGCCAAGTAGGGTTATGTATACAAACCTGAGTTTTTAGCATTCGAACTACAAAACAGATGAAATAAAGGATTTTATTCCCATAATGAAGATCTTTTGACTTTGCTCATTTAAAAAAAAATCACTTTGGATAAGTTAAAATTTTTGTTTATAACTAAAATAGTTTGGTTACCACTTAACTAAAATGAATTTACTAAGAAGAAGCAAATAATAATAATAATAGACTAATACTAATTAAAGAGCAGAGAGAATAAGTTTTAGCCACTGCTAACCAAAGATTATTTAAAAGCTAAGATAAAATAGTACTTCAATCCTGAAGCATGAAAACTGACATCTGTGATTTGGTTTACAAATTTTTACTTTACACAAAACTTTTCAGGACCACATCTGCTGCTTTTGGTAAAATGTCTTTCAGATTCTAACAGCTCTGTAGAGGAATATTCCAGAATATCTTTATTTTCATCAATATAGTCAATCAGTGACTCTGCTAATGGAAAAATAGACATTTAGCTCAGTGTTCAGCTGAGGACCTGGCCCTTCAAATGAAATTGATGTGTGCCATCCAGCCCCCTCCCTATCTCCCCAGGCTCAATGGATTTAGCTTCTACTTGTTGATTTCTCTTCTGCATCTCTTACTGTCCTGCAGAGTTGTCTATTCTTCACACCACTACATTTACCCAATGTAAAACAGGCAGCAAATTTTATTTTAAGAGCTGGTGAATTGATAATATATGAGAAAGAAATTATTAACATCCATGAAATTTGACATTCCCATTGCTTAAGACAAAACCTTTGATGGTTCCCTATATAGGCACACTGACTCCTAAACATGATCTTGAATCTCAGACCAATGCCCTCTTAAGAGTAATTCTCCTTTCCAAACTCCATAAAATGCTGCTTCATCCCACTTTGGAGAAATCACATCTTTTGCCAAGAGCTCAGACCCACCTAGAAGTGCTCACTTCTACCATTTCCTCAAATTTAAGTTATTTAGGCTTAGTGGCAGCCCCACTAAGACCAACTAAATATGATCTTTCATGCTATGGAAATAATCATTAAGCTACCACTTCTTCAAAATGCTTTGAACCATAAGGGTCTAGGATTTTGGAATTTTCTTCATATTTTTTTAACATTAACATATATATAAAGAGAAACTTCGGGGATGGAACCACAATCCAAACCCAAAATTCCTTTATCTATACTAGTACTATCTATACTAGTCACTGTAGTCACACTCAAATGGTCTTTAGTAAATTACATTAAAACATATGCCTTTCTTTGTAGATTAGCCTCTTTCAGATTTTAAAATATTATAAATTTCTGAAAATTCAATGCAAATTAATTTCAAACTAAAATTTTTAACCTACAAAAATGCATAACTTCTTGAAGTCCATTAGAAAATGTTGAGAACTTTGCTAGAATCACAGCAACATGATTGACAGGTGTAGTAAGTACAGTTAACCAATGAAAATTGACAAGACGATGGACACAAGAGACAAATCCATAGAAAACATTCACATTCAACTACTTGGAGAGTCCTGAGCAAAAGCTGAAGACATTTTGCAAAAATGACCCTCTTTATGTTTATGCTTTGAAAGTCAAGCTTGAAGGGAAGCAAGTTATATTTACGGGCATGTGATGCTGTTAGAATATTCACATCTAAAAAAGTCAACAATTGGGATCTCTGGGTAAGATGACAAGCGCAGATACAGCTTTTTGCTGACTACATTCAGCCCATCTGGTAAACTTGTCCAGATTGAATATGCTTTGGCTGCTGTAGCTGGAGGAGCCCCTTCAGTGGGAATTAAAGCTGCAAATGGTGTGGCATTAGCAACTGAGAAGAAACCGAAACCCACTCTGTATGATGAGCAAAGTGTACACAAAGTGGAACCAATTACCAAACATATAGATTTGAACTAGTGGCATGGATTCCCACTGCTCAGCAGGTACAGAGGGTAGCTTCTATGATGCAAGAATACACCGAGGCAGGTATTGGTCATCCATTTGGAGTTTCTTATTTGTGGATGGAAGGAGGGAGACCATATTTATTTCAGTCAGATCCATCAGACTTTGCCTGGAAGGCCACAGCCATGGGAAAAACTATGTGATTGGCAAAACATTCCTTGAGAAAAGATACCATGAAGATTTGGAACTTGAAGATGCCATTCATACAGACTTCTTAACCCTAAAGGAAAGTTTTGAAGGGCAAATGACAGAAGATAACATTGAAGTTGGAATCTACAATGAAGCTGGATTTAGGCAGCTTGCTCCAACTGAAGTTAAGAATTACTTGGCTGCCATAGCGTAATAATGAAGTGATTGAGCAATCCAGAATTTCAGATAATCTATCTACTTAAACATGTTTAAAGAATATTTTAATTTGCAGACTTTGTGCATACTTATTTCTGCATGGTTTAATGGACTGATGTTTTTTTAAAAATGACACTTACAATCATAATAAACTCTTAAATTTTTAAAAAAACGTTAACAATGATTCATTCTCTACCATCCTAAAAATTAGCATATAGTTCAAGGGTCCCTCTCAAAACTCACATTTTGAAGCCCTAATCCCAATGTGACTATATTTGGAGATAGATCTTCATGGAGGTGATTGATGTTGAAGGAGGACATAAAGGTAGGGCCCTCATCCAATGGGACTGTTGTTCTTACCAGAGGAGGAAGAGACAGAAAGGTCACAGAGTGAAGGCCATGTAAGGACATGGCAAAAAGGCATCAAATGCAAACCAGAAAGAGTATTCTCCCCAGAAAACCACCCTGCCAGCACCCAGATCTTAAAGTTCCAGCTTTCAGAGCTAGGTAGTGATATTCTGTTTTAGAAACCCAAGAAGACTAAAAGAGGATACTATTGAATTATTTGACAAGGGCCATTCTTACCAGGTAGGAGTTATAGTGGAAAGTTACATTTTACTGAGGGTTTCCTGCCCCAGGAACTGATGAACATTTAAAAAATGTGATCTCATTTCATACCCATATGCTTCAGAGAGTAACATCACTTTCTCCATTTACAGGTTAGGAAACAGAGGCAAAGGAAGGTCACCATCAGTCACTTGCCCAAGAATGCCAAGTGTGCTAGTCAGCTTTCCATCATTCCATTAAAATACCTAAGATAATAACATATGAAAAGAAAGGTTCGTTTGGGCTCACAATGTCAAAAATTGGTTGGTGCTTTTTTTTTTTTAAAGAGAGAGAGAGAGAGGGAGAGAGAGAGAGAATTTTTTAATATTTATTTTTTAGTCTTCGGCGGACACAACATCTTTGTTTGTATGTGGTGCTGAGGATCAAACCCGGGCCACACGCATTCCAGGCGAGAGTGCCACCGCTTGAGCCACATCCCCAGCCCTGGTTGGTGCTTTTGATTTGGACCTGTGGAAAGGCAGCACATCATGGCAGGAGCATGTGACAGAGCAAAACCCACTCACTTCATCATGAGCCAAAGCAAAAAGATTGAGGAGAGGGCTAGGGTACCTTAGGGGGCACACCTCCAATGACCAAAGGCCTCCAAAGGCCTCCCACTACTTCCTACCTCTTAAATTAAGATTCTATAACATCCTGATAAAGATCAGTAGTGTAGCACTTGCCTAGCATGTATATGGTCCCAGGATCAACTCTTAGCACTGCAAAAAAAAAAAAAAAGAAGAACAAAACAATCAAACAAATACCACCTATTTATTTTCTAATAGTATTTGTGGATCAGCAATCTAGGCACAGCATAACAGGATCCTTTGCACAAGAATGCGATTCAGGTGTCAGCTGGGGCTATGTGCTCATCAGGGACCACTCAACAGGAAAAGATTTTCATCTAAGCTCCTTCAGGAACTAAGGTCTCCATGTCCTTGTTGGCCAGACACCACTTGAACTCCTGGAAGCTGCCCAGCTCCTTTTCATGCGCCTCCTACAAGTGCTCTCAAAATATGGCAGCTTGCTTCCTCAAGGTCAGCAGGGAGAATAGAATCTCTGTTGTAATCTGCTAAGATGGAGACTTATACAACATAATGTGATATAGGTGAGAGTCATCTCACTTTTCTGTAAAATCTAACCTAATCAAAGTAGTGACATCTTATTATCTTTTCCTTATTCCATGGGACCTGACTCATTGGGGTATGTTTGCCACTCAGGTGATTTTAATGGCAGCAAAGATTAAACTGCTGCTCTAAAGCATTCTGCTCTATTTCTTTCGTGCTGCAAACACTACATATTTGAAATTCATAATTTTTACCTTTATTCCTTACCTCTCAATTTTAAATGGCATGGAAAATGAATAGAAAAGAAAAAGACTACCTCCTCTAGTTATGATTATATACCTGAAATTGCCAATATTCAACCATGTTTGGCCGACAAAAACAGTAGGTTCGTAAGGTTCAACTTAACATTATCCTTCCCTGATAAACCATGTGCCTGAAAATGCCTAGATGAGATCAAAGATTCATTTAGAAAAAGTCTGAGGCGCTTCACAAATCATAACCTATTCTCAATGAATGGCACAACTATGGCGATTCCTTAACAAATCAAAACATATGACATTCCATCTATAAAGTATAATCACATTTTCAAAATGGATTTCAGTGAGACTGAAAACTTTACTATAACTATTCTGTCATGAATCTAAAACACTGTGCTGCAGAGGCAAATTTTAAATGATTTTCAACTTGAGATGTTTACAAAGATAATGTACCATGAGTTAAGGACTACTTGAGTAGAAATTATAATAATTGGCTAAAAGAAGCTTCAGTGTGGTCTGAACAAAAAACATGAATTTAGATTAAGCATTTTCATTAACGGAGTACTGAACCATATCTGTTATGGAAGTTGTCTGGGGTGGGTGGATGTTCTCATTTCAGGCACTTCCTGAGTCTGAGCAGTGGAGGTCTCCATCTGGGGGAAGTTGAATTGGAAGATGGCGACTCTAACTTACTTATGTGGCAATTTGCCTTGAGATTTCTATTTAAAGTGGTCTCCCAGACTCTCTCCTGGGAAGAATTAAAAGTGGCTAATCCATCACTCCTAGGCTTGACTGGAATATCAGAATTAATGGATATGTTACAAGTTCAATTTCAAAAAATAAAAGCCTCATTTTGAAAATATGACTATATTGGAGCATAATTATATATATGTTTTAGCTTTTGTGTCACTGTGACCAAAAGACCTGATAAGGACAACTTAGGGGAGGAAAAATTTATTTTGGCTCACAGATTCAGAGGTTCAGTGTTGAGAGCCACAGCCGATTTGGATTCCAGAGAGATTAACCAAGGTCCTGACCCAGTGATTGTCTGGAGTCGGGAGTCTGTTTATGTGTTTCCACAGGGAGAACAGCAGCCGATTTGGATTCCAGAAAGATTAACTAAAGCGATTTCTACAGACCAAAAAGAAGATGATTTGGCTCAAATCCATAACAACTGATATCCAAAACTCCAGTTTGGCTATTCTTACATCTGCAACAGAACCAGGATGCTTTTTTCAATATCTATTTTATTATTGCCCTTTGCCATATCATGAAGTTCTATTTTGTTTTTTGAGCTCATACAGACCTAGGTTAATGTTTTGCTGATCAGTTCTATTTTTTGACTATAGAGTTTTTAAACATTGCAATGGAGATTTCACCTGTAAAAAGTTATAAGGCCTTTACTATAATGTTATGTGTTGTATGTATTATATTATGTGTGCACACTTGTGTTTTGTGTTATATGTTTGAATGTATGTATGTCCATATATCATATATGATGAGCGCTCATGATAAAATGGATCCAAATATTTTTTTTTAATTCACGTGATTTAAATGGTTTAATTTAATTGGGTAAACAGCTGTTAAAGATTGTTTTAATATGTGAACACAAAAGAAGGTTAACAGATCTGTTTGTTTACTTTCACCTTTCCTTTTCATTATATTTAATAATTCTCTTAAAGATAATGTAAATTGTTAAGAAAATTGTTTTCTTTTAGTGCCTTCTGTAATGTTACATAATTTTTTCTTTAGCCATTATTGCCAGAATTCCTATCTTCATCCCAGTGCTGGTGAAGTCAAAGATAAAACCAATCTACAGCTTCTACAATAGCCATCACTGAACTGCTTGCAGAACTTGCCTGGACACATTGTGAGCTCACCTGTATGCATTGTGAACTATCTGTTGGTGCAGCGACTTGTGGTAGTGTTGGGGTATTTTTGCTGATGATGTCATCGGTGGTACAATTTTTCCAAAAGGAGCCGTCAATTGGCTTGGTGTATCTTCCTCCCTTCTGCTTGTCATGATTGTCCAGCTAAAATTTGGGGGCCAACAGAGGTGAGGCAAAGAACCTCACCCCCCCGCTGGTACAAAGACCTCTCCACAGGTGTGGCTGTATACTGGACCGGTAGTCAGTGACGGGTAAGATCCAATTGCAATGGTACCAACCTAAGGACCATATGTACTATTGGACAACCTAAGGCAGGCACGGTCCCTAAGCCACATGCTTGTTGTTTAAACAGAGAGGGGGAGATGTTGAGAGCCACAGCCGAAGGGGCCCCAGCAAACTTCCAGCTGCCAGCAAACTTCCAGCTGCCGGCTGATGATTGGCTCACAGCGGCCCCAGCAACATCTAGCTGATTGGCTCCTCTGCGGTGATGCTCATTGGGCTGTTTCCCTGCCCTTTCAGACCACGGAGCTGCTCATTGGGGGACTTTTTTGGCTCCGCCCACGTGACCCAGCCAATCGGCCTCAAGAGCAGGAGGATTGTGGGAGGTGGAGAGAAGCTTGTGTGGGAGAGAGAGGCTTGTGGAAAGCCGGTGGTGGCAGTTGAGGCTCTGAGGATTTTTCCTGAGAGGCTGTTTTGTTTGGTGTGTGTGGTTCTAAAAATAAAGTTAGTTTCTTTTGACAAGTGGCTTCTGATTGTGCCCAGCCAGACTGCGGCAGTTCAGTCCATGTTCTGCTGACTCCACAGGCTGGGCCCAAGGTGAGGCAGAACATCTTGGTGGAGGGGAATGGCAGAGTAAAACTGCTCCACTTGTGGCATCCAGGAAGCAGAGAGTGAGATTGAGCTATCAAGGGCAACATATAAACTCCCAAACCCCAGTCACCTACTTTCCCCAGCCACATCCAGTCTACCTACAATTATGCTCAGTTAATCCATACCAGTGGATCAATCCACTGATTAGGTTAAAGCTCTCATAACCTAATCATTTTACCTCCCAAAATTCTTGCGTTGTCTCACACATGAGCTATGGAGAGACACCTCATATCCAAACCATTAAAATGTCTAAGGATGTTTCCTTTGCCTGGTGAAAGGTACGACTTTCTATTAAAGTAGTCAGACTCAGACCTTCAATTTTCCTCACTGAAGGATCACTGGCCTTTTGAGAGGTTATGCTACCCTTGTGACAGAAGTGTCTGTAGCACAAAGAACCAATTGTCTCTAGGGAGCTTTTCACTCTGAGAATACACTATGATTTTCTCTCACTTGTAAGTACTTTAAAACTGTATCATCTATCATAGTTACTTGCCCCTGGCCAACTGAATTTAAATGTGCTACAAATGTAAAATACACACCATTTTCTAAGACATAGTTGAAAAAATAATCAAAACATTTCATTAATAATTTTTATATCAGGCCTGGGGTTGTGGCTCAGTGGTAGAGCACTGGCCTAGCATGTATGAGGCACTGGGTTCAATTCTCAGGACCACATATAAATAACTAAGTAAAGGTCCATTGACAACTAAAAAAAAAAATCTAAAAAAATAATTTTTATATCAATTACTTGTTGGTATAATAATACCCTATCATATGATGATACTTTGAGTGTGTCAGCTTGTCATCACTGTGACCAATACTTGAGATAAACAACTTAAAGGAAGAAAACTTCATTTTGGTTCATAATTTCAGTTCAGAGTTGACTGGCTCCATTACCTTGGTCCTCAAATGAAGCAGAACATAATGACAGAAGGGTGTGGCAGAGCTTATGGGAGAGGACCGAAGTATTGGAAGGACAAGATATAGTCTTGTCCTTATAGCCAGAGAGGGACCGAAGTATTGGAAGGACAAGATATAGTCTCCAAAAGCATGCCTTCAGTGACCTATGTGGCGAGCCAGACATGGGCTGTGTGTGTGAGCTGTGAGCAACTTGAGCACACAAAGCAGACTGGACTGACAATGCTGCTCTATCTGGGCTGTGCCCATATGTGTCCCTTTCCCTTGCTCTGCCTTTGATCCCCACACAGCACATGAGATAAACGTGGCCTTCCAAGATGTCAGTCAACCTGCTGACAGCAAGACATCACGAAGCTAGATTTAACCACCTAAAACCTGACCCCTTGTCTCATTTGAATGGCTTCTCCCCAATAAAACCCAGGTTCAAGGCATTCTCCTCTTTCTTGCCTGCCTTGCTCCCATTGTGGGAGCTGCGGCTGAGGAGCAGTCACTGTACCCAAAAGAAAAGATACTTTCTGTGTCTGTGTCTTTATTTAGTTTCCAAATTTACTTGACCCTGTCTGTGTCTTTATTTAGTTTTCAAATTTACTTGACCCTGACCGGTTTAGGTTTAGTTGTGTGTCGCAACAGACCTACTTCCTCAAACCATGGCCCATCTACCTACAGCTTCCACCACCTCCCAGTAGTACATTCAGCTACCAATGAATTAATCCATCGATGACCAGAGCCCTCATGATCCAGTCACCTCCCAAAAGCTCCATCCACCATTGCATCTTTGGCCACCAAGTTTTCAATACATGAGATTTCAGAGATGCCGACTTTGAAGGTATGGACTGGAACTTTAGGTTCTGGGTGCTGAAATGAAGTACTGCCCAACAGAGCAATGGGAGGATTTACCAGAGTAGACAAGGTGCTAAGCAAAGACAGGCAAATGAACCACCAGGGCCAGGTGTCCACGAGTATTTCAGAAGGGAAGCTGTAATTTTCAAAGTGCGATCCTCAGACCAGGAGCATCAGCATCACCCTGAACTTGTTAGACGTGCAAACCATCTGGCTCCATCCTCCATCTGCTGAATCAGAAACATGGGGAGGGGGAGCTGATAATCTCTGTTTCAGGGAATTCCACTGGTGTTCAAATTTCAGAACCACTGTGACATCTCACTAAACATTCCACCTGCCTGTGGGTTGGAATTAGTCATCGTCCCACTTAACAGATGAGGTATGGGAGTCAGCTTTCCATCACCATGACAAAATACTTTAAGTGAATAACTTACAGAGAGACAAGGTTGGTTTAGGCTCATAGTTTTAGAGGTTCCAGTCCATGATCAGGTGGCTCCATTGCTTGTAGGTCTACAGTGGGTGTGCCTGGTGGGTGTGGAGCATGTGGTGGAGCAAAGTGGCTCACTTCACAGTGAGCAAAAAGAAAAAGAGGAAGAGATCAGGGTCCCACAATCCCCTTCTTTAAGGGCATGCCCCCACTCTGCCCCGCCTCCTAAAGCCTCCACCACCTCCCAATAGCACCTCCTTGGGGACCTTTGGGGTTCACTTATCCAAACCATAGCATGAGGAAACTGTGTGATAAAGAAATTACATGCTATTAAGTGGCACCAGAAAAAATGAAGTTTTCAATCCCTGTTTTTCTAGTCCTAGAGAATATACACTCAATTACCTGTCAAATCAATGAGGAAAAAAGTCAGAGAAGAGAAACAGTTGCTCTGAATTAGTGGTTAAGTTTTGGGAGCCACCAAACTAGGAATCTGATGAAGCTCTGATATCTCTTTTATAAAAATCTACTTTTACACAACAGTTACACAATTTGGGGCATCTGCTTGATGAGTTGAGGGTTCTTAGTCCTCCAATTTTATACTCACTGCTCTAGATTCCAAATTAACATTCTTCACCATAACCTAGCAGCCCTACAAGAATAAGGTTTTGTACTTAAAATGCTTTCTACTAAAGATATACTGAAGGGGAAATTTGGTCTTAAATGTGAGATGATGGTACCTTATTCAGCTCAAGCTTCAATAATAAAATACCATACACAGGATGGCTTAATAAGAGAGATCTGTTTTCCCACAGATCTGGAGCCTGGAAGCCCAGGATTAAGGTGTTGTTGATATGCTAGGATTCTGGCAAGGGCTCTTTGCCTCATTGCTGAGGATCAGCTTGCTATTGTGTCCTCACAAGGCAGAGAGAAAGCCCAGGTGCCTCTTTCCTTTTCTTATAAGGGGATGAGTCCCATCATGACAGCCCACTCTCATTAACTCCTCCAAACCTAATTATCTTCCAAATGCCTCATCTCCAAATGCATTGGTGGTTAGGACTTTGCAGCAGTTTTGAAGAGACAAAATTCAGTCCCAGCAGATGGATGGGAACCATGTTTCATCTATTTGCTTAACAAGGAATGAAGCAAGTGACTTATAATCCAACTGCTTATTAGTGTAAGGAGTAGTAACATTAAACTGATTTTGAAACTGTAAGGTGAAGGGTCTCAATGGGGAAAGAGGACCTTGGACACTGGTCATGTGTGGCACTAATGTTAGAGCACTGCTACAAAACGATTAAAGGACCTTGCTAAGAGTGTCTGTCTTTCTTATTTGAAGATGATGCTAATGACAGTCTTTCTACCTGTGATAGCTTTGGAAGTAAATTAGGCTGAAAAATTGAGGTACAATAAGCATGGCTTTCTATTCACAGTACAGAAGGCATTTGCAGAGCCTGTTGCTGTTTGATAAGCACAGCACAGCTCACTTTTAACCTTACCTGGAACTTTTATAATTTGTTCCCAGACAATGGAGATCAAGTGCTTGGGGAGAGAGGCTGGTCTCTTTTTATCAACCTGCAAAAGTAAAGCTGAACATTTATTCCTTCATAAAGGGGGAAATAAGCTACCTCAAACTATATTGGTAAATCTTTATTGTTTCTTTAATAAGTAATTTCACGTTTAAGAATAAGAAAGTATTTAAAAGTGAATACATACCTCTATTCATTTGGCACTTATCGAATGCTTTGATGTAATAGGCAATTACTGATATAAATGGCTTGAATCCTGAAAGTTTGTGCTTGGGAACATTTTCCAAAAAATAATAAATTTAAAATTATCAATTATAAAATGATTTTATAATCATATTGGCACACATGTCTGTACACACATATACATAAGTAGATTTATTTTCTTCTAACTCCATCAAGGACTAAGGACTAATTAAAATACATTTTAATTTCTTTCTTTCTTTTTTTTTTTTTTTGCTTTTGACACCATCCTGCAAACCTAACCATTATTTACAGTACTATTTTAATAGGGGAAATGCAATTAATAGCAGAGACCTATATAAACCTTCCCCTGGGGGGGGGGTCTATATTTACTAACTCTGTGACTCTTGGAAGCAGATCAGGGATTTTTCTCAGCTATAGAAAGGAGCAATTTTCTTTCCCGCTGGCAGCTAGTTTTGCTACTGAAAAGAAATTCGCCCCCTGGTGGTGATCATGTATAAACATGAACTACTTAAAAGCCCCATGTTTTCTTTAAAACAAACTGCTTTATGCATTCCTTCCAGGCCATCTTGAGATTTCTCTTGTACACCTTTCTATCCCCAAAGCTTCTAAGGTTTTAGCATGCATCTTGCAGACATTCTGCAACACTGCTGAATAATTATCAGGGACACCAGCTCTTTCCTAATAACTGGCCCAGAGTAATGATATTCTTGCAAGCTCCTAGCATATAGCTGTTCTTCCAGTATGAGTACACCATTTGCTTTAAGGTGATTCTCAATCGCATTGCTGGATTACTGAATCTCAATCACAAAAAAACTAGTGACTACATTGAAATTCTGTCTGGAGTTTTTTCAAGCACACCCTCTCCTACCTAGGGCGATACACACACTCCCTTCCTACCTGTCATATTCCTCCCATCCAATTGCCTGCATTTGTTGAAGATTTTGCCACTTAATTCACGGGAGTCCTGACTTCCAGGATCTGTCATAATTGTAGACAGTATTAACATCCTGTGAACAATTCACTCAAACTTCTGACCTCCTTGACTTTTAAAACTTTTGCTTCCATTCTGCATGAGCAATCCAAACTTAGTCTCACTCTGACCGGGAACTGATTCATTCTCTAGTTGGAAAGGTCAATATAAAAATAATCTGTGATCATAGCTTCTTAGTCTTTTCACTTTCACCCACGGCCCCTCTGGGTCCTCTAGTCCCTCAAGTGCCCATTCCCTTCATTGTTTTCCCTTCCCTGGCTAAAAGCAAAGGGGCATCTCTCCAACCATTCTACTGGACCTCAGTTTCCCCCAGTGCTATCAGCTGCCAAGCTGTGACTTTGGCTAAATGTAATGGACCTTTTCTGTCCCTCTAGACAGGTATTGTGTGTTGCTGGAGGAAACCACAGGATATGGTATACTTTTAGTCCCCAATCTCAGTGAAACCCTCGAAGAACTATCAGAAAATTGAAGAGAATTTTCCTAGTAGGAAAGTTTAAATATTTTATAATTTGCTTCATTCTATGGAGATACTTATCTTTTCTATATAATAACTCAGAAAACATAAGTGTGGTTGATAAGGGCACCAAAAATATACAAATTCAGAAACACTTAGAAATGATATGATTTTATTCTGTTTTTTTTTAATGAGAAGTAATTTACCTGCCATGATGCAGTTCTTATCTTATTTAAAAATCACATATATTGACCAAAACCACTTTATTTCTGAACTTCCAGTATCATGTAGGAAATCTTCTTATGGGAATTATGCTTAATTCAATTCTGTTAATGAATGGATGTGAAAATGTTCTCTGTCTGTATCACTTCTCATTCAGGATGCAAAGTACAAATCTTATTGCAACATGACAAACCTCCTTGAGGGTTAGAATCTAGTTTCAAAACTGAGAAAGTGTCATACTAAGTTTTTAAAATTTAAAAGGATAGAATGTGAATTCCAAGTGACAATGTTAAAGGCTAAATATTAGCAGGTCTTTATTTCTCCATCAAATACAAAAGGAAGTACAATCTATTCCTTAGAACTTCATTATCTCCATTTTGTGAGAGAGCCCGTGGAGGGGGCTACCACTTCCATCATTTGTGCCTCTTTATATGTTCAGGAATATCACTTGACTTACCTAGCTAATAATCAGATTGCTATTGAGACATGTCTGTCCCAGGCTAAGTAATGACTGGAAAATATCAAGGTATAGAGGTATAATTTCAAGAGCATAAAACACAAGAAAGATGTGATATTCCCCATACTGTTAAGGCATTTTGGTCAGGGATGGGAAGGTTTGGAGAATGAGACCAGCCAAGAAAGAACTGCAAATCACTAGGGTTGGATAGTGACCTGCTTCTTTTTGGTACTCTTAGGGTGTCCACAGGCCCATCCTTATATGAATTGAGCTTCTTGATAGCCCATTGAACTATGCAAAAACACAGAAGTTTTGCAGATCGGTCTTTCCAAAAGATAATCCTTACTCCTATGCCATAACCACATGTCCAATTTTATACCTGCACCTCTGGGCAAACATTTTTTTTTCACTTACCACATGCCACTGAAGTTATTGTTGTGAATAACTTACTAAAACACATTAATTTTGTCCTATGCATAGTAAATTAAAAATCTCTATTAGGCATTATCCTTTCTATAAATTAGGATCACTTCCTCTGCACTTCCTGCCCATCCCAACTTAATAGTTTCAATTTTTTGTGTGGTGCCAGCCACATCCATGAAACATCATGGTAAAGGTTGAAGCAAATGGATTTGGTAGTATTGGGTGTCTGGGCACCATACAAACTTTCAGTACTAGCAAAATGAACACTCTTGCCACCAATGACCTCTTCGCTGTTTTCAGCTACGTGATGAACATGTTTCTAGATGATTCCACCAATGAGTTCAATTCCCTTCCCATTCTTTAAGGGTGGGAAGAGGGAGTTCATTGTCAATAGAAAGTTCATTTCTATCTCCTGAGAGAGATTCCACCAACATCAAATGATATGATGTTGGTGTGTGTGCCGGGGGGATTCCTTGATGTCTTCACTATCTTTGAAAAGTCTGGGGCTCATTTGATGATGAAGCCACTGCCCTTTCTGTTGATTCCCACATAGGTGCAATGGGAGTGGACAAGAGAACTCCCTCAAGATTGTCAACAATGCCATTTGAACCACACCCATATTACCCTTGTGCCCCAAATCATTCATGAAACTTTCACATCAGGGAGGAATTCATGATCACACATCATGCCACAGTGCGATCCAAAAATGTGGACAGACCCTCTGACAAACAATGGTATGATCATCAAGGTGTTGCCTAGAGTTTCATCTTTATAGAACGGAAGATCAGATACCCACATTCCCACTCACAATTTCAAGGTTTGCTGCTGTGTGTGTCTGATCCCATTCCTTCCAGCTTGTTCTGGGACTTTGTTGCCTGAGTTCTTGCAACATCACATTTACTCCTTTCCTCTCACTAGGGTCTTCCAGTCTGTCAAAAGATTTGCACAGACACCCCAAATCTAAATCATTTGACCCTTGTGCCCTTTTATCTAGCATCCTCTTTTTAACCTTCCCCACCCAACAATTCCAGTGAATGCTATACTCCATGTTCCCTCCTTTTTGTTATGAAGACATTTCTCCATAGCCCCTTAGGCTTCCTTCTTCACTATTTTGTTACCCCAGCTCTCAAGATTACCTAACTTTTTAAAATATGAAGGTCTTACTTTTTGGTTCCCATTCAGTGTAGCCAACCTATCTTGGCACTAAATTCTCTCCTCCTAGGAGGATGCAATCCCTTTATTTTTTCTGCCATCTTTCCAAGCACAGCCTTTCAGATTCCTATGAGGATGACTCCTCTTCTCTCTCCTCTTAACCCTCTGTATGTCTTTGGTCCTCTTCTCTTTTATTGGATATCTGACTTTCACAGTTTTAACCATCATTCCCATGTGGAGGATGAGTTCTATTTGTGAGTATTGACCTCTCTGCCAAACTCTGGCTCTGATTAAGGCCTATCTGTGCTTCCACCTACAGACACCACCAGCACAAGGGCATGTCTACAATGAATTTTCATATCTTCTCTCAGGACACCTTTGTGTGTCTATCACTTGCCTTCCCCTTCAAGCAGAACCACATTAAAACCACAAAAGAGAGATTAAAAAAAAAAAACTCCCCTCATTTTTAAGCCTTCCAAAAATGATAATTCCCTATATTCCTTTGACAAACAGACTTTATAAAGCAAACCATAGAGAACGAAAGAGAAAATGATGGGTTTTACATCTTAAGGTAGACATAGTTCTGTAATCTAAGGCTACAAATCAAAAGAATCTCATTATATGAAGAAAATCAATTCTAGAAAAGCAAATAAAGTGTATTATGTGGAGTCTTAAAATACAAGATGGGCTTAGGAGTGCTTACCTTAGAGGGATCATTTATTCAAGATATAAGGCAAAAAAGAGACTTGGAAAATAGATGCTGTATAAGTACAAAGATTGTTTCTATTCTGATTATGTTCATTTAATTCATTTACTCCATAGGGATCATGCTACTAAAGATTTCAAAAGATTTACTATTCTTTCTATGTTATACATTTATTTTTAATCTTTATTGGTTTTTTTTTTTCAACTTTTTACCTTTTGGACTAGAGCTTTTTTTGTGCAGAAAATCCCCACTGGAAAAAAATATTTCTGAAGAATTCTTTCAAATATGAACAAAATAACATCTATTCTGGATTTCTAGCTGCTTTTTGAATAATAAATTTCCCTACAGTTAAAAATGGATAATTAAAGTCTCTTTTAGAGACTTGATTTCAGAGAAGGGACGCTCCAAAATTAAAGAAGAAATGAAAAAAAGTGGAAATAGAAACTGGTCAGAAGTGAATAACAATTTCCCATTTCCATTTAAAAGAATCTCTCAGGCACTAAGTTTTATACAAATTACCTAGGAGGCTACTCTATTTGCTTTCTAAGTAGTCTCAGATTTTGAATAAAGGAAATGTAAGCTATTCTGTTTTGGTTCCATAAGATAAATAGACTTGAAATGCAATTCAAAATTCATGGTGCAGTGGGGTTAAGAAAGAGGAGAAAAGCAAGGTTGTGTTGATTTGGAGCCACTGGCCAAACCTCTCCTCCCCCTCCCACCATGGTCTCATCCTGGGAGAATCCCAGACAAGCAAGGTCATGACTACATGCAGGTTTATGGTTTCTGTGCCTTCAAAGCCTCTCTGTCCCTCAACCCTGCCAAGCCAGCAAGGAACTGTCAGATCTTAAGGAGCTACTGCAGCTCTACAGGGAGAGCTTTTTCTCCCTGAGGGCCTCTGATAAAACAAACCTCAAAGAAAGATGCCCTTTACCCACACTCACAGTGTAGCAGTCAAATATGTTGAAGGTCATAAGCACAGAATACTGCAGGAAACACTGGGAAAGAACTCCCCAAAACCTTCCCCATCCTCTCCAACAAAATCTCGAAACCTCATGGAAACCTATAAAAGAGAATGACAAGAGGAAAATAAATGTCATTTCACTTTTCTATACTAATAATGTGTACATTTCCAACTATAGTCTACAACATTCACACCAAATGAAGGCAATTTTATCACATGCCATCTTTATAAAATTTTAAGTTCTACTTGAGAGGTCTGCAGAGAAAGCAAAAATCCAAGGAAAAAATACCAAACCCACTAATCACCCATTTTTAGTAGATGGAACTTCGTTTTTTAATATAACCCCCATTCCCAAACTCAGTTTAATGAGGAAACTAAAGTATTAAGGATATCCATCTTCTTAGGCAAGATTTCAAACCTTATGAAAAGTTCAGACTTAATCAAGAAAGCCCATCATTAGAGGTTAGCTGGGGCTATGAGAGTTTGTTTGTGCACTCTGGGTAGGTTCCAAGTGGCATTTGGCTGGATGTCTGTTTGCTGACCTTGGACACTGCCTATATTAACAACCATACCTATAAGATATCAGTTTTCTTTTCCTTTCAGCGCCTCCATTGAAAAGGATAATGTGACAAGGAAAAAACATAACTCCCAATGTAGACAAAGTTTGATTTAGAAAACCAACTATAAGCAAAGCAAATAGGAGGCAACTATATATTAATTTATTGTATTTCATAAATCTAGACATAAACAAGTGCATGATGACTTAGTATGAATTAAATCATAGTCATATTTTGTTTGACTTTTCTAATTCTTCATATTTTATTTTATTTATTTATTTATTTATTTATTTATTTATTTATTTATTTATTTTACAGGGGACAGATACTAGGGACTGACCCAGGGTGTTTTACCCCTGAGCCACATTCCCAGCCCTTTTTATTTTTTGAGACAAGATCTTGCTATGTCACTGAGGATCTCACTAAGGTGCTAAGGCTGGCCTAGAACTTACATTCCTCCTGTCTCAGCCTCCCAAGTTGCTGGGATTACAGGGGTGCACCACCATGCCTATTTTTTGTTGTTATTTTAAATGACATGATTTCTTTTGCTACATTTCCTAAATATCTGTCTCTTGTATATAGAATAAAATTAATTTTTATATTAAGTATGTATTTATTATGTATAATATGTGTCTAGTCAGCTTGCTGAAATTCTTTTTAATTATAATAAAGTCTTCATTTTCTTTTTAGCATAGTCTTTATCTATGAGTAATTGTAACTTTCTTCTTATTATTATCTTACATCCTTTATATTTTTTCCTACTGCCTAGGACTTCTAATTCAATGTTGGAAAGATGCTATTATAGCAGGCCTTCTTTCCTCACCTGATCTTAAAGAGGATTTTCTGATGATTTACCAATAGGGATGATATTTGCTGGAGGTTTTTGGTAGATACATTTTACCAGTTTAATGAAGTTATTCTTAGTTTGCTAAGAAATACAACTGGAAATATGTTAAACTTTAATGCATTTTTAAAATCTATTGTGGTAATTAATATATTTTCTTCATTTTTATTATGATGAATTAGAGTAATATGTTTTGTTATATAAAATCATCCTTGTGTTCCTGTAATAAACTTAATTATATAGATTGCATGATTCTATCTGATAATATTCTATATGGTATTTACACATTTATGCTCATAAGGTTGGTCTTCTCAATTTTTCAGTTGGGTACTAAGGTTATACTTGCTCCATAAAGTATTCAGGAAATTTCTATTTTTCTATACTATTGAGGACATATCTATTTCTTGAATTATCTTTTCTTTGAATCTGCAACACTCTCTGGATCTGGTATTTACATTGGTGGGTAAAATTTAACTATGACTATGCTTTAATGGTATAAACTTAGTCAAGGTTTCTATTTCTTCTTGAATTCATTTTAATAAATAAGGATTAACAATTATAGGAAGGTATCAATTTCACTTAAATTTTCAGTTTTGACTATGTGTTAACATTCATAATTGCTCCACATGTATTTAAGAAAAAAATATTCCTTTACTGTTGACTTCCTACCTTTTTATCAAGTCTAGTTTGTTAATTATACTGTTCAAATATTTTTTTACATTTATCTATTTTTTCTGATTTATCCATATATTTCTTGAGAAGTTTGTTAAGATCACCCAGTCTAAAGGCAAATCGATTAATTTCTGTTGGTAATTCTGTCAATTTTTTTGTTTCATAAGGTTATACTACTGAATAAATTCCCATAAAGTGAGAGGGCCAAAGTATGAATGGACACTCTTTTGCTGAAGATCAAAGAGATCATTAAGCAAGTAACTCATCTCTCAGCAGAATCCAGGAATAGAAATGGAGTGATCCAGGAAAGATCTGTAGCCTCTTATCCATACCTCATCTCATACCTCTTATCCAATGGTCTGAGTCCCCATGACATATACCAGAGGACCACAAGATTTTTGAGAATGTTACACAAGCAAAACACTGCCACTTAAACTGAAAGGGATGGGAAGCTGGATGAAATGGGAAAAGATCATCAGACTCCCCAAATTCTATAAACAGGAAAGGGGTGTGAGTCTCCATGGGCCAGACAGTGGAACATGGAACCTAAAAAGATATTCTCTCAGGGCTTAAAACCTATGGAATTTGCACTCCTGGGTTTTGGACTTGCTTGGAGCCAGTGAAACTTTTATTTCTTCCAATTTCTCCATTTTTTAATGGGGATATCTTTTATATGCCTGTCTTGCCACTATAGTTTGGAAGCAAACAGCATGTTTTCTAATTCATAGGCCCACAGATAGAAATTTTAAGTCTGTATGGATCATGCCTATCATCTCATCCATACTTCAACTAGACAATTTACATGATGAGATTTGGGGCTTTTGGAGTCGATGGTATTTAGTTGAGGTTTTGAATTTAGTATTGATACTGGATTGAATGAAGACTTTGGGGGATATTGGAGTGGGATGAATGCATTTTTCAGATAGGACAAATTTTAGGTATCCAGAGAAGAGTCTGTTTGTTGTGGGTTGAATAGTGTCTGCTCTTTCCCCATAAAATGATATATGTTTATATACTAGTCCCTTATACTTGCTACTGTGACCTTGCTAAGAACTTGTTGTCTTAGACAACATAACTAAGTAAATGTTCTCAGTATGAGATCAATCTGGATTGAGGATAGGCCCTAAGTCCTATCACTGGTATTCTTATAACAGGAAAAAAAAAAAAAAAAAGAAATTTGACACAGAGACATGGCAGAAGGCAAAGTTAAAATGGAGGCAGAGATTAATTTGAACAATGTGTCTATAAGCCATGGAACACCAAGACTTGCACACAAGAGTCATCAAACTTATTCCTCCTTAGATCCTCGGAAGGAAACAACCTGCCAAAGCTCCATTTTGGAATTATGGCCTCCAAAACTAGTAGAATAAATTTCTCTTGTTTTATGCCAATTAGTTTGTAATAATTTGTTACAGCAAGTCACTCTAGGAAATTAACACCTTTGATGAATATGGGGTTTTTTTGTCTTCTGCTTTCTACTTTTAATTTGACATTCTTTTTCCCTAAGAGTGGCAGATTTAGTCCATTTGCATCTATTTTTATTGCTGATATATTTGAAAGTATTTCCATTGTCCTATTTTGTGTTTTCTATTTGTCCTATCATATTTCTTTCTCCTTTTAGTTTTTTTATTCATTACATCCTAACTCTCATTTAATTTCCCTTTGAATAAAGGTTATTCACCCTGTTTTTATTTTATAGTGATAACCCTTAATAATAATATTGGTATATAACTGAAAATTGAAGTTAGTCAATATCCTTATCCTCCTCTAACAAGCAAAAGCTCTTAGAAAGCTTTACATAAAATCACTCAGCTCACTGGATATTCATATCTTATTTCTAATTTCTAATTCTATCTTAATTATCTTCTTGTAAATTAATTGTTAGATTAAACATTTTTTTATTTACCCATATGTTAATCTCAGTTTATCAATCCTTCGGATATCTGAGATACACCTTTGGTTTGCTTTTTCTTCTTCCTAAAGTAAGACCTTTAGAAGTTCCTTTAGTGAGGGTCTAATGGTAATAAACCCTTAATATTTGTTTGTTTGAAAATGTCTTCATTTTACTCTCATTCTTGAATGAAATATTTAGCCAGATATCTATTACCAGACAAACAATTCTTTTCTTTCAGCATTTTGAAAATACTCCTCTTCATCTTAAGGCTTCTATGAAGATACTGAGAAGTCAGCTCTCACAATGAGTGCTACCCAAAAGTGTGGTCCATAGTTAAAAATGTAGATCTCATACCCCACCCTGGATCAAGTGAATCAGCCTTGAATGGAAGGGCCCAGGCAACTAGATGTGTTTCCTTACTAGCTTTATAGGAGTTTATTAGAAGTTAAAACCTAAGAGTATGCACAGGAAATTTTCTTTTATCTCTTCCTATTCTTAAGAACTTTAAGACACTACATATGTTAGTCAACTTTTTGTTGCTGTGGTTTAAGTCCTGAGAAAACAACTTGATGGAGAAAAGATTTATTTTGGTTCACAGTATCAGACGTGTCAGTCCATGGTTGGCTCTCTCCTTTGTTTCTGGGCCTGTGATGAGGCAGAATATGGTGGTGAGAGGACATGGCATAGCAAAGCTGTGTCACCTCATGGGGGCAGGAAAGCAGAGACAGAGAGAAAGCAAGGGGCTGAAGACAAGATACCCTTCAAGGACATGACCCTAGTGACCCACCTCCTCTGACTTAAGTTCCACCTTCTAGTAGCCCATTCAGCTCTGATTAGTCACTGATGGGGTTAGTGCCTTCAGGACCCAATCACCTGCCCAAAACCCCACTGAATATTGCTGCATTGAGGATCAAGCCTCAACACATGAGACTTTGGAGAACATTCCAGATCCAAACTACAACACTGAGATAGGTCTAGATATAGATTTATTTCACTTATTGTGCTTCAGGATTTTTATGATTTTTATATCTGAAAATTCACATCTTTTAATATTTCTGGGCATTTTTCAGGTATTATCTCATCAAATATTGCCTTTCCTGTGTTTTCTCCAGGAACTCCAATATCTGTTTTAAACATTTTCATTTCCTGCTTCCCATGATTTTTAATGTAGATCACACTGTACACTAATATTGCTAATGCTGTCTTTAGTAGGAAGAAAAATTTCTGAATGAGAACATATGTAAGAGACTGCACCTGTAGAAAATACAGACTGCACCTGTATCCAATAGATACTCAGTGGTTCACCCACACTTCTAATCCCAGACTTTAGAGAGAACTTTCCATTAAAATAGTACAGCATTTTTACTGCTACAACAATACATGAAACCCTTACTTTAAGAACACCATCAAAGATATGCTGTAAAATGGAATGACTGAGCCCTTCCAGTATATTTGTTAGGTGAAAATATCTTGGACAGTGTTTAAGACTAGTTTATTCAATAATGTAGTTCAACACTATATTTTTTTAAATTTTCATACTGTCATGTGTTCTTTTACAGAAAGGTCCCTGGGAATCAGTGCCGCAGTCTGGCTGGGCACAAAATCACGAGCCACTGAAGCAGGAACAAACTTTATTTCTGAACTCCACCAGCACACTCCACACACGCTCCCAGGAAAAATGCCGAACCACGCCACGCAGCTCCTCCCGGGACACACTACTCCAACAGGAAATCCCTCCTCCGGAATTCCCTCCTACCGCACTTCCCCAACCAATGGGAACTCTCCTGGAGTCCCTTGAGAGCTCCAAAGTAGCAGGCCTAGGCAGACAGCAGGGCTCTAATCTCCAATTGAATGCGCATCTTAACATAATCATTATCATCTCAATGGCTTGCTGGGGTCACCTTTCAACCAAAAATGCCATGTGTCATTCCTACTTGGCTATGGCTCTCAGCATATCAGGCTTTCTGTCAGCATGCAACAAATTTATTTTTCAAATGCTTGTAAGTAAAGATGTAGCCAAGCTGAAAAGATTCCAAAAGATTTCTCCCTGACTTTAAAATCCTGTCATTTTGTTAATAGTTGTTCATAGCCCCCCCCCCCCCAGAAAATCTGCTGTCTGGTATTTCTGGGAACTTTAATCAAATTTGGTGATTCAATTATCTTCACAGGGAAAAAAATATAGATCAGAAGGTTTAGCATGTGGAACAATAGGCCTATCAGGAAGTGCTGAAGGGAAGTCCCTCAGCACTTCTCCTCCTGGAAAATATGAAAAGCACCATCAGGGGGAGAAGCAATATGATTGGACCCGGAATCTAATAGGAGGGGAGTATTTTTTCTGAACATGCTGATGCATGAATGAGAAATTTAAAATGAGTGTCATAAATGCTGACATTTCTAAGACTAATTATCTGTAATGGCAATATGTCTATGTAAATAAGAACCAGATTGAGACACATCTGTCATAATGAAGTGTGACACAGGAAAGATGAGACTTAAGCTTTCCTCACAGTGAGTTTTTGAATAAGCTTCTTCTCTGATTAATAAAGTGATCAAGGCTGGGGTTGTAGCTAAGTGGTAAAGCGTTTGCCTAGCATATGTGAGGCACTGGGTTGGATCCTCAGCACCACGTATAAATAATAATAATTATTATTAATAAAGGTATTGTGTCCTTCTACAACTAAAATTATTTTTTAAAAAATAACGTGTTGATGCCTAGCATGCATGAGGCACTGGATTCGATTCTTAACACCACATACAAAAAAGTAAAAATAATAATTAAAAAATAAATAAATAAAATAAAGTGTTGAATTGTTTGAGACACTCCCACCAAGACGTGGATGGAAAGTCATAATGTTGCAGAAAAATTTTATGGATGAGTTAGTCATGTGGATTCAGCCTGATTAGTTCAGAGCTGCTCAGCAGAGGCTATGGATGTTCCATCTGCATCCTCCATTGCCGATATTTGTGTAGAGGCACAGAGTCCTGTGGGAGCTGAAGACTAGTGCCTGACAGTGTCTTGGTTTACTTATATCAAAAAGGTAATGTAGAAGAAGTTTCTTGTTTTCCCCCCTCTTTCTTCATCTAGAAACTCTCACAAAACGAACAGAATGATCTGAACCTGATCTTTGCTTCCTTCTCTTCTCTCTCCTGTAACTTCCATGCTCTCATTCGGCTGGCTCTTTCTCTTTGCCATAAACATGGACTGTCTCTGCCACCTTCAATAAGTAATGAGCAGAAAACAAAGAAAGCCCCCTTTGAATCCTGCTTATCCCTTTGGCAATGAGTTCTTCAGTTTCTCACTCTCTCTTCACACTTGACTCATGAAAGGCAAACACATTCTTAATGGTTGGCTTCTCCTTCCTTCCTTCCTTCCTTCCTTCCTTCCTTCCTTCCTTCCTTCCTTCCTTCCTTCCTTTCTCTCTCTCTCTCTCTCTCTCTCTCTCTCTTTCTTTGAAAAAGGAAAAAGAAGGTTTATTGCTTTGCTAGCAAAGGAGAAACACAGGGACTCCTGTCCTAGAGGCTGTGATTCAGGCCAATAGCAAGAGCAGGGGCTTTTTAAAAAGTGATTCAAAGGCTACATTCCTTGTGTTCTCTGTTGGAGACGTAATTCACTTCTTAATTTGGGAGACAGTCATTTCTGAGATCTTCTGGTACCATCCCCCAAATCTGGATTTACTTCATTCCTATGGTGAGTGCACACTCAGGGACAGATAAATCTGCCTAAAATGGGGAAGAAAGGTAATACTGTTTCCCCTGAGATTAGGGAGAGAGAGAAATTAGGGAGAAGCAGAGAGATGAAGAGAAAGAAACATGTCTATTTTAAAAATAAGTTACAGGGCTGGGGTTGTGGCTCATTGGTAGAGCACTTGCCTTGCAGGCATGGGGCACAGGGTTCAATCCTCAGCACCATATAAATAAAATAAAGGTATTGTGTCCATGTACAACTAAAAATAAAAAATAATAAGTTGCAGGGGCTGGAGTTGTGGCTCAGCAGTAGAGTGCTCGCCTAGCACGTGAGAGGCCCTGGATTTGATCCTCAGCACCACATAAAAATAAATAAAATAAAGGTATTGTGTCCAACTACAACTAAAAAATAAATATTTTCTGCTACACAACAGTCATTAATATGGTATTATGTAAAAATGTGGATGCGTAACCGATGTGATTCTGCAACTTGTATTTGGGGTAAAAAATGGGAGTTCATAACCCACTTGAATCAAATGTATGGAAGATGATATGTCATGAGCTTTGTAATGTTTTGAACAACCAATTAAAAAATAATAATAATAATAAAAAAAAATATTAAGAGCAAAAAAAAATAAAAAATAAAAAATAAATATTTTAATAATAATAATAATAATAATAATAATAATAAGTTGCAGTAGCAGAGCAGCAAGGGCTATATAAAGTGGACCACTGTTACATTTCCCTACTACCAATTTCTACATTCCATTTCTATGGGAAAATGGGTTATTACATCTCCAAGCTGCTTCCTGCTGAAAGAGGGTGAAGTTGAGAGAAGTAACCCAAAGTCTCTCCGTGTGTGTGTGCGTGTGTGTGTGTGTGTGTGTGTATTTGTAGTTGGACCCAATACCTTTATTTTATGAACAAACCCAGCGCCTCACACATGCTAGGCTAGTGCTCTACCACTGAGCCACAACCCCAGCCCCAAGAACCCTTCCTTTTTAGCCTCCAGCTTCATTTACTTTTGGTGGGGCTGACACAAGTGTACGTCTTAAGTTACATTTTAAAAAATTGTTTTGCCTTTTAAATGTCCATGTAGGACCATGCATATGCTGTACTCTCCTGCCAGGTGTTTAAAACCAAGTTGATCAAAACTGAACTTGTTCCTATCTATGCTTAAGAATCAGCTGAGATTCCTCAGAGATCACTCTTAGGGGCCTGTGGGAAGCCTCTAGTCTCCTTTATTGATGGGTCAGAGCTGACCTTAACCCATGTTAGAATGGCTCCAAAATAGGCTAGACTTCAACTCATTTAAAGTTATATTCAAAAGATTGATTTTTGTTGTAAAGATTATTGTGATCCCAAAATAAACAGGGAATATAATATACAACTAAGTAAAGGTTATATAAAGATTATAAAAATCATTTTTCTTGGTTCATAGCTACTATACAAATTGAATATTTTTTGCTCTGGTAATTTCATTTTGTATTTTCTTGTAAACTTTATACCTGTTGCCTGTTAGTTTTTTGCAGAGGTACTGCTCTTAATAAAAGCAACCTGGGTTAATAAGACAGATAATATCTAATGTTGACTTCCAGTAAAAATACTAACTCCAATTAAATGTAAGGGGTAATTGTAAAAATATGGACATTTAAGTTATATCCTGTTACTCTCACTTTAAGACTGGTTAAACTGGCCTTCTGGGTGTTTAAAACCAAAAACTTGGAGTCCAAAGTCAAGGAAATAAAAAGGCCAAGGTAAGAGAAGCCAACATTTTGGCTCTTGCCCTCTAAGGTCATCCAGGACCCAGAGAATGTTGGGATTCTTCTGGGCTCTGCAACTCTGGTCATCTGATCTGCTGATCAGCGAGATCCAGAGGACCCTGGAGAACAGGAAGCTAACCAGTGCACATTCTGCAAACAAGAAGGTCATTGAAGAGGGAAATGTCCCTGATGTTTCCAAGAAAAGCCATGTATGCTCATGATTGTTTTCACTTTCATGCTATATTCACTCTTCAACCCATTATCATCTGGAGTCTACACAACCTGCCTATGAAATTCTCTTGTTAAGATCACAAGCAGCAACACTGAAGCTATATTTCAGTACTTACCCTGGTTGAACTCTTCCAACCTGACTCCATTGATAACTCCTTTCTTCTAGGTGTTCTTTACATCCTTGGCCCTGGGACTCAGTTCTGCTTGATCTCAGTTCCACTCTTTTCCTCTGTCTCCCCTTGTTTGTTCTCCCATTAAACATTGGTGAACCCCAGATTTCGGTCATGAGGCCACTCTTTCTTTATGCTCTTCCTGGGCAATTTTATCCTTGCTCACAGCTTCTCCTTATGGCTTAGAATTCCCAAATCTGTACCTGCTCCTAAATTCCTCCTAAGCTCCAGATTCGTGCCTCCCTTAGTTCCCAAGGGTGTTCCAATGATACCTCAAACACAACATAACCAGTAAAAGAAAAAAATTTCTTTTGTATTACTTATCCTCTCAGTTACTTCAAACGGTAACAAAGGAATCAGTTTTCTCCCCCAACCCTGCCCTGTCCCCAGTGTCCAACCTCAATACCACTAACTCCTATGGATTCTCCATATCATGTCTGTCCCCTTCTCTCTACTCTCAACATCAGTGCTTTAGTTCACCTACTCATTGACTCTTGCCTGGAATATTACTTTCTAATCCATCTCTCCATCATTATATTTGCTCCTTTTTAGCTCATTCATTTTATTTCTGCCAGAGCAATTTTCCTAAATTTGAAAACAAACTGTTATTGAAATCCTTCAATATTGAACATATTTTATGTACCTCCTCAGATTATTCCTGGCCCTGTCTCCTAGGCCTCTACCACTTGCTCTACCTCACCCACACCCACCCCAAAGATGCTGGTACCTGCCTATGGAGCTTCTGGTCCACCACTTTCAGACTCAAAAAGCATCATGTATTAGTTCAGGCCCTCCAAGATGCAAATGTGAAGATGAGGCCAGACATCAGACAATGATGCAGATCTGATCCTGACTGAAGGACAGAAGAAAGGAAGGACATTAGGTGGAAATATCTTAGACTTAAGTGCCCAAAGTTTGACAGGACCTTTGGGGAATCCTTGATTTAAAAGTCTCCCATGAGTACAGTCCCCTATTTATTATGTTAAAAAATACTTGAAGTGCAAGGAAATCAATATGGAGAAAAGTTGAAACACACTCATTTATCAGCAAATACAGCTGAAAGATTCTCAGCAAACATTACTGAAGGGTTACAGAAATAAGTATGAAAAGAAATTAAACAATACAGGAGGTTCTTCTGTATAGATAGAAAAGAATAAAGATACTAGTAACAAGTCAGCTTATGGTATTGCTAGTTGGGTTCAAAAAGGAATTACAAAGATGACTCACTTTTATGAACAACTGAAAGGAAACATGTACCAAAGAAAATATATTCTCAGAAGTAACTTTTTTAATTAAAAAAAATGATGAGTTGGGCTGGGGATGTGGCTCAAGCAGTAGTGCGCCTGCCTGGCATGTGTGCGGCGCTGGGTTTGATCCTCGGCACCACATACAAATAAAATAAAGATGTTGTGTCCGCCGAAAACTAAAAAATAAATATTAAAAAAATTATGAGTTATGAAAAATCATGCTTATAATAATGGTTACTTTAGGTGAAATAATACATATTCTAGGGTAAAGTCACAAAGGAAGTTCCACCTATGAAATTGTGCACTGCATCATTCAGAGCCAAGATGTTACAGCAATGAAGGTGAAGCCAGAAATGTGCCAAGTGCTAGAAATGTTAAACATGTGGTTACTTTCCATGAAAACAAGACTTAAACTCTAACAGTACTTTGTAATGGAGTGGGAAATCACCCCATCTTTTGTATAATATAAAGTTCTTTTTAGCTATTTTTTGGCAAAAAAATACTTGTTGAACATAAAAGCATTCTATATCTTTATTATACAAAACATCATGCTTCAGACTTTCTGTTTGTGCTCATGAGTGGCTGTCAGGACATGCTTTTGAAGATATCTTTAAAACATAAGCACCTTTAACTCACTTCCTTCAAGGTAATGCTGTAATTTTAATAATGAGTGAGAAAAGATGCTTTTTGAAAGAAGTATTCTATGGGGAGAATACTTTGAAAACTACATGCTTGAAATTAATTCCATTGTTATGTGATCATACAATTGAAAATAAAATATGCCTATAACAACTCTGTTATGTGTTCACTTTTTCAGATTAGAAAATAAATATTTCAAACCTATTTTCAAATCTTCCACATGTGTAATTTCAGTGAGTGCCGCAGTCTGGCTGGGCACAAAATCACGAGCCACTCAAGCAGGAACAAAGTTTATTTTTTGAAACTGCCGCCAATGTCCGGTACCGCCCGGGAAGATTTTTTCCACCCACGCGGCCTCCTCCCGGACCGAAGAGAGAGCTCCTCCCCCGGAACTCCCTCCTACTGTACTTCCCCAACCAATGGGAACTCTCCAGGAGTCCTGTAGCCGGCCTAGGTGAACAGCAGGAGTCCAATATCCATATGAATGCAAATCTTAACATAATCATATCATCTCAATGGCTAGCTTTCGACCAAAAATGCCATGCATCATATACTTGGCTCTTAGCATCTCCCCCCTTCTGTTTAAGTAACAAGCAATCTGGCTAGGGACCGTGCCTGTTAGGTTTGTCCAATTCAACATATGGTTCTTACCCGTCATCGGAAAACTGACTTTTAGGCGTCAGCCTCCTGTCTTAGGTTGATACCACTGCAATTGGATCATACCCGTCACTGACTACCGGTCCAGCATA
>NW_025999932.1:31444635-31474839 GCF_001458135.2 Marmota marmota marmota
GAACAAAGAATAGTTGTATCAATTTTCTCTTTCTCAGGGCCGAACAACTTCAAACCTTGAGCCAACCATTTTTCCCAGTTTGCCTGAGAAAATTCTAGGGATAGGCAGCTTGAAACAAAAACAAGATAAATCAAAACGAGAACACATTGTTTTTTGAAATGTTCACCCATTTTGTTGCCTTCCCTCAGGGGCGAGTAATTTTACTCACCTCCAAGCTTCAGGCGTTCCCCGTGCGGGCCGCCAGTTGCCGCAGTCTGGCTGGGCACAAAATCACGAGCCACTCAAGCAGGAACAAAGTTTATTTTTTGAAACTGCCGCCAATGTCCGGTACCGCCCAGGAAGATTTTTTCCACCCACGTGGCCTCCTCCCGGACCGCAGAGAGAGCTCCTCCCCCGGAACTCCCTCCTACTGTACTTCCCCAACCAATGGGAACTCTCCAGGAGTCCCGTAGCCTGCCTAGGTGAACAGCAGGAGTCCAATATCCATATGAATGCAAATCTTAACATAATCATATCATCTCAATGGCTAGCTGGCGTCACCTTTCGACCAAAAATGCCATGCATCATATACTTGGCTCTTAGCAAGTGAGTCTGGACCCATCTGTAAAAAATACATAAAATGCAGGACCTTTTGATGATTTAGCCCAAATAACTGATTGATGGATATCAGGGACAAGGGACATCTATAGGTGATTTCCATCTAAAACCTTTACAAAAGTCCATTGAGTAAAATTGAAAACCAACATTACCATCTTCAATTTGGACACATGCATCTTTGTAAGGCATCTTTTCTATTGTGCCCACCATTAGAGTAAATTATGAAAAGAACCAAATTTAGAACCAGAACTTAAAACAAAGATCTTCAAAATCAATGTGGCTTACTCAGTCACATATGTGCAAGGATAATAAATAAAATAATATAATTCCTAATTTAATATTTGTCTCATACTTTTTAAATTTGTTTCTGTTTAGTACATAACTCGATTATATAATTTATAATAAATAAATATACATGAATAAGAGTACTTTACTCTTTGGTGTCAATTTCTTGGATATGACATCAAAATTAAAAGCAACTGAAGAAAAATTGATAAATTGTACTTCATCAAAATTATAATACAAACTTTTATGTGTCAAGGGACACTATCAACTGAGTGAAAAGGCAACCTAGAAAATGGAATAAAATATTTTCAAATCATCTATCTGGTGAGAAAATAGATTCTCAAAACTCCCTGTAACTCAAAACACAACACAACAGAAAAAGAAAAAAAACAAACCTCAATTTAAAAATATGCAAAGGACATAGAACATTTCTCCAAAAAACATACAAATGTCAATCAGCACGTGTAAAGATTCTCAACATCACTAATCATTACACTCCAAATCAAAACCACACTTCATACAAATTAGGATAGCTGTTATCTAAAAGAAAAAAAAAGCTGAAAAGAAGTTACTGAAGATAATTAGAACCCTTCCTTATACATTGCTAGTGGAAATGTCAAATTGTGCAGTCACTATGAAAACAATATGGTGCCAATATGGTACAAGACTAAAATGTATATACATCTGAATAATGGAGAGTAAGGACAGAGGATCTTCATTCTCAGCACAATACATGTTTAATTAATGCTTGTGGGAGGAAGGAAATGAAGTTTCTTTTAGAATTTAGACATAAAGCCATGTTTTTATCTGTGTATCTCTTTGAAAGATATTAGTACCCTAGAAGACATTAGCTAGATATTCTCCTAAAACATATTTTTTCAACATACATCCTGCCATTCTCCATATTCCCCACCTTGTTTTCAACTTTATAACAGCTACCAAATTTGCAAACATTACATGGGATTCCTAGTAACTGAGAAGCATGCTTCAGAGAAGGCAGTAGGAGAATCTTTGCCACTTCTTCTGAACATACAGAAGCAGCTACATTCATCAGTTTCTCTTGATACTTGCTCTAAGAGAAGGAAGATCTACCCCAGGTGTAATTCATTAACGTATGACAGTCAGACCAATGAAATGAGTGTTTTTGTGATTGATAAACCACCATCTAGAGTCCACTTTGGAAGAATTACAATAAGCAAGCTTTTTTTTTCCCCTACTCATTTTTCTTCCCCAAGAATTTATGTGTAGAACTTGATTTTAATTGACATCTTTGGAATTAAATGTTATGAACAAAGATACACCCAGTATGGGGTAATGAAAGAGAATAAAAGATATCTTCTAAAAGATAATGAAATGTAAATCTTGGTCATGCTTTCAATTTAAAATATCATTCTATTCCCTGGGCAAATGTCAAAGATAACAGTCTTCTATTGATTTGGTTTTTTTTTTTCAACAGTCTTCTTTTATTAAAGATCACCTTCAAGATAGATAATATTTAATATGTGTGAAGATAAGTCTACAAAGAAAAAGAAACATCAAAAGGCTGCTGTTAGAATCTGTGACATTCCAGTGTTTCAGCACAACCAAATGCTATTCATATTTAAAGCAAGAATGCTAATCTACAGATACAGAAGTCACAGGAATTCTCCCTTAAGGAAAAAAAAAATCCAATAGTAAATTCTTATATTAATATTAATGCATTTTATTTTTTAAAAAATTGGTATCAGTATCTCTTCCTGCTAGGATACAAAAGTTTAAATTATAGAAAGAAAATAAAATGCAATGGAAGCATGTAGGAGAACCCTTGTTTTGCCAATATTTTTGAGTCTCCTCTTTAGAAAGTTCATGGAGGTAGAGACTATATTGCTTTGCTCATTTCTATATTCCCCAAACTTTTCAATAATGCCTGGCACATAGTAAATATTTCATAAGCATTTATTAAATGGATAAGCAAAAGAACACAATTAAGCAACAATTAAATGTGCTTTGAAGAAAAAAAAAACCACAACTGTCTAATTGATTAACTCAAACCTATTTCACTGACATGACTAACTTGGCATATGACTGATTAGTGGCAGAGTTTAAGCTGAGACTAGTCACTTCATTTATCTCCCCTAAAATGTGTGCTAAAACGACTTAAGCTTGCAAAGCAGAGTGGAGATCGTCCCCTATAAATTTCTACTGCTGAGCTCTTCTTCAGTTATTTCCCAGCAGCTGAGATAGAAAAGTGAAGGGTGGGCACCTGGCTTTCTTCAGCCCACCAGGAAGAAAGAAAGAGAGCAAAGCTTAAAAAGAAGCAAAACAGGAATAAAGAAGAAGAGAGAGATACAGGAAGAATCATCCTCATGCGATCTGAAAATTTGCCATGGTTTTCACAGTTTTCTTTACTCCCTCTGAATTAATATTCTCTGGTGTCCTTAGTACCAATTTCCAATACCAAAGACCTGAATCTAATCCTAAATGTCAACAAAAACTATTTTTCTATATTATATATATATTATAATATTGTGCCTTAAATAGATACACCGCTAAATGCAAAGCCAAAAAATAATATTCCATATACAGTCAGCAGATTCAGCTAATCTCATATATTCAGGGGGGGGAAAGGTATATCTGGTGGTTCAGGAGGCTGAGGCAGGAGGATTGCAAGTTCAAGGATAGCCTCAGCAATTTAGTGGGGCCCTAAGTAACTTAGTGAGATCCTGTCTCAAAATAAAAAATAAAAAGGGCTAAGGATGTAGCTCATTTATAAAGTACCTATGGATTTCTTAATACAAAAATGAAACAAAACAAGTATAGACCTTTTTTGTCATTATTCCCTAAATAATACTGTGTAACAACTATTCACATAGCATTTACATAGCATTAAGTATTATAAGTAATCTACAGATGACTTAAAATGTATGGACTGTATGCAAATAGAAGTCCATTTTATATAAGGGACTTGAGCATTTATTTGTTTTGGTATACTTGGGGATTCCTGGAATCAATTCCCCATAGATATCAAGGGACAACTGTAATTAGGATTTTGTTTTTTTAATTACATTGTTTCTGAGAAACATCCCAAGTCTTGAAAAAACTAAGTAATTTTTGCTTTACTGGAAAAAAACATTAAATGGAATTTCCTTTTTTTTTTTTAACTTCCTCAGCTAAGGACATGCAGTACCTGTCTTTTTGTGTCTGACTTATTTCACTCAATGTAAGGACTTCAAGCTCCATCCATTTTTGGATGTTTCCTGCCCTAACTGAAATAGAAGGTCCTTACTCTCTTTTTACAAATTCTATCTGTTAAGAATTACAAAGAATGCTAAGTGCTGGGGAGAATGTGGTGAAAGGAGCTGTATGCAGTGTTGTTGGAATGTAAATTTGTATTTACATTATGGAAAAGAGTATGAAGGCTTCTCAAAAAAACTAAAATTAGATCTACCATATGATAAACTTATCCTACTCAAAGCACATATTCAAAAGAAACAAAATAAACCTACCAAAGAATTAACTGCAAGCCCAATTTTATTACAGCCCTACTCACAATAGCTAAGATATTGAATCAACCTAAGTCCCATCCGTGGAAGGATGGATAAAGAAAATGTGATTTAGATGCACAATGGAATATTATTCAGCCACAATGGAGAGTAAAATCTTGCCATTTGTACAAAAGTGGGCAGAACTTGAGGTCCTTACATTAAATGAAATAAGTCAGACACAGGAAGACAAGTTCTGCATGTCCTCATGTGTGGAAGTTAAGGGGAAAAAAAAGTTTATTATAAAATAGTGATTCCTAGAGTTTGGAAAGGAGAGCTGGGTGGTCTGAGGGAGGCTGGCTTTGATCAGTCTACACTGTATGCATGTGCTGAAATACTACACTGAACCACACTGTTCAACCCCACGGCTGCAAAAACTCCAGTGTATAGATTATCAACCCCAATGAGTTCTATGAGGACTCCACAGAGAGGGTTTGGACACTTTATTACTCACATGCTTCTTGGCAGTGGCCAGGACAAAATGGGAAGCCGCCCTGCACCTACAAGCAAAGAATCACCCACTGTGCAGATGTCTTCTTCAGATGGTTTATGAGAGCATTCTTTTACTTACAACCAAGGTCTCTCCGATTTGATCCTCACCTAAAGATGGGAGGCCAGGGAAGTGGGCGGTTTCCCTTCACTGTTTCCTTTATTATTACATTCCTTGGAGTCCTTCTTACCTCATCTCCAGGAACAACAAACCTTCCTAGGCACTGACTTAAGTTTATCCCCAAGCCCATCAATATGTACAGCTAGTACATGTTAATCAAAAGTGAAATACATTTAAAACAACTTATAAATTATGTTAACAGATGCTACTAGAAAACACGATTTGTAACTAAAAAGTCTGAAATTCCAAAAGAAAGGCTTAAAGAAAATTCAAAACTCTTTTTCTCAAAGCACCTTAGGGAGAAAGTGCTCTTTGTTGTTCCTGTGCCAGAAAACTCACCATAAGCCCTTTTTAGCACGATTCTAACTCCTTAGTGGAAATCGAATCTTTTATTACTTCCCTACTTAAAAACCTGTCAGCAGCTTAAAATACTTTGGGGTGCTATAAGGATCTAACACAAAATCCTGATTTTGGCTTATAAATCTGGCTCCTCCATGAATCTGCATGTTGCCCCCTTGGTCCTTCCATTTAAACCCCCAGGATGGCTGTGCCATCTCTCAGCTCTGTAAGACCCCTGGCCAGTCTGAGAATGGCTTCTCCAGGGACCATGGTTTGGCCCATGTCAATCCCTTCAAGAAGGCAGTCCCTCAGGTCTGTGCTCCCACCAGGGCACAGCTCATGGCTGTGCATTTTTGTCCCCCACAGTCTTGTAGAAATGGATAGATAAAGGCAGTTTCACCTAACAGAAGCAATGGGGCTAGGGAAGGAAGGAATTTAATGTCAACTGAATGTTAAAGAACAAACATTCCACTATCCAACTCTTGGTTTTCCATGTGCTTTATTATGCAGCCTGTTTAAGTCACTAAGGAACAGGCCCAAACCCTACCCATTTATGGTAAAGAGAAATTTTCACTTTTATTTTTAACTCTATTAGACATATCAACATCCTACAGCATAAAATCTAGACTCGTATATTCTTACTCCCACTAGTGACTCATTCTTCTATGAATCTAATTTTCTGTTACTATTGAGTGCCCTTTCTTGACACTTGAGCATTCTAATTAGTGTGAAGCTGATTATATTTTTAGTATTACCAATATTTTTTAGAAAGAAGGGGAAAAAAGGATTCCAAGGAAATATCAAACCATGGTAGAGTGGTAGATTTATTCCTTATGGCCCAGGACGTGCAGTTTGAATAGGTATTCTGGGTTCAGGATTCAGGAGCTGGGAACGTGCTCTATGCTAATGAACTAATAGAGTCTCTTTGCTTTCATGAAGCCTCATCATGTCACTCCATTGGGACCCACAGCTGACCTTCAAGGCCTCATGTTATAAGCACATGGGGCTGCAAACACCAGTACCCTGCAACCACTAATGGATTTTTCCTGCACTTCTACTCAAGTACAACTGAAAGACTGAGCTGAAACTTCCAATTAGTAAGAAGAAATTAAAAAGAATAATTATTCTGAAATCAGAAACTAGGGATTCTTCTTTATATCTGTTCATCCAATTGCTTTCATGTCTCCCTTCAGTTTAGTATAATTTCAAAGCTGAATTTAAGACATGTCCTAATTTATTGCTTTTGTGGATCATAGTCATAAATGTCAGGGCTGCACTTACAGATGGACAAAGTAACCATCTGGTGTGACCACCTGTGAGATGTACTTCCCTTCTCAAAAAGAACATCACTCTCTGTAGCCTGAAAACGTGGGACCCTGAGTCTACAATATGACTTGCCTTCATGGAAAATGTTAACAGGCTTGGCCCCATGAGATATGATACTTCATATTAAGATTTCACTTGACACCACTTCCCTATACATACACAGTCACACAAGAAAGGCACCAGGTACCTAGAATAGGATCAACCTATCCTAGAAAAAGAAGACTGCTCCAAGATTGCATCATCTATTCTGCAGTTTGGGTTAGAAACAGAACTGGTTTGAATAAGAGCTGCCAAGACAGCCTTGAAATTACCTCTACTTGTCTTATTACCAAGTACATGCAATAAATAAATAAGTTTAAGAGCATCTGTATTCATTTCTCGTAGCTTCTACAACAAATTACCACTAACTTGGTGGCTTGAAACAGCATAAATGTATTATATCACAGTTTTGAAGCCTGGAAATCTGAAATCAAAATGGCAGGGGGGTCACACTCCCTCTGGAGGCTCCAGGGAGGAATTGGCCCTTGAATTCTCCATCTTCTGGTGGCAGCCCACATTCCTTGGTCTTGTGCTGCTTCATTCCAATCTCTGCCTCTAGCCTCACTTTCTGTTCTATATTTCTACATTTAAATTCCTTCTGCTTCTCTCTTAAAATAATATGTGTAACTGCATCTAGGACCCAGTTGGATAAAGGAAGATTATCTCTTCATCTTAAGATCTTTCACTTAATCACACCTTATAAAGACTTTTATTTCCAAATAAGGAGGCACTCACAGGTTCCAAAGGGAGATAAGGATGTAAGTATCTCTTGAGGGCCATTTTTCAGCCTATTGCACCATCACTGGATGTGTCTTTAAGAGCCATGAGTGATATTTTCAATGAGGGAAAATTTGGTTTGTTGTAGGATTGGCAACTGTTTTCAAAAGGTTTTTCACTGCTGTGACTAAAGAATCTGACCAGAACAATCACAGAGGAGAAAAAGTTTATTTGGGGATTCATGGTTTTAGAGGTCTCAGTCTGTAGACAGCTGACTCCATTCCTCAGGGCTCAAGGTGAGGAAGAACACCATGGCAGAAGAAAGCAGCTCATGTGATGATCAGAAAGTGGAGAGAGAGAGACTCCACTTGCCAAATATAAATATATACCCCAAAGCCATGCCCTCAATGCCCCAACCACATTTCCTTCAACCACACCCAACCTGCCTTCAAATATCACTCAATCCCATTAGGTGACTAACTCACTGATTGCATTAAGTCTCTTATAACCCAAACATTTCTTCTCTGAACCTTCTTGCATTGTCTCACTTTTGAGCTTTTGGGGGACACCTCACATCCAAACCATTACAGCAACATGGAGAGAAAGAACAAGGGTTTTATCAACATAAACACAAGGCAAAGACTATACAATATCTAATTCAATACACTGTCCAGTAATCAGTGTAGAGATACAGTGCCTGACAAACCAGCCCTACACACTGTCAATATGTTCAGGATAGTATCAAACCCAAGCTATTTCTTTCATTGCAATTTGTCTGCATTATATAAGGGTCAGGAATTACTTATTCCATCTTTCCAAGACATGATTGTAAGGTCAGGCAGCAGGGACCAAAAGGAGGCAGATTTTAAAAAGCTGCTGAGCGCAAGGGGCTGGACCAGACTGGAAATTTTATTGGGCTTAGGACAAGAAGAGAGGGCTTCGGACAGGAAAGGAAGGTTTTTAGAGTCCCTTGTCCTACTGGAGTTGGTTGGGAACTTGCTAAGATCCAGGATTGGTCAGGAGACCCTGCTGATTGGCAGATAGTTTTGTTGGCACCTGATTGGTGGCTCTTTCACATGCATGAGGGTTGCTTAATCACGTCAAACTGACCTAACAATGATGAATCAAAAATGTTGACACATTTAACCCCAGTTAATTCTATTTTTCAGGGAGAAAAAAGTTTTGTTATAATGTTAAGCAAATACAAATACTCTTCCACCAAAATTCCTATACAGTTGCCCCCAATCCCACACAATTCTGTGTGACATTTTATCATTTTTCTGTGTGTGCCAGGATATTAAAAAAAAAAAAAAGACTCAAAAGCACTGATATACCAAAACAAGTGGGCTAAAACTAAATCCTTGTGAAATATCTACATTGCAGAAAAGGTTCAGTAAGGAAGAGGCATGTTGGAATAATTTTCAGTTTACAGCTAGCAGCTAGTAGCTATGAGCAGCTCGGAGTGCTTGAAGAATCTACACTCGTTCAGGCCTGATATGAATGCCTGTTCCTGATAGGAACAGGATGGGATGCTCTGTTCTAGAGAGCCATTAGTGAAACCACATTCTTAGCACTTGTGGTTGGCATTGCCAAGCTGCCAGGCCAGGAAACTGATAGCCAGGAACTTCTAACTTAGAAACACCCTCCCCTAGGGACAAAGACCCTTCCTGATGATAGCAATATTTAGAACATCCTAATAGTGTGGTTACATTAGGCAGAAGATGATTAGCTTATGGATACTATCTTGCTTGTGTATGATTGACGGGCACGCCCCACTCGAACCCTATAACAATTGTATGCATTCCAAAAATAAACTGAGCTACTGGACGGCGACCTGAGGTGGGTCTTCAGCCAGTTCTCTCACCAGCTCCCGGAGTCTGTGTGTTGATTCCGCGTCTCTACCCCCTGTGACAAGGTAGTCGAGCAATTAATTGACCAGAACCACAGCAGAGGCAGACAGCAGGGTATTCTGGCTCCTTTGCATTCAGTGGAAATCCCCCAAAGAAAGTATGTTTAGAGCTGGACTTGCCAGAACAGATGATAACTGTCCACAACAGGACAATAATAACAGTGTCACTGAAAAGAGAGGTAGAGACTGAAATGTGTCCACTGAATTAGGTAGTTAGAAATCACTAGAAACGGCACAAAGAACAGTCCCAGTGTTACCGCCAGTTACTGGTGACAAGTTCTGCTCCCTCAAATGTTGAAGATTGAACATTAGAGAAACCCCAGGGGTAAGCATATAAAGCAGGGTTTATTTAAAAAGGGGTAACAGACTTCTCCCGGGAGAGAGAAGGGAGCCATAGCTGGTATCCTGGTATCCCCCCCAAGCGAGGAGTTCTGCCCTTTTTTATATGTCCTAGGCTTCCTCTGTTCTCCTGCCTTTTCCCGCCTTATCTTTCTCCGTGTAGGCCCAGGAATGCTTGGTGGGAAGGCCCAAAGGTGGAAAACAGGTGGGCTGAAGGGGAAGGGCAGGATGGAGTGGCCAAGGACACATTAGCAACCTTATAGCTCCCTATAGGGAGGGGCAATTCCTGCTGTTGTAGGGACAAACGAGGCAAGGCACAGAACATAGCAGGAAACGGCTTTATTTGGCTGCATCCAGGTTCAGAGGGCACAGCTTTTGCTGTAATCAATTAATCCCCTGAACCCCGAGTTCAGATAGTTTCAGAGTTTTATACCCAGCATGTAAGGGGAGGGGCTCAAAAGTTCACTGTCTGCAGAAGTTCACATAAAAGCAGCTTTTTCTTTCACTATTTTGGGCAGGTTAACTCTTCAAGGACAACACCTGAGAAGGAGAGAGCTTCTTCTCCCCTTTATTTCCTCACCCTGCCAGCTGTTACCATGGAGCCCATTTGTAACTTATCTTAAAAATGTAGACATCTCTGTGAAGCCCCAGCTCAAGGCCAGAGGTCTTGTTTGCACATTTCTTCAAAGTACTATACTGGATATGTTTGTGAAAAACTAGCAAGGGGGTGTCCAGCACCTGGAGTGATGGTATCTTCTTGTCCAGTGGCCAAGTAAACAGGGCGACACGAAAATAGGAAGTTTATCTACATTGGACTCTTTTGCAGAGACTCTTTTGCTGACAGTCCTAAAATCAGCCATGATGAAGAGGGCTTTTCTGTGGGGAAAGAGGGTGCCACTTCACTGCAACAGTTTACCTTGGCAACAAGTTGGAGCAGGGGCAGGTTCTTGGTAAGGGTGGAGGAAGGGCTCTGAAGGAATTAACATTTCAATCCCTCAGGGGACAGTCTCCAACTTCCTGGACTCACTCAAAATTGGCCTCCTTGATCCAACCCAACTTAGTTTACCTATCTATACTGACTGCCTATCTAATTCTGGCTTCACTAGTGGACTTACAGGGAAAGGCCACAAAGCAGGGAGTTGAGACAGGAAGAGGAGAGTGGATGTTCACAGAACAAATAAACTGCTCTTTAAGAAGGTTATCATTGATGGTATTGAGAGAAATCAGTCAGGGGTGGAGGAAGGTCTTTTGTGAGGTTTAAGACTCTGTGTTCGGCCTTAAAGGCAAATAATGACCCTGGAAGGAGAGTTCAGAGATGAGGATGTTGGTGACTACAGATGAACTCATACACTTGATAGTGTTATGTTTTGGTTTGATTTGGGGTGTTTGTTTGTTTTTTGTACCAGGGGCTGAACCCAGGGCTGCTTAACCACCGAACCACATCTCCATATGTTTTATTTTTTACTTTGAGGCAGAGTCTCACTAAGTTGCTAAGATGTTTAGGGCCTTGCTAAGTTGCTGAGGCTGGCTTTGAACTTGTGATCCTCCTGCCTCAGCCTCTCAAGCTGCTCTGCTGGAATTATAGGTAAGCACTTGATGGTTTTTTAAAGAAACTGGAAAGAAGTGAGATTGAGCCCAGGAGAAAAGATCGGTCTTGAATAGATGACTGCTGGCTACAAAAAAAGGAGGAACGGGTGTGTCAAACAATTTTACCAATCAGAAATCTGACAGTTGAAGTGGCTGAAGGTGGAGTTGAAGATAACTTGTGATATTTCTTTTCTGTTTCCCAGGGGTTTAAACTGATGCATCTTAAAAATGAGCAAAGTCATTGAATTTGGCAGTCATTTGTGACCTTTACAAGGTCAGTTTTAGTGTTTCATTAAGCCAGCAGTTATCTATCATCCTGGTGAATGGTACACTAGACAAGATAAGAGACCTAGAGTCTAGATTTAGCCCTTTACCACATTAGTTGTTTATAGGGAAGGCATATATTTAGGGCATATATTTTTCCAAAATGAAGGAATTGGGTGAAATGATGGCTCAAGTCATTTCAAGCCCTTACTCTCCTCCTCCTCCTCCTCCTCCTCCTCCTCTTCTTCTTCTTTCTTCTTCTTCTTTCTCCTTCTCCTTCTCCTTCTCCTTCTCCTTCTTCTTCTTTCTACTGTGTCTAACACACAAGACTGGCCATGCTATGAAATACAAAAGTCCTGTAAGAGGCAGGGATTGGGCCCTCAGGGACACCATAGTGTTCAAAAGTAAACAATTCTTAGAGGGCTGGGGTTATAGCTCAGTGATAGAGTGGTTGCCTTGCATGTGTGAGGCACTGGGTTCAATCCTTAGCACTACTTAAAAATTTTAAAAAATAAAGGTATTGTACAACTTAAAAAAGAAAGTAAACAATTCCTCATAAAAAAAATCATCCTGGAGTGCTCCTATCTGAGTCAAGGTCAGCTGTCAGGGGAAAGCATCACAATGTATATTTCAAGGGAAATAATGTAATCAATATCTGCAATGATTTTTTTCTCCTAATTCCTCAATGTCAAACAGCCTGAAAATGTCAAGATCTTTGACCAGGGATGCAGTTATTCCTCGGTATGAGAAATGTGAGGAAAATAGAGCAAAAAATTTAGTGAATTTTAAATCCATTAATTTGAATACTATGAGTATATTGTGAGTCAGTCCTTGAGATATTTTGCAAGCCACACTAGCTGGAAAGCTGTGATTACACATGCTATCTTTTTTAAGATAGAATAGACTCTGCCAAGTCTTGAGCCAAAGGAATTGGCTCAAGCCAATTCACACATAATGGAGACTATAGAAATTTGATATTTAAAAATATATATTATTTTGTCTGATACATCTTCCTGTCATCGTATTCATTATAATATGTTCCTTTGTTCTATTCAGAATTCCTAGCTGTCTGTTTGTACGTTGATTTTACACCTCCCACCACGAAGCTTAGAAACACTGACAAGCATCCTCAACTCTAAAACGATGCAGTGTGAGGAGGAGGACATTTCTATTGCATTCATCTCCATAAAATATGTGCCCATGGTTAATGTGTTCAGTTCCAAGTCTTTGGTATCTCATCCCTATTTTTGAAGATACTGATTCCCAGGAGACGTTTTGCTCACATCAGAGTGAAGGTGCTGTCAAAACCACAAAAGGTTCTGTTAGAAGAAGTGTGGATTTATTCCAGAGATGTTTCAAAACCACTGCAATCATCCTTATCAAAACCAAAAACGTGATGATGGCATAATTAATTCCATTGTTATATATAATTATAATGCACCAATTAAAAATAGAAATATCACATGCTGGTAACTAATTATCTACCATGAAGAACTTGTCTGTGGTCACTTTCTTCTTCTCTCAACGCCCTTACTTCTCTAACATCTTTTTTTTTCTTGGTACCAGGGATTGAACCCAGGGGCAACTAACCACCTAACCATACATCCCCAGCTCTTTTTAATTTTTTATTTTAAGGCAGGATCTCACTAAGTTACTTAGGGCCTCACGAAGTTGTTGAGGCTGATCTTGAACTTGGGATCCTCCTGCTTCAGCCTTCTGAGCTGCTAGGATTACAGGCGTGTGCCACTGCACCCAGTTTTCCATTTAACATCTTGAACTTCCCTCTCAGGGACTGGAGTGTCTTCCTTCTTTCACTTTGCACACTTGACCATGTTCCCTGAGAGACTGATGGGCAGTCGACGGATTGTAGAATCTAGAGTTGCAGAGACCTGTCTGCTCACCTTTTTGCTGTCATTGTCTGTGCAGTGTTTTAGCAACCACTGAATCAGGAGCAGAATGTATTTCTCTGTAAAAGGAAGATTAATAAAACTTCCTGATCTACAAAGGATGTAGTGTGAGGAACAAAAAAGATCATTGATGGGGGGGATTCTGCAAACCAATCTATGACTTGCTGTAGAAAGGAAGGCAAAACTAAGTAGCCTCAGTGCTGTTCTCCCAAGCCACAGGACCTTCCTTCTGACCCAGAACTACCTGCCAAGCAGCCTTTACCATTGCCACTCTGCCTGGGTCTGTGAGAGAACATCCTTTTGAGGTGAAGGACAGCAGGTGCCAGCCCTGCTCCCTATAAGCCTGCCTTACATCCAGGTGTCCAGGAAATCACAGGTGCTCAGGCTGGCTTTTTTGAGTGGTTTCAAATCACTAATCTTGTGCCTCATTTTTCTGAATTATAAAAGCCAAAATATTTTTCATATTAAGCAGATGATTCCTGTTTAACAAGGAATCATCAAATCAAACAAAGATCTGACATTTTATGTAATATGTGTGTATACATATATATGTATATTATGGAATATCTGAGATCACATGGATGGAACTGGGAATCCTTATGTTAAGTGAAATAAGCCAAGCATAAATAGACAAGTGTCATATGAACTCATTCATATTTGGAATCTAAAAAAGTCAATCTCATAGAAGTCAAAAGTAGAATGATAGTTACCAAAGGCTGAAGAAAAGTGGGGGGAGGGAGGAAGGGGAAGTGTTTGCCAATGGGTACTAGATTACAATAAGACAGGAGAAATAAGTTCTGATCTTCTAATGCACAAGAAGGTGACCACAGATGATGATAATGTATGGTGTATTTCCAAAAAAGCTAGAAGAAAGGATTTTGAATATTTTCACCACAAAGAAATGATAAATGTTGAGGAGATTGATATGCTTACCCTGGTTTGAGCATTACATAGTACACACATATTTCAAAACATTCCACAGTATTCCATAAATATGTGCAGTTTTATGTACCAATTAAAAATGAATGCTTAAATGGTAATAAGTCCCTAAATTATCAAAGGACTCCTATTTGCACCCAGTGCACTTATTAAGTCAGCACACAACTCCATTCTACTTTGGGGTCTGATATGAGGCCAAATGCAGTCCATGAGTAATGCAGCATGATAGAGTATGTTCTGAAAATTTTTTCTCCCAAAAGTTTATTGTTGCTATATCAATGTTACCTAATAAACTTTAATTTAAAAATTTAATTAAGTTTTCAAATAATCTATACCAAAACAGTTATCCTCTCAATCAAATTAAAATTCTAGAAATGAATATCCATTTCCTGTATTATCCAAGACTTTTTAGTTTTGACTTCTTAGTTTTTTTACTCACAAAAAAGAAGCTGACACATCATAATGTTAAAAAACAGCACTCAGGGTCACCAGTGTGAATTGCACTGGTGCAATATGTTTAACTTCCAAAGAAGGAGTTATCACTTCAGAAATCAATGTTTCTTTTTTTTTTTTTTAACTTTTTTCTGTACCAATCTTTTCTTGTAAATAAATGAGAGATCATTTTATGACACCACATTATAGCAATTGCTTCTTTTAAGAAGTATTCTTTTTTCTATCCATTTCATTTTAACCATAGGATACAAAATAAGTGGTGCTGAATTATAAACAGAGTTGTCCCTTTTATTGTATCAATTAAGAAGCCCCAGTTGCCTAATGGATAAGGCATTGGCCTCCTATTGTATCAATTAATTGTCAGATTACTATCCTTATATAAGGGAGGAGGAATCAGACTCAGCACAGTGCCTATGCAGAATACACATACACACACACACACACACACACACACACACATACTGAATGAATGGATCAATCAGTGAATTGACTTTAAGTGACTTGTTTAAATTTGAATTGCTAAAAAGTTAAGATTTGAACCTACAACTGATCCACCATTATTTCCACTGCATCACACTTCCTCTATTGTAACACACACAAGAATAGTTTAAGTTAATTGTCAGGTCTAATTATAGATTTGCAAGTACCTGATTACACTTCCCCTCATGCACATATGGAAGTGTTAATTCTAAATTCTAGGAAATTGTACTGAAATGATGTTCATTATGATTAAGATCTTAAAATTCTCTTGTCTTTCTCTCTTCCTTGAGTGTGCTCCAAAGAAGGCTAAATTTTACATTTGAAAACAGATTGTTCCCTTGTTCCATTACTGGAATTTTTTCATTGTTGAGAATCCCAGAAATCATACATAGTTGTGCCATTGTGGGCTGAAGAGGAGTAGGGGAAAGTAATTTAACAACAATTGCTTTAGAAATCAACAAGATACATTTACAGACTGCACGTACTTTTCTTAGTTATATTTAGTGTAGGAGAAAAAACAGCAATCATGGTGTAAAGAGACCCCATCTCCTTACAGCAGAGGAAATTTTATCCAAACATACAAAGGCTCCAATTGAGAGACTAAGAACATTCCTTTGGGGGCTGGGATTGAGGCTCAGAGGTAGAGTACTTGCCTAGCATGTGTGAGGCACTGAGTTCGATCCTCATCACCACATAAAAATAAAATGAAGATATTGTGTCCACCTATAACTAAAAAATAAGTATTAAAAAGAAAACACTCCTTTGTCAGGCCTTTTGCTAGAGCTCAGGCTATATAACACTGAACAGAGGTTAAAGAGGATAAAGCACACACCAAGTCCAGATTTCAGCCCTTTCCATAATATTTTGTGTACTCATGAAACAAGATATAGGTAAATAGCAAAGTGTAAGTGTAGTCTTATTCCTTCACAACCTGATGTTTGTTTTCTCCCATGTTGCAATCTGGAGAAGCCATATAGCATTGTATCATCTGATGAAATTACAGATGCTCTATGACTTAAAATGGTTGATGTTTAAAAATCCATCATTTATTAAAACAATTAGGTCATGGTTTTGAAATAACCATCTTGGAGTTACTGGCATTATTATAGAACCTAAACGATATTATGGAGAAACTTTAAAGAGAACATATAGGTCCTCCTTAACTTATGATGAAGTTACATGCCAATATATCAACAGTAAATTGAGATTTTCATATGTGAAAAATTATTTAATGCACCAAACCTAACAAACATCCCAGCCTAGCAACACAGCACGCTGTAGAGTATTGGCTCTTTTTCCTTGCAATCACGTGGCTGACTGGGAGCTGTGGCTCACTGCCACTGCCCAACATTATGAAAGAGAATTGTACTGTACCACATATTGCTGGTTGTGTAAAAGATCCAAATTTAAGATTTGATACAAAGTGGTATAAGAAGATACAAAGTGGTATAAGAAGAAAAGGGGGTTTTAAGAAGAAGAAATTCACAGTCAGTAGAGAGAATCAGTAAGCAAAAGATTGAATAATATCCTTTGAATTTGGTAATTAAAAAGTTGTTGAGGGGCTGGGGCTGTAGCTCTGTGGTAGAGCATTTGCCTTGCATGTGTGTGGCACTGTGTTTGATCCTCAGCACCACATATAAATAAATGAATAAAAAAATTCATCATGACAAAGACAACAATTGAAAACTTACTGAAGGTGGTTTGATAGTGTGTGTGAAGTGTTGGAGTACAAGAAATTTGAAATGGAAAATTCAAATAATAGTATAATCCAGTGAGGAGAGGAGTGTGTCCAGGAAAAATGGCACCGAAATAAAAAGAAAGTAAAAATCAGTGGAGTTAAGATCAAAGAATATAAAACCAAGGTGCTGTTGAAACATCCCAAGGTGGCTGTTTGTGCAGGGAGTTGTGGGTAGATAAAGTATCAGAGTCTCCAATGGATGTTGTAGACCACAGGCCCATCTATTAAAACAGCAGTGAGGAAGGAATGAGAGTGGTGTGGTCACCTACTCTAAGCATTCAAAGTCACCAGGCAACAACAGACAGAGATGGGCAAAATAATGCAAATCAGCAAATGAGGAACCTGATTGATGCTGAACAACCTCACCCTCCACACAGTCAGTCAGCAGCCTGAAATATCTTAGGTTTGGCAGAATAAGTCCTCCCCAGTGCAGAAGACCAGAAGAGAAATGGACCTAGTCCATTTCCCACTAAAGTGGGAAAACCAGAAGTATAAGATGTTCTGCTAAAGGGTAGAGGAAATGTCTAGAAGAGATGATGGCTGATGAGGATGGGGTGTGCAGGAACTTGACAAGAAGCCGGGATGTAACTGATGAGCCTCAAATGTCCCCACTCAGGCACTGGATGTATGGATGTCAGAATGGACCGGGTACCGCATGTGGTATTGAACCTCAAGGGAATAGGGAAGAGAGATGGCTCTTCTAGTCTCCTGGCTAAGTTTCAGTGCTTCCTCAGAGGAAATGGTTAGAAGTAGGAGAGAGAGACATTGAGTGTTAATTTTCTCCTTAGGATGGTTAATCCAGGATCAGTTCCCTCACGCCAAAGTTTTCTTATTTTCTTTTTTAAGTTTGACTTTATTTTTGATTGACTTGTCACACAATTGTACATTTTGAATGGGATTCATCATGATATTTCAATACATGCCTATATTGTGTAATAATCAAGAATATTCATCACCTTAAACACTTTTCATTTCTTTGAGATAAATCTCTTCCAGCTATCTCATATATACATGTTTGTAAACTATGGTCACCCTACTGTGCATTGAACATTACAAGTTTTCTTATTTCAGTGAGTGCAACAAGGATCAAGAAGGGATTTCCCCCACCATTAGGGTCTCCTATTCTCTTTCTCATGAAGCTTCTTTCCTCCAGAATCTTCCAGTCTCCACCATTATCTCCCTTCCTTAACACATGCTTTGACAATTATATCAGGTGTAAGTTTGATAGTACAGAAGTTATTGAAATGTCCCTAGTGTAAAGGGGAATGACAGCTGACAGGCAGTGGAGAAATAGGCAGACCCCTGAAAACAGAGTCGGGCAGCTGAGTGTGAGCCTTAGCTAACTCTACATACAGTCATGCACGCATGATGATATTTCTGACAATAACAGACCATGTATCGATGGTGGCCCCGTATGGTGTTATTACCTAGGAACTGCATAGTTGTTTTAGTTTGTCTTAGTTGTTCTAAGGACAGTCCATGAGGGTGATACACAGTGAAGAAATTGATGAATGATGCTTTTCTCAGAATGTTTCTTTGCCATTTATATCATGCATGACAGTACTAGTTTTATGGTTTGAGGCAAGTTCCCTCAACACATCTATCCAAAAAAAGATATTAATATCTATTCAGAAGGAATTTTGTTGGGATTAAAAGATGTTGGCCCAAACACTTTTGATAAATGATAAAGCCTATATTATATTAAAGATGTTAGGGAATATGGTAAGTAGGGTAAGAAATGCCCAAATGGAATGATTTGGATATTCATAGAAGAGAACATGCTCCCCACATGTTATAGCTGATTCTTTCCTGATGATTTTACTCTTTATATGGGCATAGAAGATAGGTGGTACAGAGCACACCTGTAATCTCAGCAAGACTGAAGCCTGAGACAATAGACACAGAAGATGTAAAAAATCACAATTCCCTGAAAATTGTCTCAGAATCTTTTCTCAGGTCAAACAGGTCCACAGTCTCCTCAGTAATATTTTGTAAGTTAAAACTGCAAGTCACAAATGTTTATTCTTTTTTTTAATTAAGTCACCAAATTTTCTTTCTTTTTAAAAAATATCTTTATTATATTTACTTATTCTTATGTGGTGCTAAGGATGGAACCTAGTGCCTTACGTGAGGGAGGCAAGTGCTCTGCCACTGAGCCACAACCTCAGCCCCCACAAATGCTTATTATTTATTTTCTTTATTCCTAGTAAAAGGCTTCAGTAAGGAAGGAGTCAAACAATTTTATTTTTTGAGCCACAGCCTGGGTAAAAAACTTCCTATACAGATAAGAAAATCTTGTAAATCTTTAGCCTCCAAGTGCTTTAGAACTCAAAAACAAAGAAACAATGAATGTCATTGTGAGAGTTGTTCTTGTTCATTTATGATGATCTTAAAACCCCTTGTACCATTATCAAATCACTTCCAAAGGCAGGGCATGGTGGTGCAGGCCTGAAATCCCAGTGGCTCAGGAGACTGAGGCAGGAGGATAAAGAGTTCAAAGCCAGCTTCAGCAAAAAGCAAGGCACTAAGCAAATCAATTAGACTCAGTCTCTAAATAAAATACAAAATAGGGCTGGGGGTGTGGCTCAGTGGTCCAGTGCCCCTGAGTTCAATCCCAGTACCAAAAAAAAAAAAAAAATCCCTTCCAACTCCAAAATAAACTAAATACGTGAATATTTTTTGAATTGCAGCAAGTTTTTCACACTTGTGAATAAGTCAATTCTGTTACTATTTTATAACCTGAATAAAATTGCAAAGGAATGCTGATTTCAGTCCAAAAAAGGCATTTTATCAGAATTCTTAGAGCATTCCTTACCCATCCATACTTGCGAATCATGGGTGCAAAAACACAGACAGAAAATGTAAATGTCTTTAAAAACACCTCTATGTGAGAAATCATTAACATAAAATGGTGAGGCAAGTAAAAATGAATTGCATAGATAACAGCAAAACACATTACTCTTGAAGCAATTTAACTAGGATTTGCATTTATTTGAATGAGATAAATAATTGCTAACATGTATTGAATGTTTGCTTGCAATAGATATAGTTGTAGTCATTATACCCTTATTAATTCATTGAATCCTCACAACACTATGAATTATAATTACTTCCATTTTACAGAGGCACAGAAAGATTATCCCACCCAAGCTTCCAAAATGGAACTTAAAGCCAAGATTTACAGCTGGGGACTCTGGCTTGAGAAGTCATGTCCTTAGACACAAACTTTCAGACGCTCACTTGATGAGAAAAGAAGTATTTATTAAAGCTGTGGCAACCAAAGGACATTAAAACTATGGCTTTAGAACTCAAAAACAAAGAAACAATGAATGTCATTGTGAGAGTTGTACTTGTTCATTTATGATGATCTTAAAACCCCTTGTACCATTATTAAATCCCTTCCAAAGGCTGAGCACAGTGGCACACACCTGTAATCCCAGTAGCTAGGGAGGTTCAAGAAGAGAGATCCAGGAAGGAGGTGGATCTCATTCCTGAATGGGGGTTCTGAAGATGGCATGCCTAAATCTGTCACCTGTTAAATGATCCCTTCTCAGTTTCCCATAAGTGTCCGGATTGCCAAAAAAGAATTTCTGCATTTAATAAATTAAAATCTCTGAGGAAGATGGGAAAGTGAGAGATGATTTTCACTCCATAGGGAGTTAAATTCTAGAAAGTATTTAAACCTAGATATCAAGAACTTTTGTTGAATATAGGAAAAAAAGAGATAAAAAGAAAAGAAAGAATGTAACTATTTCTATAAGTAATTTGGTTATGTTTAAAAAAGAACTAGTGGACTTTCAGACAGACCACAGGTGACAAAGTACTGATACAGAGCCCTGTGATGATTCTGGTATGGTTAAAATAAGTAAATGATTAATCAAGGCAAAGAATACATTGTAAAAATAACATGACTGCTCTACAGAAACAAAAGGATGGTAGGAGAGAGAGAGAGAACACATTGGTAGCAGATTACCTTATAAATCAGACAATTAGAGGAAGACAAATGTTAATTACTAAAAGGTTCCCAAGGCAATTGATGCTTCCAATCCAGACCATAGTTTATATATAGCAATGGTTCTCAAAAGTGTGGTCCCCAAACCTGATGACTTGTTAGAAATGCAACTTTTCTGGTCTTACCCCAGACCTCCTGAATTAGAAACTCTAAGCAGGAAATAACAATCTTTAACAAGATTTTTAGGGTTTTGATACACCCTAAAATTTGGAATCTTAGTTTACAGTTTCTTTTGACCTGGATGATCCTATTTAGATAGTCAACTTGTACTTAAAAAAACAAAACAAACAAACAAACAAACAAAAAAACACAATAAAACCTCTATTGAACTAAATGTTCCTCTGAGAAGTATCTGAGAATTTCAACTTCAAATGAAGTCTATAGCCTTCTGCTTATGGCCAAAGTGGAATAACAGAAACTGAGTGTATCATTCCAATGAAACAATAACAAAATACACACACACACACACACACACACACGTTATTTTTTTAAAAAAAAAGGCAAAGTGAGTTTTTTAAAAATCCTAGACAGCAGGTAACACAAGACAGTAATTACTGAGAGATAGGAAGCAAACATGGTGAGCCTGCTAATTGCCCCAGCTTCCTTACCCCAGAGTTTCTAGGGTATGATGTAAGAAGAGGGAATAGTAGCAGATCATAGCATACCTATTTACAGGATAGATGAAAAACTAGCAAACCTGAAACCTACAACCCAATACAAAATGGAAAAAGGTTTGAACAGATACTTCACCAAAGAACTTTCACACAGGTGACAAAAAAATGCAGGAAAACATCATTAATCATTAGGGAAACTAAAAATCACAATGAGATAATGCAGTAGACCTATTCAAATACCTGAGATAAAAAAAAATTGACCATACCAAATGTTAACAAGCATTGAAGCAACTAGAATTCACATATTCTGCTGGTAAGAACATACAATGGTGTGCTTATTTTGGTACTGTCTTAAAAACAGATAAATACCAAGATATGATCAAGTAATTTCATTCCGAGATAATAGCCAAGAGATAAGAAAGCATGTGTCTATACAAAGACATATACAAATATTCTTTGCAGCTTTATTTGTAATAAACATAAAATTGGAAACAATGCAACAACCACTGCGTAAACAAATTTATTCTAGCAGAATGAACCTAACTATTGATGCACTCAATAACACAGATGAATCTCAAAATAATATTGCTGAGTGAAAGAAGCCAGGCCAAAAGTGTGTGTGTGTGGGGGGGACTACACATTGTATAATTACATTTATATTTAATTCTGGAAAAATGAAAACTAAAGAAGTGACTCATAGGGGGTCAATAATTGGGTGGAGATGAAGGAGAAGACATCAGAGGAAGAAAGGAGAAAAGAGCATGAGGAAAACCGTGGAGGTTTGGGGTATGCTCATTATCTTAATTGTGGTGTCTATTCTGTGCCTCTTTTTGCCAAGACTTGTTTTCCAGAACTGGAAATCAACTAAAGAAAGGTAAACTCAATCCTGCATTGGCTGACAAAGGCTTCAGGCATATTTGTATTTTCATAGGAAACTTAAAATCTAAGGAAACTTCTAGAAAGAAAGAATCCTCTCTAGAGACAGACTCATATGCTGGGGCAGACACTGTTCAGTAGGAAAGCAACTTTCTGGAACTGCTCCAACTATGTTTCCCCCATGGGTTATGACTTTGCTCCCAGGGTAACCAAACCTAGGTAACACATCCATTAAAACTGGATTCTACACAGACGGACAACTACTGTGCCTGATTATAAAAAGCACCCTTTTCTGGTTACAATTAAAAAGTAATTAGTAGGGTGATATTTTCTATTTTTCAACAACTTTCCCCCCAATAGTTGTATCATATTGAACCCAGTCTTGAAAATCAGGATCAGGTCCTTGTTCCCCCAACCCAAGAAATGCCGAGGCAAACGCAAAAAGTAAATTTTATTTAAAAAACAGAATGAAGAGAGAAAGAAAGAGAGAGACTCCTCTGGAGTAGAGGGAGCCCAGAACTGTTGCTTGAAGGAGTGGAGGTGTCTAACCCCTTTACAGATTTTTGGTTTCCTTTCTTTTCATGCCCCCTCCTCTTATCTTTCCTATGTGACCAAAAGGCAAAGTGACCAAAGGGCTGGAAAGAACTGCCCACAGGGTACCTCTCCATATTTTATAAAACCACATTTTTCATCAGGCAGTGCCTTTCTAGACATTTTAATTTAATTTGAGTCTATCTTTCTCTGCCACAGGTTGACTGTATTCCAAAAGCATGAAAACCTGCTGGAAATGAGGATGGCTTGGCACAAAGTCCTGCAGCCTCTCGGGGGACAAATGCCTGCCATGACGAGGCACACTGTCCTCAAACAATGCCATCTTTTTATTCATGCTCACCATCAAACAGAACCAAATGCTCAAAGTTTCTTAGATTTTCTTGTGATCCTCTTCTTGGAAGAAGATTATTTTCATATCCAGTACCTGAACTTCTAAGTACATTTTCTCCTCTCTTCTCTACAGCAGGCTGCATTCCTGAGGCTTCTGTGCCTTGGATTAGTAGGAACAGTGTGTGGTTCCTTCCAGACATCCTCCCACACTTGCCCCCACCTGCCCAGACCTGGAGTTTCCATCAGAATCCCTGTATCTCCAGTCAGAGCCCCTGTAGCTCTCATGCACACAATTCAACACCCACCTGACTCAGGTGCCAACTATGCCCTTTGGTCCCAACTATGCCCTTTGGTCCTTGAGAGGATCATTTTATTCCTTCTCTAAGAAAAGTTTTGCTTGGAAGGTACCAGGAAAAATCAACAATTAACATAGGAAATGAGATGAAGTGTCAGGAAACTAGGATCATCTCTACATCTCAAGTAATGATAATAATGACTATATACTACACACTTCTCATTTTAAAAATTATTTCATATTCTGAACACCTAGATGCCTGAAATTACAATAATGATTAGCTTCCAACAGTACCAATCTATTTTTTCAAAAAGATTTAATACTCTCAAAATGTGTCCATTAACTTTCTTTTAAGGATCTTTGAGATCTGGTTAAAATAGTACAGATAATTAGCATGGAGATCCAGTCAAAGTGTGGAATGGCCCTCCCCTTCTGGACCAAAATTGCCATCACACAGTTTGGGCTTAAAAAGTTGAGGAAACTTTGGGCTGGGGGTATAGTTCAGTGGTTAGAGCACTTGCCTACTGTGCAAGAGTTCCTAAATTCAATCCCCAGCACTGCAAAAGAAAATAGAAACTTGAGAAATTGCTAAAAGCCCCTGCCATCTATCTCCCTGATTCCTCTGTGAACACATCAAGTCTTTACTAAGACACAGGAAGGACTCCACTAGAAGTAAATGATGAAACCTAACTCATACTGGCTGAAACAAAAATGGACTTTATTAGCTCATCAAAATGAAATCAAGAGACACATTTGGCAGCTGAATTCAGGAGTACAGACAGTGTTCTCTAGCTCGCTCTCCATCTCCTGAAGCCTGCTTCCCTTCCTGTGTAGCTTCATCCTCAGAGAGACTTTCTCCATGGGCCCAGAAAGGTCACACCCACTCTTTGGCATGTCCAGTCCTCATAAGCAGACATTTCAGAGGAAAGAACAAATCTCTTCTTGCCTGCTGTCCACACTGTTGAAGTCCTTCCCAGTAACCTTTCTCTATAGCATCTCAGACAGTTGATCCTCTCTTTTTTCTGCAGATTCTTTCCTCCCTTAATTTCCATGTTATTACATTCTTTGTCTCCCTTCTCAGGTCTCTTCCCTTTCATGCCTCCTAAATTTTGGCATTTCCTGAAATTCTGTGCTTAGTTATTCTTTTTAATTAGAAGATGTGCGAAATAATATGTACATGCATACATATTTGAAATATTGATTTTTAATTATACATGTGAACACATTTGTAAATAGTTCTACTGGATTTAGTTCACATAAAATAAAAGACATCTGTTTTCAGTGACTTTTGGCAAATGTAGTCATGTAATTACAACTACAACAAAAATATAGAATGTTTCCTCTTCCCCCCAAAATCTCTCATACCTCTTTGCCTTCAAATCCTTCCCCCACCTATAGCCCCAGACAGCTAATCTTCTTTTTTATTCCTAAGAAGTAAGAATAATTCTTGCTTATTCTAGAATAAAAATAGAATCACATAATATATAATTTGTATACAACCAGAATCATATAATATATATATATACATATTTTTGTAGTACTAGGGATTGAACCAAGGGATCTACCACTGAGCTATACCCCCAACCCTTTTATTATGTTTTATTTTGAGACAGGATCTTGCTAAGTTACCCAGGATGCCCTCCAATTTGCTATGTTCCTATCTCTGCCTCACAAGTTTCTGGGATTACAGGCATAGGCCATCACACCCAGCAAATTTTTAGGGATAGTTTCTTTTACTTGCCTGCTATTTTGATATTTACTCATGTTGTTGCATGTATTTATAGTTCATTTTTTATTAATGTCTTATTCCTTTGTACAGATATACTAATTTATGTATCCATTTACCAACTGGTTAATGCTCAGTTTGTTATTAGTTTGCAACTAGAATAAATTATGTCACTATGAACATTCTTCTACAAGTGTTTATGTGGCTACATATTTTCATTTCTCTTATGTAAACATGCAGGAGTGAGATTGCTGGTTGTTGGTAAGAATGTGTTTAACTATATGAAAATAGTTCTACTATTTTTCAAAATAGTTCCAAATTCCTGCACCATTTTTCATCCCCATCACCAATGAGTGGATGTTCAAGTTACTTCATATCCTTGCCAATGTTGCTAATGTCCAGCTCTTTAACTCTTGATAGACACGTGGTTTTAATTTTCATTTCTCTGATGATATAGGTAACATTGAGCATCTTTTCATGTGCATAATGACCATTCATATATATTCCTTATGAAGTCTATTCAAATGTTTTACTCACCTTTAATTAGGTATTAGTCATATTATTCAGTTAGGAGACTTTTTTATATATTTTTCATATAAGTTATTTGTCAAATATATGCCTCGTCTTTTCTAAAATTTAAGCTCTCTAATGATATATTTGCCATTTATTGTTGTACTCTAAATGCCTCTCACAGTTCTTGGCATATGGTACTCAATAAACAATTGTTAATAAGCGAATGAACAAGTTTCTAAATGTGCCCAGTAAACTGCAATGGAGTGTTAAAGACAGATTTAAGAATTGCAAGATGTCTCCACCATCTTTCCTTAATTTCAGAATAAAGGGATTTTCTCATTTAAAAAGTACACCGAAGTGCCTATCATCTAGCCAGGCTCCAGCCCCAAATTCTAGCTCCCAAACCTGCTCTCTTTCTACTTGATGCTGGTGAAACCAGGGAGACAAGGACTAATTTGACTAATGACAGATGGCCTCAGAGTTCCCTCCTGTGTTTAGTGGCTTCCAGAAAAGTGATATAGGCCAGTAGCTATCAAATTTGAGCAGTCATAATAATTCCCTGGAGAACTGATTAAAATATAAACTGATGGGTTTCATTCCCAAAAGCCCATTCGCTAATTCTCCAAAGAATTCTCAATTATCAGTGGAGCTACTCTTGGTCCAGTAATCACACTTTGGGAACCAGTGTTGTAGGAAAATGTTTACCAACTAAACAGTCTAGAATGTTCTCCATCAGACACCCTCATACATAGCAAGTAGTATGGGAAAAGAACTCAATTTATTTCCTAACATCAATATAGATAAATGCATGCCAGGCACAAGGAGTTGTACACGTCAACCTGAATATAAGGTATAGATTTGATCAAGGAAATCTGTCAACATGTAAGTGAAAACAAAACAAAACATAAATAAAACCATAAACAAATAGGCCTATAAAAAATTCTAGGCCTAAAGGGAAAAGGATAAGTATACTGAAAAATTAAGGAAGGAGCACATCTCCAGACACAATTCTCTACAGGAAAAGATACAAACTTAGCTCAACATTTGCTTGGTATTCTTAATAAAGAAGCACACCATTTCTGAAAATGGAGCAAGAAAAACCATGGGAAAGATTAGAAGTTCTCCGGGAAAAGTCCCAACAGGCACAAGAAGGCTGAAATAAGAGAAAATAAAAAAAGTAGAGGGCAAAAACTAGATCCAGTTTCAGATAATATAGTTTGGCATTTACACTACAGAATATTAAATAAGTTATCTGAAAAAAAATTCAAGAAGGTCTTCCAGAATACAAAGAAAAAGCACAAGATAAAAATGAAAAGAGAGAAGCTGTTGGATATGGGCAAGATAAGTGAGAGAGTAGAGAGGAACTGAAGACTAGTAAGGCCCATGAAAGAAGTCAGAAGTGACCAAACAGAAAGGAAAACATAAGGATATAACAGAGACTTCTGTTTTCAGCAATATGGTAGACTAGACTTCCTTTAAAAAAATTTCAGCACAAAATATCTAGATATGATAGATAAAACCAAACAACTATCCTTTTAAATTCCTGACCTTCCAAGAAAGTAGGAGAAATCCTCAAAGACTCCAAAAATGAAGCAGAATTTGGAGCTCTTTTGATTTATTGCAAGTATCACCAACCAAAAAGTTTAAATTTTTGTTAATGTAATGAAGCAGATAAGGTTTCAGGCCCATATTTTGAGTAATGTAGAAGTTAGAATTGAGACTTCATGGAAATCCTAGAGATATCAAAGATTCCTTCTCAGGAAAAGACTTCCTGTCAGCAATGGAAGAGGACATGAAAATTTGTATGTCTTATCCTAGGCTCTGAAAGAGTTGGAAATGCCTTTCCTTGAAATCATAATTTTAAACTTGACTTTGGGAGAACTTAGGGTCGAAATGCCCACTACTTGCATGATCATGAATCCCCAGGACAAAAGCTTCAAATGGCCCTAAATGGGGACACCTCAGTGAAACACCTGGTCAAAGCAGGATAAAGTCTTCTTGAAAGATAACCAAAATTTCCAAAGATGAAGCCTGGCTCTTCAAACATGATTCATAATACAAAATATAAGGAAACTAGAATTCACAGTAGAATAAGACCCCCAAGAACTTTAGCCTAAGTAAATATCAGTTTTAGAATAGATGTTGAAGGAAATTAAAGATGAAACTGAAAACATGAGATAGGAACAAGATACTACAAAAAAGAAAAAAAATTTCAAAGAATCATATAGAATATCTAAAAATAAAAATATAACAATTAGCTGGGCGTGGTGGTGCACGTCTGTAATCCCAGCAGCTTGGGAGGCTGAGACAGGAGGATTGGGAGTTCAAAGCCAGCCTTAGCAAAAGCAAGGCACTAAGCAACTCAGTGAGACCCTCTCTCTAAATAAAATACAAAATAGGGATAGGGATGTGGCTCAGTGGGTGAGTGCTCCTGAGTTCAATCCCCAGTACTCAAAAAAAAAATAAAATAAANTTAAATTTTAAAATTTATATATATATAAAATATATATATAAAACAATTAAATTTTAAAATTTATATATATATATATATAATATATATATATATAAAACAATTAAATTTTAAAATTTAATGACTACAATAAAATACCAAAGTATGTAGAACTGAAAAGAGAATAACTGAACCAAAAGATGCAATTAAATAAATAATCCAGAAAGCAACACAGAAAAACAAAGAGATGGTAAATAAGAAAAGTTGATATAAACTTTTTTTTTTACACCAGAGTGTAAAGTTAATTTACATGTCATTGAAATTAGGAAATAGAAAAAATGGAAGAGAGGAACCCTTTTATTCCTCACTTAATTAAATTAATTTTTTACTCAAAATGCTGATATTAAATACAAAGTCATTAAGTGAAAAATATTTTATTCATGTTGACAAAGAAAATTTTGATGCATTACACCCCAAACCCAAGATAGCCAAAGCAATTTTCATATAGTAAATTATATTGATCCTCCAGTGAAAATAAGTTTATGTAATAAATTGTTATATAAAAGTAAGCAAAAATACTTTTTTCACAAACTTTAATGTAATGGAAGTTTATTATACTTGCTTTGAGAGAAGGTAGTGTAGAGAGGTATAAGAAAGTCATACTTTGGGTGGTACATTTTTTTCCCTTATCTTTGGGAGAAATCATGATTATCTTGCATTCAAAAGAACAGAGAAAAATAACCATAGGAAAAAAATTAAGGGGCTGGGGTAATAAGTCAGTGGTAGAGGGCTTGCCTAGCATGTGTGAGGCACTTGGTTAAATTTTCAACACCACGTGTAAATAAATAAAATAAAGATCCATTGAAAACAAAAGAATATTTTTTAAAAAATCAAAGATAAACATAGTATTACTTCAAACTGGATATATACTGCACATGTAACTATAAAGTCATGGGAGATTCTACCACGTCAACTCCATGACAGAGAACAGTTCTGGATTCACTGAAAGTGTTCAATTCAAACTTGTTTGTATGATATTCCCTGACAGTGAACTGTTGTGTTGAGTCAATTGATGAATACGATTTTGTCTGAAACAGAAATTTAAAATAAAACATCTTCTAATATATTTATTCTGTATGTTACTGGATTAAATAAAACCATTATGTTGGGAAAAAAGAAAGTAATTATCTAAAAAGTGGTAAGGTTTTTAGGAGAGTTATTAAGGCAGAAAGCTACTAACAGAACACTTACTACAGAAGATAATATATACTTGAAGGATTAATGACTAAGACATTTTAAAAGTTGAAGGAGAATACAAATCCTTAGGTTCAGGAAGCACAGTGATTCTCAGGAAAGAACAACTAAGGAAGTCTATACCCAGACATTTCATGGGCAAACTGCAGAACACCAAAGGCAAAGAGATAGCTTAACACCAGTCAAAGAGAAAAGACAAATTATTTACCAAAGAACAATAGGTAAGCTGACAACTTGATTTTCAATAGCAATAATAGAATAAAAAAATCAGTAGAATAATGTTCTCAAAGCTATGAAAGTAAATAATTGCTAACCTAAAATATGTGCCCAGGAGAGTATATGGTTAGCTCTCTGACAAAAGGTACTGATACCTCCTGGTTATACCCATCTTTTAAGAATGACAATGAAATAAAGACATTTTTAGACAATCAACAAACAAGAAAAGTCAGTTCTCTCTCTCTCTCTCTCTCTCTCTCTCTCTCTCTCTCTCTCTCACACACACACACACACATACACACACACACACACACACA
>NW_025999932.1:31475117-31548547 GCF_001458135.2 Marmota marmota marmota
AAAAAAAAAAAAAAAAAAAAAAAAAAACTTCTAAAGGATATACTTCAAAAAAAGAGAGTATTTGGTCTTTGTCCACAGGTGAGTACGGTCTCTTGGTCCACCTGGTGTCAAAGTGGGAGTATCTCTAAAGTAGATTGCTCCAAGTGGCACTGCCCAGTGGGCGACTTCCTTATACATCCCTGCAAACTACAGCTTCCTCCTTCAGAAGGCTGGAAGCCCCAGGGGTCATCCTGAGTTCTAGGATGCTACTTTGGCCCCAGCATGAACATTACAGTATTGTCATTTCCCCCTGAAGGCAGATTATAAGAGACCAAAATATGTGATCCTCCATTGAAGCAAGAAAATGAACTGGATAGTAGAGGAAACAAAGTGGAAAGAAAGTCTGTCAGAAGAAGCTTGAGAAGAGATGAGCAGATAGAGAGGCAACAAGACTTGGGAGGCAAGTTGCATCCATCTCCAATAAACTATAGAATGAGGGGGGAAGGATGTGACTGTAAGAGCAGTCATAGACTATAAAGAAATGATCTTGCCTGTGCTCCAACAGGCTTTCTCTACAGAATCAAATAGCAGGCTTTTTGACCACAAGGGGTCTTGTTTGTTGATCCCTGACCTAAAGTTTAACTGTAGCTGGAGTATCTGCTTCTAAAATTTGGTGCTATTGGCCAGAGACTGCAATATTCCTCATCTCCCAAGCATGAGTGTCCTCACTATATGATGGCTTGCTTGCTTCCCCAGAGTGGGTAATCCAAGATAGCAAGAAAGAAGTGGCAATAGCCTTTAGGACCTAGCCCCCAAAGTCACATATTAGCACTTCAACTGTTTTCCACTGGACACTCAAACCAAGACTGACACTTTGTGCATGGGGACTACACAGGGCTTGAATACCAGGAGGCAACCATCCTTATGGCTGTCTTAAAAAGTGGCTACCACTGTCAATTCCTTAAATAAAATCCCTGTGGGTTTTGTTTCTCTCATCATACCCATACAGAAGTAAGAATAATACAAACTTTTATACTCCAAAAAATAAAATAAAAAAAAACAATCATTTTAGAAAAATGCTTCATAATAGTCCAAGAATATTCTAAATTAGTTCCAAATATTCATACTAGGCATGCTTTATTTAAAAAAATAAATCTCAAGAATATTTATAAACTTGCAAATATCCAAGTAGGGGAGAGAAAAAAAATTCTGTGAAAGAAACCAAAATTAAGCTGCTTCCTCAGACCCTCCAACCCTGAGGTCCTAAAGAGGATAGGAATATTTATAAAGACTCTGAGGGGGAAATATACTCAAAGTGATGACCATGTATCCATGAGGAAGACACAGTCTTAGAAAACTGCTCATGGATACCTGGCTGGATGAGGAAATACAAAATTAAGAACTAAAACAAGAAAACCAAAAATCAATTAAGTATACAGGCCTACACATAAACAGCTGCTGTAAATATAATTAAAATTCAACATAAAAACAAAAAGAAAATCTAACTATTAAAAATAAGGAACCAAGGGTAGAGAATGAATAATTATATGTAAATAAGATAGATCTGTTCCTCTGATTAACCATAAGAAGCTAAGAAGCCTGAGAAGAAAGAAATGGAAGTAAATGTGCTTTCTCCATAGGACTGGATAAAAATTATGACATCTAAGCTGAGGTTGGAAGAGCAGTGGGAGATGCTCAGGAAAATGATGGGGAGTGGGGGGCACATGTAACTATAGCCAACAGCAAAAATCCACTCTGGATGAGACAAACAAAATTCAGTTTATGGGAAGGAGACAGAGTTCACAGATGCAGTTCAAGGGCAATAGTGCTGAACTCAGAAAGACAAACAGCAACACTGGAGACTAATCACCAAGGTCAGCCCTGTGAACTTGTCAGAGTACTTCCCCTGACATAATGAACCCTAAGCATGTTTCTGTATTATGTCATTCTTCCTAAGATTTGAAATCCCTGTAGGTCACATCAATGCAAGCCTGCTATTAGCCAGAGGCTGGCAGGACTGTCTTTGATGGCCCCACAGAACAGCTCATGGTCCAAGAAAAGTACAGGAAATTGAAATGCTGTTATCAACAGGAGGAAGGTGGATGCCAGGCAACTTCAAAACCAGAGGAATGAGAATAGGCTGATGAGTATAGCAGAAACCAGACCACAAAGAACCTTTTAAGTCATGCTAAGACAGGTGGATGTTTTTCCACATAAAAATGGGAATAAATAAAATTCTAGAGCAAGAGAGTAACAGATTCAGTTTCCATTTCACTAAAATGATTCTGGCTGCCAAGTGGAAAGAAAATGGGAGGAGAACTAATAAGACTGTTGCAGTAATCCAGATATAACAGGAGGTGGTCCAAATCAAAGGAGGCTCAATCCTCCTATTAGTGCTTATGCATTGGCCAGTTCAAACAACCATGGATGAAAAATATCTGGGAAAAAAATATGTGTCTTTACTGAGCACGTACAGATTTCTTTCTCTACTTATGGCTCCCTAAACAATGCAGTATAACAACTATTTAAAAGTATTTATAGCGTATTAGGTATTACAAGGAATCTAGAGATGATGTAAAGCATATGGGAGGATGTGATCTGGCTGTATGTAAATACTATGCCATTTTATATAACCGACCTGAGCATTGATTCCAGAACCCCTCCCAGGATAGAGAGGGACAACAGTAATAACTATGGGTCATGGAAAAACACGTAGACCCTGAAAGAGTAAAGCAACAGTGCCCCAGAACCAACAGATTTGGATTGGGGCATGGTACAAGAAAGTTAAAGTATCAGAAAACACTGTGATATAGGAAAAGCTTAGTTCTCCACCCCTCCAACTAGTTGGCATGCTACATGCTATCCATATCAGAACTACATAACTTAACATTTGGCTCAGAGGCAAATTTGAATCTCATTCACATAAACAATGTGTACTGCTGTCATTTATGACCTTCTTTTCCTTGATTCTGACTTTTACTCTCTTTATTTGTTTTAGTTACACTATGTATATATCCTTTTTTGGTACCGTCACCTAATATACCTTGAAATTTTGAAAGACCTCATCATCTCCATTTCCTCAATTAAAATCCATTTTCCTGTCTACCTGAGTTCTTAATGGCTCCATCATGTTCCCTATAATCCAAGATTTGTAGCCTTTGTCAATTAACAGTATCTTTCCCCCCCTTGTCTTTCTTCTGTTGCTCACCTTGAAATTTTATGTATGTGAAGAAAGTTTTGAATATTGTCACATTTTTCATTCCTATGTACTACTACTTTAATCTCTCTTTTCCTCTTACTTATACATTCCATTAGTGTCCTAATTCTCCCCTCCATCCAACTGTGCATGTTTTAGTCAACTTTTTCACAGCTGTGACCAGAAGACCTGACAACAACAATTTTAGAGGAAAAGTTTAGGGTTCACAGTTTCAGAGATCACAGTTCACAGACAGCCAGCTCCATTGTTCTGGGCCCAAGTTGAGGTAGAACATAAAGAGTGGGATGGAAGAAAGCACCCCAGGACAAGGCAATCTGGAAGCAAAAAGTGTTCCTCACAGGAACAAAATATATGCCCCAAAGGCAAACCCCCAGTGACCTAACTCCTCCAGCCACACTCTGACTACAGTTACCACCAGGTTAATCCCTATCAGTGATTTAACACACGGATTAGGCTCTCATAACTCAAATCATTTCACCTCTCAATGTTCTAGTATTGCCTCAAACATGAGTTTTAGGGAGACACCTCATATCTAAACCATAACAATGCACTATTGCCATATTAAATTCTAATTGTTTTACTTTTCTTCTTTTAAACACTCATGATTCATCAGTGCTAATAAATTAGGTACAAGCCCTTCCTTATGGCATTAAAGATTCCCTCTCAATATATTATAATATGACAACACTAGGAACACTTAAGACTCCCGTAAGTTGAAATCACATATTGGGGCAGTGGGACTACTTTTCTTTGCTTCACATTTGTTTCTCAGGTCCTAGAAATACCCACAGCCTGTCACTCAAGGAAGAGGAGGAGTGAATAATACAATAGAAGATTTGGGAGATCCAGCTCATTCTCTTTCTGTCCCCTTCTTTGGGGGACCTGCCTGCCTAGACCATGGGCTGTGAACCATTCTCAGCCTTGATATAAGCTTAGTGCAGAAGCTGTACTGGGGAAGGTTAGAAGGGCAAGGTAAGTACTGGGATTGTTCAGGATGGGCAGGTCTGTTTGGTTCTCTAGTTCAGTATCAGGAATTTCATTATTGCCACACACTTGAATGAATCTGGAGGCATGTGAAGATTAAGGTTTTCTGGAACTGGTGGAATTGATTGGTATAACTTTTGTGGGAATTATACCAAGTTCGGGTCATGCGGGATTTTTTTTTGGGGGGGGGAAGGGGTACTGGGGATTGAACTCAGGGACACTCTACCACTGAGCCACATCCCTAGCCCTATTTTGTATTTTTTATTTAAACAGGGTCTCACTGAGTTGCTTAGTGTCTTGCTTTTGCTGAGGCTGGCTTTGAACTAACAATCCTCCTGTCAGCCTCCCGAGCTGCTGGGATTACAGGGGTGCGCCATTGCACTGGGTCATGTGGGATTTTAAGCCTTGACAGTTTTCCATAGCCAATATTGCTACCTAATGCCTGATGTTAGCTCTTTTTAAAAAATATCTTTATATTTTTTATTTATTTTTATGTGGTGCTGAGGATGGAACCCAGGGTCTCACACCTGTGAGGCGAGCACTCTACTGCTGAGCTACCACCCCAGCCCATGATGTTAGCTCTTTAAGCCTGGATGAGTTATCTCAGACCACCAAAAAATTTTGACTTGGTGGCTTTGAACATGGGCAAGAGGATCTTTCTATATTGCCTCAACTGCAAGCACTGACCACTTTCAGGTGATCTCAGCAGCCTCAGTCAACATTAGCCACAAAAGCCTTAATAAGAAGACTTAGGTTAAGATAGAAAAAAATCTTAGTCTGTGGACAGCTGTAGATAAATAAGTCACTTTTGTCCTTAATTCTATTTATGTGATGAATTACATGTAATGATTTGCATATGTTAAACCATCCTTGCATCCCTGGGATAAAACCAACTTGGTCATGATGTATAATTTTCTTAATATGTTGTGGAATACAACTTGCTAGTATCTTTTTTTAAAATATTTATTTTTTATGTGTAGATGGACACAACACAATGCCTTTATTTTTATGTGGTGCTGAGGATCGAACCCGGGTCCTGCCCATGCTAGGCGTGCGCTCTACCACTGAGCCACAATCCCAGCCCTTGCTAGTATCTTTTTAAAGAATTTTTTCATCTAGGTTATCACGGATATTGGTCTATAATTTTCTCTCTTTGATGAGTGCTTATTTGGTTTAGTGATGAGGGTGATACTAGTTTCATAGAATGAATTAGGAAGTGTTCCATCCCTTTCCATTTCATGGAATAATTTGAGAAACATTGGCCTTAGTTCTTTAATATTGTAGAATTTGGCTGAGGATTTATTTGGTCCTGGCTTTTCTTTGTTGGAGGTATTTTTGTTACTGCTTCTACCTCATTGCTAGTTATTGGTCTGTTTAGGTTTGCTATATCCTCTTGATTCAAATTTGGCAATTCATATATACCTAGAAGTGTATCCATTTTTTCTCATTGAAATTTAAATTTTCAAAATAGTCCTTAATGATCCTCTGGATTTCTGTGATGATTTCTGCTTTTTCATCTCTGATTTTTATTAATTTGGGTTTCTTTTTTTTATTTTGATTATTTGGTTAAGGGCTTATCAATCTTGTTTATCTTTTCACAGAATTTTTGTATTTTTTTTATTTTTAATTTCATTGATTTTGGTTCTGATCTTAGTTATTTTCTTTCATTACTGGTTTTGGAATTGGTTTGTTCTCCTTTTTCAAAGACCTTTAGATGCATCATTAGGTTTTTTATTCACATCTTTCTGATTTTTTAATGTAGCCACTCCATAGATACACACATTTTTTTTAGAACCGCCTTCACAGTGTCCCAGAGGTTGGTACATTATATCACTATTCACATTTGATTCTCCCATCTCAGTTCTTTGCTTGCCAGTTGAGAAATACAGAGCACTTTTCAAATGGTACTTCACTGTGCAGCCTCTAGTCAGCTAAGTTCAGTCTTCTTTCTGATCGATGCCAAATTTGTCCCTTATGCTTTCTATCCCTGTGTTATCCTTCCCCCCTGCAGTTAACCAGCACAAGTGCCACTGCCACAATCAGCTGGGTTCCAATGTACTCAATGTTCTCGATTCAATGCACCCAAGTTTATGAGTCGCTAAGACACTTTGTATGATATTAAATTTCAGTGAATTTCCTCTTTCCCCGACTGCTTGAATCCAACACCATGGAGAAACTAGGAATGCAGCCTTCCACTAGTCCACAATCTTGAATCTCGATTGATTTATTTCTAAGAAGAAAATCTGATTGTGCAGTCCCTTACTCAAAACTATACACACACACACACACACACACACAAAATAGATAAAAAATTTTGGCAAACAAGGTTGAGGCAGATTGAGGAGTACTCACCACATCATTATAGTGAGTCACATTCCAGATATAATACAATCCACTATCTGGGTGTCTATGGCCAACAGAAGTTCGATGATGCCATGGCTACATACCTGATACTCCAGCATCAGATAAGCCAGGGGGCAAGCTACAAATTCCAGCTGAAAGCTGTGCATGTAAAGCCAAGACCTAGCCCACAACTCTTGGATCCTTCCAATTTCCCTGGCCTCCCAAAGAGGAGTATCAGTGAACCTGCCCTTTACAACTTCCTCTTGCCCTCTGAGTACCAGCTGCCTGAGGAGGCCAAGCAGTTAGGGCTGAGAAGCATCAGAAGGTCCAGCCTGCCTGCCATTAATCTCTGCTTTCTGCCTACATGGATCCCCACTCCTGCCATAGCCTCCCAGCATGACTCTGGGTCTCACTTGCCCAGCTCCTTGAGTATTCTCAGTAGGTGGACTGCAGCAACAGACAGTAGCAGTTCCTTCCAAGACATCTCCACAGGGCAACCCCATGACAACAGAAGAGGCCGGAAGACAGTGGCTGGGAGGATCACCACCTGCTTTCAATGGCTGTGTTGTTGCATGCCATGTGTCAGCAAAAATGTGGCTCCCATGGAAAGAGGGCAGAAATCTCATAGGTGCAGAAACAGAGTGGCTCCAGGGGGATGGACAGCTGAGACAGACCAAACCAATGGACAGCCAGAGGACCCTGTGCTCTCTGGATCCTGACATCACAGCGTGGGCATCAGTCACCTGGACTCAAACAGCTGCAGGAGGGAGGTGTGCTACCTCGCACAGGCTTCTCCACACGGGTTCCACTCAGGAGTAGATCTGGACATCAGGAGTCTCCTGTGCTCCCACCTGCAAGAGACATCAGAGACTGTTTTCCCTGGACACTCCCCCTGCCCTGTCTTCTCTGTCCTTTGTCCCATGCTTCTGGGATGGGAGAGATGTTTCTCAATAAATTTGTTTCTCATGACTTGTATAATAAAATTGATGCTCCAAAGATTTTTTCTTTTTTTAAGGCTGATTAGACAAAAGGGAGGGAGGCCTCAGGGTGAAGGCAGGAGCCCATCAGCCATACTCTTCAAGGCATGGCCTACTGTGTCCCACTCTCCTGTTGAGTTTAGAGACTTGCTCACTTTGAGCCAGTGTTATTGGGGACAAAATTAGAAAAGTTACATTCACTTTTGCACCATCATAATGTTAAAAATCTTCATATGTTTGAGATAGTCTGTTTATATTTAAATTTCAGGTAAGAGCTTAGAGGTAATTTAGGTCAAATTCATCACTGTTGAAAGACACTAAAGGCCAAAGTCATGTTCCTGACTGGTTGATTGCACTGACATTTAGGAACAGAGCCAGCCTTGAACCAAGGGTTCTATGTCTACCCAGCCTCCTTCCTTTACCTTGACTCATTATTTTATTTATAGATTCCTTCAGGATATACTTTTGAGGGCTTATTTTCTGATAAGCCCTAGATAGTAACACTTGTTGTTATTATTAATTATAGCCAAAATCATAAAATAATCCAAGTGTCTATAAAATAATAGCCAAATCCAATACAATAGTATGCGGCAACAAAAAGGAACAATTATACACAAACAACAAAATAGATTAATCTCAAAAATTATGCAATGTGAAATGAGCCCTATATAAATAACATGATCACTACATTGATATAAAATATTCACAAAGGAAAAATCTATAGATATAAAGTAGATTTGTGGTTTTGTAGGGCTGGAAGTAGCAAGGATTGACTGAGAAAGGACAAAAGGCTATTTTGAGGGGTGATGGACACGTTCTAGAACTTTTTAATAATGGTTGTTCAACTCTAGAAATTACTGAGTCTGCGTGTTTATAATTTGTGGACTTTTTGGTGTGTAACCTATAAATCTACTTGAAAGACAGTAGGTTTGCTTGGGAGGCTAAGGTAGGAGGATCACAAGCTCAAAGCCAGAAATTTAGCAAGGCTCTAAGCAACTTTGTGAGAACCTGTCTCAAACTAAAAAATAGAAAGGGATGGGGATGTGGCTCAGGGGTTAAGAGCTTCTGGGTTTAATCCCTGCTACCAGGAAATAAAATAAAATAAAAACAAAAACAGTAGGTTTAAACAAAATTGATAAAATCTTAGATTAAGAAAACAAAATTAAAATAAAACCAGAGATTAAAAAAGGATACATTAGGGCTGGGATTGTGGCTCAGCGGTAGAGCGCTTGCCTCACACGTGCAAGACCCTGGGTTCAATCCTCAGCACCACATAAATAAGTGAAACTTAAACAACTGCAACTTAAAAAATATTTTTTAAAAAGAATACATTTTGTATTAGTCACAGTGACAAAAAATACTAAAAAAGAATAACTTAAAGGAAGAAAAGTTAATTTTTCCTCAGAGCTTCAGAGGTTTAGTCCATGATGGGTGTCCCCACAGCTCTGGGCCCAAGGTAAAGCAGAACATCATCGCAGAAGGATGTGGTAGAGGAAAGTTCCTTGGCTCATGGCAGGCAGGAAGCAAAATCAAGGTACCAGAGGCAAAATATAAACCCCAAAGGAAAACCCCCACTGACCTTTCTCCAACCACATATTACCTGCCTATAGTTACAACCCACTACAGTAGTCCATTTCAAATTATTAATCCACCAAATGGATTAATCCATTAAGTAAGTTACAGCTCTCATAACTTAATTTCACATCTGAGTATTGCTACCTTGTCTAATATGAGCTTTTTAGGAGGATACCTTATATCCAAATAACATAACACATTACAACTGATAATAGAAGTACTATTGTAATGAAGTAATTTTTGTTAAAATAGAAGTACAAAGTATTATTACAGATTGTTATAAACAACTCTATGACAAGAAAATTAATAACCTAGAAAAAAGGACACATTCTCTGTATTATAAATTCCATATACCTACACCCTGATGTGACTTGCTACACTGTTGATTTTATAATTATTTCATCAACAATAGTGTCACAAATTCAAACTACAAAATAAGTTTGATTTCTGTCCAATTCAACACATGGAGTCACACAATTGATAAATGAGTGCACTTTTGACATAAATATCCACTGATATTTTAATTAAGGAGTAAAAAAATTGTATTTCAATGATGTCAACTACTTCTTTGCTGAATTGAATGATAGTTTTCAAATACTGAAAGAATGGTTTCTAGATTAGATTTTGGTTACTGTAAAAAAAATACAACTTAAAGGAAGAAAGGTTTATTTTGGCTTCAGAATTTTTAGTCCATGGTCATCTTGGTTTGGGCCTGTAACACCACATATATCATAGTGGGAGCATGTGGTAGAGGAGGTGAGCTCACCTAATAATAACCAGGAAATAAAAAGTCAAAAGAGAAAGGAAAGGACAGGGATCTCAATATTCCCCTCAGGACACACCCACAATGAACTAACTTCCTTCACTAGGCCCTACCTATTAAAGCTTCTACAACCTCCCAATAAGTGACCAGCTGAGGATCAAGACTTCCACCTATGGTGGGTAACAGGAGGTATTCCAGATCCTAACTATAGCAGTTCCCCAGTTTGGAGGAACTCAGACATGACATATTTTAAGTTTACTCATCATCAATATTTTAATTCTCACTCTATTTTTTTCTCCCATCACTTTCTTAAGTTTAGAGATAATAAGCAATAAGTCAAAGCTTGCTTTGCACCATTTAAAAATTTCCATGGAGGGCTGGGATTGTGGCTCAGAGGTAGAACGTTTGCCTAGCATGCGTGAGGCACTAAGTTCAATCCTCAGCACCACATAAAAATAAAATAAAGATATTGTGTCCACCTACAACTAAAAAATAAATGTTTAAAAAAATTTTAAAAAGTAAATAAATAAAAATTTCCATGGAGTAAACATCCCCATCATGGCTGATTTCAAAGGATCAATACGGCATCACTGAATGCAAACTTGGAAAGAGATGTGTAAACACATACAATAAATAATCTTAAGAGTATAAATAATGGTAAAATGGAGTAAAATAATTAAAAATAATTACAACTAAAAAGTGATCAATATTGAGTTTTTAATCGTATTTGTCATACAATTTAAGTTCATGAGATTTGATTTTTTAATACTGATAGTATTTAACTCTCTGGCTCATTAAATTTCTGGAATTTTAACAACCCACCCTCATCAACTAACTCCAGTAGGCCACTGACTCCCCTGTTTTACCATTGAGAAAACTGAAATTCAAAGAGACTATTACTAACTTCCTATGGTCACACAGAACAGTGTCAACAAGTTGTCTAATTCCAAATCTCTCCCTTAACACTGTTACTGATGGTTTACCCACACCATACCCTAACATCTTCATGTGAATGGATTTATTATTTATTATATAGTCATTGCCTTCTTCTACAACAGGTCAAATGATAAACCTAACCAGACCAAGAGTAATGAGTAAGTAGAAAAAGAACATTTATCTACGTATGCTTTGTTAAGAATACAGCAGGATCATTCCCTCCTAGGATTTGACTAAGAAAGAGATCAACATTTGCTCATGAACTGGTGAAAATGATAGATTGTTTTTAAAAAAACATTTGTCATCTGATGTTTCTTTTCAGATATTTTCACTGTATTTAATGAAAATGTTAAGACTTACCTTAAAGAACACAATGAAGAACAATGTTCAATTGTGACCTGAATGATTCATGGACACTTATACATATTCAGACCTATTTTTGTTTGTTTAGTTTTGTCTTGCTTTGTTTGGGTTTTTGTTTTGTTTTTTGTTTTTCTCATTCCTAACATCTTTTTAAGGCAGTTATTTCTCTTTTTTTATTTTATTTTTATTTTTTAGTTGTAGTTGGACACCTTTATTTCACTTGTTTATTTTTGTATGTGGTGCTGAGGATGGATCAAACCCAGGGTCTACTGCTGAGCCACAACCCCAGCCGCTAAGGCAGTTATTTCTTATAGATAAAAAGTTTGAGGACTAATATATTTCATTATACTACAGCAGTTTTGTTCTTGTACTATTTTACTTTTATTTTTACTATTAATTTTAAAATTTTTATTATATACACCTTTTCTCTCACCTGTTTCCCTTGAACCTCTTTATGTCTTTTCCTCTACTAATAGCCAACCTTAACTGATCTATCATTCCTCCTCTATTTTATACTTCTATTTTCTCTCCCCCTCCCTCACAAGCATCATCTCCTACATTATTTCTTTTCTATCTCTGTTCATAATTTAAAAGTGTAAGTATGTACATAATCCTACTGTATTAACTGTGGACAATAACTAAACACATCATCTCTGTTTATTGTGACAATTAACATAATAGATATCTAAGCAGGAACTATTTGGTTGGATGCTATAAATGGTTTGTATTGGTTGATGTATTATCTGTCTCCCCCTAAATTGTAAGGTACTAGAAACCTTCAGAGTTCTTATAAGTCCACAGGGAAGAAACTCTACTGCCTCAAAATCATACTGTCAAATGAGTAGACACCCAAACAACATGAAAAAGCAAGGGAAAAAAATCATCTCAAACAAATAAATATAATTCAATAACACCACAGTGGAAGAAATGACAAAGAAGTTTAGAATGTTCATAGCTAAATTGATCTGCAAAGGTAAAAATGATGTAAGGAAGAAAATACAGGAAGCAAAAGATCCCATAAAGAGAGGTTCTTAAAAAAGAAAAAAAAAAAAAAAACGAGCAGAAATTCTCAAAATGAAGAAATCAATAAACCATTAAAAATTCATAGGAAGGCATCACCAGCAGACCAGACCAATTGGAAAACAGAGTTTTAGGAAATAAAGACAAATTATATAGTCTAGAAGATAAAGCTGACCATGGAGATAAGATATTAAAATAACATGAACAAAACTTTCAAGAAATATGGGATTGCATGAAAAGACCAAACTTAAAAGATTTATCAGAATGGATGAGGGCTTGCAGATACAAATCAAAGGAATGCACAATCTTTTCAATAAAATCATATCTGAAAATTTCCCAAACCTTAAGGATGAAATGGAAAACCAAATACAGGAAGCTTACAGGACAACAAATATATAAAATAAAAACAACAGACCCACACCAAGTCACATTATTATGAAAATATCCAACATCCAGAATAAGGACAGAATTTTAAAGGCTGCCAGAGAAGAATGAGAGATTACTTTCAGAAGGAAAATCCAGATCTCAACTGATTTATTTCTCTGGATTGATCCTTAAGGCCCAGCAGTTCATGGAATAACAATACATACCAAGTGCTGCACAAAAATGGATGCCAACCAAGAATACTATACACTGCAAAATTAAGCTTCAGATGTGAAGAGAAATAAAAACCTTCCATGACAAACAAAAGTTGAAAGAATTCACAACTAAAAAGCTTGAACTACAGAACATTCTCAATAAAATATTTCATGAAGAAGAAATAAAAAATAAAAGTGAAAAACAGCAAAAGGAGGAACTACACTAAAGGAGTAGCCAATCAAAGGAGAAACTAATTCAAAAAAAAAAAAAAACCAGAAATAAAGCACACTGTCAGGGAATAAAAATCATTTTTCAATAATAACATTGAATGCCAATGGTCTAAACTCATCAATCAAAATACATAGACTGGCAGATTGAATTTAAAAATAAGACCAAATAATATGCTGCCTCCAAAAGACTTACCTCATAGGCAAAGACTGAAGGTAAAAGGATGGGGAAAAAAACATATCATTCACATGGATCTCATAAATAAGCAGGGATCTCTATCTTCATATCAGATAAAGTGGACTTCAAGCCAAAAGTTAATCAGAAAGGACAAAGAAGGCCATTTTATACTGCTTAAGGGAACAATATATTGATAAGACATAACAATTTAAATATTTATGCCCCAAATAATGGAGCACCTACATACATCAAACAAACCCTTCACAATTTCAAGAACCAAATAGACCACAACACAATTATACTAAGTGACCTTAATATACCTCTCACCACTCGATAGATCTTAAAAAAAGAAACTTAATAAAGAAACTACAGAAATAAAAAATACAATTAACAATTTATACTTAACAGACATATATAAAATATTTCATCTATCAATAACTGAATGCACTTTCTTCTCAGTGGTTCATGACTCCTTTGCTAAAATAGATGATATCTTGTGCCCCAAAGCAATTCTTAACAAATACAAAAAAAAAAATAGAAATAATACCTTGTATTTTATCAGATCATAATGGAATGAAATTAGAATGCAATAATAAAATAATAAACAGAAGCTGGAGACTTAAATAATACACTGTTGAATGACCAATGGACAGCTGAAGAAATCAGGGATGAAATAAAAATATATATACTTAAATGAGAATAGCGAAACAGTTACCAAAATCTCTGAGACACTGTGAAGGTGGTTCTAAGAGGAAAGTTCATTGCATTGAAGTATTCTTTAAAAGAATAGAAAGTCACCAATTAAATTGCCTAACTATACGCCTCAAAGCCCTAGAAAAAGAAGAGCAAATCAACACCAAAAACAGTAGAAGACAGGGAATAATTAAAATCAGAGCTGAAATTAATAAAATTGAAACCGAAAAACAAGTCAAAAAGCAACAAAAAATAAGTTGTTTTTTTGAAAAAAATACATAAAAAATTGACAAACCCTTAGCCAAACTAATGAAGAGAAAGAGAAATATCAAATTACTGAAATTCATGATGAAAAAGGAAATATCACCACAGACACTAGTGAAATACAGAAGACAATCAGAAACTACTTTGAAAATCTATACTCTAATAAAATAGAAAATCATTAAGACACCAACAAATTTCTAGAGATATATGACCTACCCAAATTGAATCAGGAAGACATAAAAAATTTAAACAGATCAATTTCCAACAATGAAAGTGAAGACATCATCAAAAGCCTTCCAACAAAGAAAAGCCCAGGACCAGAGGGCTTCTCAGCCAAGTTCTATAAACATTCAAAGAAGTATTTACACCAATACTCCTCAAATTATTCCTTGAAATACAAAAGGAGGGAATCCTTCCAAACTTCTACGAAGCTAATATCACTTTGATACCAAAATGAGACAAAGACACATCAAGAAAAGAAAACTTCAGACCAATATCCCTGATGAACATAGATGCAAAAATTCTTAATACTGAAAAACTGCATACAAAAATATATTTAAAAGACAGTGCTAAGCTAGACCTATAGCTCAGTGGTAGAGCACTTGTCTACCATAGGTGAGGCACTGGGTTCGATCCTCAGCACCACATAAAAAGTAAATAAATAAAATAAAGTTATAAAAAAAGTTTTTTTAAAAAATATAGTGCACCATGATCAAGTGGGGTTCATTCCAGGGATGCAAGGTTGGTTCAACATACAGAAATCAATATATGTAATTCATCACATCAATAAATTTAAGGATCAGAATCACATGATTATCTCAATAGATACAGAAAAAGCATCTGACAAAGTTCAGCATACATTCATGCTAAAAACACTAGAAAAACTAGGGATAGTAGGAACATACCTTGGTAAGCTATATATGCTAACCAAGACCAACATGACTGTAAATGGAGAAAAATTGAAAGCATTCCCTCTAAAAACTGGAACAAGACAGGAGTGCCCTCTTTCACCACTCCTATTCAACATAGTCCTGGAAATCCTAGGCAGAGCAATTAGACAAAAGAAAGAAATTAAAGGGATTATAAATAGGAAAAAAAGAGCTCAAACTATCCCTATTTGCTGATGACATGATTCTATATTTAGAAGACCCAAAAAACTCCACCAGAAAGCTTCTAGAACTCATAAATGAGTTCAGCAAAGTAGCAGGATATAAAATTAACACCCATAAATCAGTTGTGTTTCTATACACCAAAGAAGAATCAGCTGAGTCTTCATTGGTGTATAGGAAAACTATACCATTCATAATAGCCCAAAAAAATAAAATAAAATATTTGGGAATCAATCTAACAAAAAATGAAATACTTCTACAATGAAAACTACAGAGAGAAATTAAAGAAGACCTTAGAAGATTTCCATGTTCTTCGATAAGCAGAATTAATATTGTCAAAATGGCTACACTACCAAAAGCACTATACAGATTTAATGCAATTCCTACTAAAATTCCAATGATGTTCTTAATATAACTAGCAAAAGCAGTCAGAAATTCATTTTGAAAAATAAGAGGCCCAGAATAGCCAAAGCAATACTTATCAAGAAAAATGACACAGAAGGCATCACAATATCAGACCTTAAATTATACTTCAGAGCTATAATAACAAAAACAGCATGAAATTGACACAAAAACAGATATTAAGACCAATGGAACAGATTAGAAGACACAAAGTCATACTCACATAAATATAGTTATCTCATACTAGACAAAGGCACTATAAATATACACTGGAGAAAAGATAGCCTCTTCAATAAATGGTGCTGGGAAAACTGGAAATGCATATGTACTAGGATGAAATTGAACCTCAATCTCTCATCCTGCACAAAACTCATCTCAAAATGGATCAAGCACTTAGGATTACACCAGAGACTCTGCACCTACTAGAAGAAGTGGGCTTAGAAACGAACTTCCTTAATAAGACTCCTATAGCACAAGAAATTAAATTAAGAATTAATAAGTGGGATGGACTCAAACTAAAAAGCTTCTTCTCAACAAAAGAAACAGTCAATGAGGTGGAGAGACAGCCTACATTTTGGAAGCAAGTTTTTGCCACACACACTTCTGATAGAGCACTGAACTCAAAATACTTAACACCAGGGGCTGGGTTGTGGCTCAGTGGTAGAGTACTCACCTAGCATGCACTGGGTTCAATCCTCAGCACCATATAAATGTAAAATCAAGATACTGTGTCCACATAAAGCTAAAAACTAAATATTAAAAAATACTTAATACCAAAAAAAAAACCCAACCCAATCAATAAATGAGCTAAGGAGTTGAACAGACACTTCTCAGAAGAAGATATACATTTGATCACAAATATATGAAAAAATGTTCAACATCTCTAGTAATTAGAGAAATGCAAATCAAAACTACTCTAAGCTTTCATCTCATGCCAATCAGAATAGCAGTTATCAAGAATACCTACAACAGTAAATGTTGGCAAGGATGTGGGGGAAAAGGCACACTCATACATTACTGGTGGGACTGCAAATTGGTGCAACCAATCTGGAAAGTAGTATGGAGATTCCTTAGAAAACCTGGAATGGAACCACCATTGGACCCAGCTATCCCACTCCTCAGTCTATACCCAAGGATCTTAAAATCAGCATACTATAGTAACGCAGCCACATCAATGTTTACAGCAGGTCAATTTACAATAGCTAAACTATGGAAGCAATCTAGATATCCTTCAAAAGATGACTGGATAAAGAAACCGTGGTATATATACACCATGGAGTATTACTCTGCAATAAAAGAGGAAAAAATTATGGCATTTTCAGGTAAATGGATGGAGTTGAAGAATATCATGCTAAGTGAATTAAGCGNTGAAGTATCTAAGCATCAATAAATGTTGGCGAGGATGTGGGGGAAAAGGTTCACTTATACATGCTGGTGGGACTGCAAATTGGTGCAATCACTCTAGAAAGCAGTATGGAGATTCTTTAGAAAACTTGGAATGGAACTACCATCTGACTCTGTTATCCCACTCCTTGGAATATACCCTAAAGACTTAAAATCAGCATCTATGATGATGCAGCTGTTCAATGTTTATAGCAGCTCAGATCACAGTATGGAACCAACCTAGGTACCCTCAGACAGATGAATGGATAAAGAAAATATGGTATATATATATATATATATATATATATATATATATACACACAATGGAATATTACTTAGCCATAAAGAAGAATGAAATTATGACATTTTCATTTCATCCAGTAAATGGATGAAACTGGAGAATATCATGCTAAGTGAAATAAGCTAGTCCCCAAAAGCCAAAGACAGAATGTTCTTTCTGACATGTGGATGCTAACCCACAACAAGGAAAGGGAAGATTAGACTTGATTTTGGTCTAGACAAAGGGTAATGAAGGGAAGGGAGGGGAGATGCAAATAGGAAAGACAGTAGAATTAATCAGACATATATTTCCTATCCTTTTATATAAATACACGACCAATGCAACTCCACATCATGTACAGCCACAACAATTAGAACAAGTTATATTTATTCTATATTTGTATGTCAAAAATACTCTACTGTCAAGTAAAAAAAACCCAAAAACTTAAAAGAGGGCTGCGAATATAGCTCAGTTGGTAGAGTGTTTGCCTTGCATGCACAAGGCCCTGGGTTCAATCCCCAGTACCACACACACAAAAAAAATATATATATATATATACACACACATATACATATATATGAGAGAGAGAGAGAGATAAAATCTCTACTACTGGCTAGAAAACATGATAGGCTTACAGAGGGCAGCAGCAGAATAAACCTTTTAGGAAGAAGAGATAGAGACAAACTCACACTTCATCATTTTAATCCAACCATGAGATGCAGTAACTTCCAGCAGGATCAGAGTGACAAACGGACAATTCTTTAAGAAAAATAATCTGTTCAGTAATTATAATGTATAAAAATCAGTGTAATACTAAACCCATCTAAAAGGAATATGGTAGAGAATTCAGAGTTAGAAATAATTACAGCGTTTGCCCTAGAGGAGCTAGACATGAATAGTGAAAATTGAATAAATAGCTCTCGTTCCATAACAAAGATGTGTACAATATGTAATGTGGGGCTGGGATTGTGGCTCAGCGGTAGAGCGCTCGCTTGGCACGGGCGGGACCCGGGTTCGATTCTCAGCACCACATAAAAAATAAGTAAGTAAATAAATAAAGGCCTCTCCCCCGCCCCCCACCTCCCCTTTAAAAAAAAAAAATGTAATGTGGACCCTGGAAAGATTTGAAAATGGAATTAAAATCAATCCCACTATGAAACATACAAAAACATGTTCAGGAAGTGTCTTAATTTACATAGTGGAATTCCAATAGAAAAGCAGTTTGAGACGTTCTAAATAGAGTATAAGTTCAGCCAAAAAGCGTGGTCTTGCCTTACTTGACCACGCTTCAACGGCAGCACAGGCACCTCAGCATCTGTTTCAGCGGCTCCCGCCAGAGAATTTGGGTTTAGCCGCACATGCGCAGTCAGTCAGGTCCCGCTGCCATTCGGCCCCGCCCTCAGAGACACCGAGCTCCGAGAGCCGCTGCCGTAAGGACGCTCTCGAGCGTAGTGCTGCGCAGACGCAGTCGGGGTCCGTTCGCGGACCTAGCGCCTTTTCCTGTGGCTTGGCTGTCTTCTGGTTTGTCAAGTGCCGTTGGCCTCCGTAGGTGCTGAAAATCTGGGGTCCTGGACCCCGGCCAAGACTCAGCAGCACGGAGGTGCCGGGTGTCGCCGAGGGCGCGGGGCCGGGCTCCGGAGGCGGCGTGCCCTGCCCCGGGGCCCCCGCCCCTGCTGCAGCCGCGGCCCTGGCTGCTGCCCCCATCGCGGCCCCGGCTTCTCAGTTCACTCTGCTGGTGATGCACCCATGTGGAGGGCAGGACGAGGCCTCCGCGGAGAGCGTCCTGCGGCAGGCCCCGCTCCCGTCGGGCAGCGTCGGAGTGGGACAGCCGGTTGGGTACCCGTGTGAAGTGTCAGGGGATGCTGAGGAGGACGCAGGGGAGGATGAAGCGGACCTGTTGGACACTTCGGACCCCCCAGGGGGAGGCGAGAGCACAGCCAGCTTGGAGGATCTGGAGGACGAGGAGACACACTCAGGGGGCGAGAGCTGCAGCGGGGGAACCCGGAGACGGGGCAGCGGCGGGGGCAACATGAGCAAGACTTGTACCTACGAGGGCTGCAATGAGACCACGAGCCAAGTGGCCAAACAGCGGAAGCCGTGGATGTGCAAGAAACACCGCAACAAGATGTACAAGGACAAGTACAAAAAGAAGAAAAGCGACCAGGCCCTGAATTGTGGTGGGGCCACCTCATCTGGCAGCGCGGGAAACGTCAAACTGGAGGTATTGCTGGGGTCCTGGGGAATGGGAGATGGAAGAAGAGACCCCACACTTGACGAAAACCCTATTGCCAGGACATGCCCACCTATTCCTGGATGGGTCGAGGTTGCAGTCACATCATTTTTTTGTGTGGTGCCACCCTTTTGAATTATGGTTTTTGGAATTTTAACTTTTCAGAATTATTATTTTGGGGATTTTAGACATTAGAGAACTTAGGCTTAAGTGATTTTGATCTCTTGGAAGTTCAATACTTGGAATTATGGCATTTGGGATTGTATCTTTTGGAATTGTCCTCAGCACTTACTAGAGGTAAAAAGGAGTCCTTTGACAATCTAATAAAACCTAATGAAGACTGTTCCAGAAAAACAAACAAACATATACAGATGTTTAATGTTGCATACAAATTCATACAGTTCAGGATCCCTGTAGATCCTAGACCCACCTCTATTCTTGTAAAATAATATATTTTACCAGATCTTGGATTAAACAATCATCTTACTTAGTACAGAATGGAAGTTAGTAAAAGGAATCAGGTTTGTCCCTTATATGTTCCACAGGTACCCATACACTTCAGAATTCTTTACAGAGAAAAGATAATACTCCTCTTCAAGGAAGTATTTTATCCTTGGCTGCTTTTGTTTACTTGTTTTTTTGTTTTTGTTTTGAATTACCATCATTTACAACTATAGTGTGAGGGGAAATGTATAAAGGACAAATAGATAGTAAATTAGCATCTCCCAATCCATAACCCCTCCCCAAAAAGAACTTTAATAATTTCTCTGTTTTAAAATAATTTGCATGGGGCTGGGGATGTGGCTCAAGCAGTAGCACACTCGCCTGGCATGCGTGCGGCCGGGGTTCCATCCTCAGCACCACATACAAACAAAGATGTTGTGTCTGCCGAAAACTAAAAATAAATATTAAAAATTCTCTCTCTCTCTTTAAAAATAAAATAAAATAATTTGCATGGGTTTTGTTTTGTCTTTTTAGGGAGGAAAATTAATTACTGTAATACTAGGCCATTTGTCTTTTCTTGTGTGACACTTCCCCAGTTTTGAGGAGATTATAAAAGCTCTATGTCTTGATCTTTGTTGAACCAAGTGTAAAGAAAATAGCCATTTAGAATATAATAAGGGCCACCATAGTACTGCTATAGTAATTTAAGGTGGAATAGCTCATTGAAGGCTGAGATACTCTGGAAAGGCTTTGCAGAGGAAATGTGTATAGGCCAGAAAGGAGGCTGTTTCTTCTGTGCTAGGCTATAAGTGGAGTCTCACAACTCTTCATCAGTGAGGTAGGTTCTGTACTACATGGATGGAAACTGAATCACATGAAGGGTAAGTAATTTAGCCTAGGTCACACAGCCAGCAAGTGTTCAAACATAAGCAGTCTAATTGTAGAGCTTCACTTTTATTCCCATACTGCTCCATAAAAGGAGAGTCAGAATGCTTCAGATAACTGGAACAGTATTTTGTTATGCCAGGGAAATTGTTAAGTACTTTAGATTTTCTAAGGTAACTAGAGGTATATATTTTTAGTAAGTATGCTGATTTTGTTTAGATTTTGATATCTGAGGGTAATGGCATCATTATAGGACTTACTGGTTTTATTTATATCAGTGGCAAGAAACTATTTATGCCAGTACTCTCTAATACTTTCAAACCAATTTATTTTTTTCCCTCTAGTGACTCCTACTGAATTCTGAAAGCTGTTTATCATTTGCTTGTTTAAGCAATGTTTTACTGCCTCACCCTTATTTTGGTTATAAATTGGGCTAAAAACTATCCAGTGTCTCATTAGCAGTGTAAAATTGCCTCTGAGTTCATATATTTCATTCAAAGGCAGGCAGACTCTGTATCTTGGCCCAGATAGCTCCATATGAGGAGAATGTTCAATTCCATTTGACATTTTTTATAACAATGAAGATAGCTCTGAAGTAACTCATCACCCTCCTACCCCAACTTTTCCCCCTTCAACATGCAGAAGAATCCAGGTTGAAATCCTGGAGGGGAAGAACTGAGGAGATATAGTTAACTTCCATAGCACCTCTCCTATGACAATGAGAGGCTTTCCCAAAGTTTCACAGGAACTGGGCAAAAGGAAGAGAAGCAAAGATCAGTTCATTACATCTCTGAAATGCTTACCGTTGTGGGTTATTATGCTGTTAACTATTAATATTGTTTGTTTTTATCATATCCCAGGAAAGTCCAGACAATATACTCTCTATTGTCAAACAAAGAACAGGATCTTTTGGGGATCGTCCTGCAAGACCTACTCTTTTAGAACAAGTGTTAAATCAGAAAAGACTGGTAAGAATCAGCTTGTGTAGTAGCTGCAAATCTATTAATGAAAGTTGTTTGTTGTAAGTGGAACTGTTTTAGTGTTTGAGATTTTAAAACTTGTTAACCGGCTACCAAAATTGTATTTTGCCACTTGCCAGCACACATTGAATCTCATAGATGCCGTGAGGACTGTAAGAGCAGGAATACTTTTAATTCTGTTTCTTCAATGACTAAACTTTGACTATCTGAGAAAGATAGAATTCTAAAAGAGACTTTCCTTGTTTTCTGAGGTTTATGGAATAATGCTTTAATGTTGAAGTATGATTAAGCCAATATTTAATACAGATCTCTATTGCAAATTTGATAGAAGGAATCAGAAGTAAATAGTAAAGGATCGAGTGTTCACTAATTATTGGAATATTAGTAATTTGAGGTCATAAAAGAACATACCCATCCACTGTACACCAAATTCCTGAGTCTTAAAATTTTTAAAAAATAGAATTGGGATTTTATCTAAAAAATTTGGAAGTAGGTGTTTCTAGCTTAAAAGACAAAATAACAAAAAAGATTATAAATTTGATCCATAAAAGTGAATGCTGTAGTCAAAAACAGTAAAAATCAAAATGCAAAGTAACAAAGGGAAAAAAATAATTGCCACAAATATAAAAGTCTGTGGTTAATATGGTTGAGATCTTTTCTTTTTCTTTTTCTTTTTTTTTTTGAGATAGCATTGTTGTTGTGTTACTCTGGCTGGTCTCAAACTCCTGAACTTAGGCTCAAGCAGTCCTTTTATCTCAGCCTCCCAAGTAGCTGGGATTGTAGGCATATCCCACCCTGCCTGGCAAAAACATTCACATAATTTGATGAGGAAAAACCTTTAGCCTCAATACACTGCAAAAGATAAAAAACAAAAGTATTACTATTAAATGGAATGGAAAGGTAGTCAATATCAATAAAATGAAACAGTAAACAGTAAGTGAAAATTATTTAATAATTGCACACAATAATGGTGAAGATTTCATGAAATGGGCACTGACATTCTGTTGTCCTATGTTGGTATAGCAGTTTTACAAAGCAGTCAAGCAATATATATCAGGAGTCTAAAATGGTCACCTCTTGACTCAAATCAAAACTAATATGAACATTTTTGCAAAAAGTAAATTCTAAATATGGATAAAGTTAAGTGTAAGAAGAATGCCGGAATGTATTTATCACAAGTAGTAAAATAATAGTCAAAAAACAATTTAAATGTCCAGAAGTATCATAACAGCTTAGTAGATAATTGTACATTTACTTAATAAGATTTTGGACTATCTTTACAAATACTTTTTAAATCAAACTATTCAATAAAAAGTAATACAAAATAATTCATAAAATGTGAAAATATTTAATGATAATATTCCCACTTTATTTGGTTTTTCTTTTTTAACTTTTTGGGGCCAAAATCACATCAGATTTTATTATTAGTTTGCAGCTTGATTGCAGTCCATCAGCTATAACAATGAGTTTGATTAAGGCATGTTTAATTTTGTAAACATAGTGTATGTTGTGTAGGGACACATCAGAATAATTCTATAGCATGAATACAATCTGACCACATAAGAGTAACATTCTTAATAATTTTTTTTCTTTTTTTTCTTTAAGTCATTACTAAGAAGTCCAGAAGTAGTGCAGTTTTTGCAGAAGCAGCAGCAACTATTAAATCAGCAAGTTTTGGAGCAAAGACAGCAGCAGTTTCCAGGAGCATCTGTGTGAGGAAACTTATCAGGATCCTCAACATGTTTTTCTCTTACTGTAATAGATGAACATATTTTTATACTAAAGATAATTGGGTAAGATATGCCAGTAGAATATAAACATTTTCCTGTAAATGTATGTGTGCATTTGGGGATAAATAAGTACTGCACTTTTTGCATCCTTTCAGATGAACATGAGTTTGAAAATATCAGTTTATCTCCCCAGAGTAGCATTTAATCAAAAGTTTTTCTAAAAGTATGTTCCACTTCAGTCATTGTTACTGAAGATAATGAAGCCAGTTACTTTCTGTGCAAGTCATGAAGTTAACAGGTAATAATCTTGGAATATCTAACTCTGTGGTTCTCATCAAAAGGTAGTTGGACATATGTTTTTTAGGTTGTCATAGTGGACTTAAATTGCTGGTTTTTAGTGAGTGGGCCAAGAATGCTGAATGTTTTGCAGTGTCTGGATAGTCCCACACAACTAAAAATTATCTTACCAGCAATGCTAATGATGTTTCTCTTAAGAAACACTTAAGATAGCTAGTTGTAAAGATATGATGTAGTTAGAGCACCTAGAATTGGGTTCTGACAATAATCTTTCTTTGCAGTTAAGATTGGAGCTGACAGAGAGGTAAGCATGTTTTATACGTCTGAGGAAAGTTATCATTGATCATTATTTGTCTGTGCAATTAAGAGATATGCTGGTGGGCTGGGGTTGTGGCTCAGCGGTAGAACACTTGCCTAGCACGTGCAAGGCCCTGGGTTCGATCCTCAGCACCACATAAAAATACATAAACAAAATAACGGTATTGTGTACAACTAAAATATAAACATTTAAAAAAAAAAAAAAGAGATGGTCTGGTAAAACCTACATGAAAGATTCAAGTATGCCAGAATGAATGCATCTCCTAAAGTTCGCTTCTCACTTTTCTGTTACCTATTAGTGTTGCTCTCCCATTAGACAAGACCCTTTTATGAAATGGAAAGGTAGTACAGATACAGTAGGGGCTGGGGATGTGGCTCAAATGGTAGTGCACTCGCCTGGCACGTGTGAGGCACTGGGTTCAATCCTCATCATCACATAAAAATAAAAGATATTGTCTCCACCCAAAACTAAAAAATAAATAAAAATTTTAAAAAATTGTTTTTAAAAAAGTGATACAGTACACAGTAAGTGAAAGTTATTTAATAACTTATGTGTTGAATTTATGAATAGTATAGATATATCTCAACCCAATGCCGGGACAAACGAATCTTAATATTTATTTTTCATTAAGAAAATGAAAAAAGAGATTCTTTTCAAAAAGAAGAATCTAAAAATAACAGCACTTCAACATTTCATCAATGGTTTTTGATGTTTAGCTATTTTAAGACTGTGTTTTAAGACTGTGTTATTCCTAAGTACTATTAAAGAATGATGGGTAATCTGAACACTTTTTTTTTTTTTTTTTGTATTTTCTCCTAGGAAAACTTTGAAAAGGCAAAGCTACCAATAAAAATAACAAATCAAATATCAAGAGATATTATAATAATAAATATATGTGTCCCAAGATGAACTTGCAAAAATTTGTTAGTTTCTTGTTTTTTAACTCTGAGATATATATTATGTTAAAGTTAGTCATAGCTGTTCTAAGAAGCACTTATGGGGAGAAAGAATGTTTTTCTTCATTTTTATGTATGTTTTCTACTTAAATATCTGCAGAAACACTTTTGCCAAAATTATATCATTAAAGTTCAGTTGTTGACCTTTTCAGTTGTCTTATTTGTCTATTTTCTTTAATTGTTTCACATTGGTTTTTTATGCAGAGAAATATACTTCCTATTTGTTATTGTACTGACACTATTGGGAGCTCTATTGAATCCTTAGAGCTTAAGTTAATTTTTATGGTGGAACAAAAAAATCAGCTTTTGCTTCGTCAGATGGAATAAGAGGAACAGGAAAGGAGGAAAAGTAATAGACCAGTGAAAGCTGAGTGAAAAAGGATGAAATATATGTAGTGAGTAGAGCCTTGAGATGATTACTGTTGCTAAACCCTAATGAAGTTCATTGAATGGCTCGGAATCTTCATCCTAGGATATATTTTAGAATAAAGTAGCTGTCCCTTTACTATTTTGAATTAAGAATAGGCAGTTTTCGGATACAATTTAGTTTTGTTGCCTACCACATTGAAAAATTTTTTCCTATGAAACTATGAAACTGATAAAAGTGAAACTATGAAAGTGATAAAGTTTTTTTCTTCTTTGGGATAAATTTATTTAGTCCCCAGTTTTGTGTCCTTCTGTGTACTCATGACTTTGCAGCTCCTGCCACCAAGACTGAATTTATTTTCCTACCCCTTAAATCTAGAGGACTGACCTATGATTTGTTTTGACCAAGTTAATTCAGACTAAATAACAGTGAACCAGCCACAAGTAGACTTCTTAAGGTTTTAAACACTTCCACCTATTTTTTTAGACTTCTATCCAACAACTAGGGTAATAGCCTGACCCGCAAGACAGCTTACTGCAAATAAGTTTGATGCATCCAAGATCAGCCAAGCCTAGCTCAGATTTGCAGAATGATCCTATTGACCTGTAGATTATGAAGCAATAATAAATCCTAAAAATTGTAGGGGACATAATTCTAGGATGGTTTATTAACACAGCATTCACGTTACAGTTGGTAATCCATACACTTTATTGTTACAGTTATTGCTACATAGCAAGTCACTAAAAAATATGGTGGCTTAAAACAGTAACATTATTTCTAATAGATCTTAATATGATTACTATGATTTTAAGTGATTTTGCCCATGCTTTGGGGCTAGGAATGCCAGGTACAAGGCTCCCTCACACCTGCTCTTATTCAGTGTAACCCATTAAGAACTGGATTTTATTTTTTCACCTCCTTGAATCTGTGCATACCCTATGATGATTGTTAACAGAATGTGGCAGGAGTGATGCTGTGCCAGCTTCATATTAGATTAAAAGAAATTTTATAAGTATGGATGTGTATACTTGTAATAAAAACAAAGGAATAGGATGGAGTTGTAGCTTAGTGGTAGAGTGCTTGCCTAGTAGCATGTGTGAGGCGCTGAATTTGATTCTCAGCATGGCATATAAATAAGATTCATTGGCAACTAAAAAAAAATAGTTAAAAAACATAGAGGAATTCACAACTTCCATTTTCCAGCAAAGTTGGGAGAGAAATAATCTGTTAATATGGGCAACAGGAAATGGTAAAGGACTTTATAGAAAAAATGTTCAGTAGCTACATTAAAGCCAATGAGAGAGGTAACCAGCAGCTGGTAGCCTGCTTTAATGGTAGTGCACTTTTGGTTGGAAATGAAGCCCTGCAACAATAATATATAAAATACAATTCTCACATTAATATCATGCCAAAGAATCCAGACACAAATAATGTGTGCATGATTCCACTTAATAAAATAGAAATGCAGGTGCAACTGTGCTCTGAGATCACAGACAGTGGTTCCATATGGCAGGAGGCTTCCAGCATTCTGGTGCTACTCTGTTGTTCGCATTCTGTTTATGCATTCACATTCAATTAGTGAAAGTCCAGTCGTTTATGTATTTATGGTTTTTACCTTTGCAGTATATGTTTTGAACTTCAATTTTTTAAATAGTTGTTTGTTTAAAGATATTCTCAGTGGTCCTTGCAGCTGGATGTGGCATGAATAAATTCTGGCCAGTGGAATATTGAGCAATAGCCATGAGTACAACTTCCAGATAGTACCTTTAAAAAGAGAGAAAGCAACCAGTTTCCCCTCTTCCTCCATCCTGCTGCCTGGAATGTGGACAAAGCAGTAGATCATCCATGGGCCAAAATGGTCACTCACTGGGGAAAGTGAAATAAGATAAAAGGAAACTGTGTGCTTGGATGGCCTCAGGGAACAGAATCACAGCCCTAGCCTGGGATGTTTTGGGACTACTTACTTGAAAGAAAAATGGAATGTATTGTTCCTCCCACCCATGGTCATTTTTTTTTTCCCTTTAATTTTTATTGTTGGTTGTTCAAAACATTACATAGTTCTTGACATATCATATTTCACACTTTGATTCAAGTGGGTTATGAACTCCCATTTTTACCCCGTATACAGATTGCAGCATCACATCGGTTACACATCCACTGTTTTACATATTGCTATACTAGTGTCTGTTGCATTCTGCTGCCTTTCCTATCCTCTACTATCCCCCATCCCCTCCCCTCCCATCTTCTCTCTCTACCCCCTCTACTGTAATTCATTTCTCCCCCTTGTTTTTTTTTCCCCTTTCCCCTCACTTCCTCTTGTATGTAATTTTGTATAACCATGAGGGTCTCCTTCCATTTCCATGCAATTTCCCTTCTCTTTCCTTTTCCCTCCCACCTCTCACCCCTGTTTAATGTTAATCTTCTTCTCATGCTCTTCCTCCCAACTCTGTTCTTAGTTACTCTCCTTATATCAAAGAAAACATTTGGCATTTGTTTTTTAGGGATTGGCTAGCTTCACTTAGCATAATCTGTTCTAATGCCATCCATTTCCCTGCAAATTCTATGATTTTGTCATTTTTTAATGCAGAGTAATACTCCATTGTGTATAAATGCCACATTTTTTTTATCCATTCGTCTATTGAAGGGCATCTAGGTTGGTTCCACAGTCTTGCTATTGTGAATTGTGCTGCTATGAACATCGATGTAGCAGTGTCCCTGTAGCATGCTCTTTTTAGGTCTTTAGGGAATAGACCGAGAAGGGGAATAGCTGGGTCAAATGGTGGCTCCATTCCCAGCTTTCCAAGAAATCTCCATACTGCTTTCCAAATTGGCTGCACCAATTTGCAGTCCCACCAGCAATGTACAAGTGTACCCTTTTCCCCACATCCTCGCCAGCACTTGTTGTTGTTTGACTTCATAATGGCTGCCAATCTTACTGGAGTGAGATGGTATCTTAGGGTGGTTTTGATTTGCATTTCTCTGACTGCTAGAGATGGTGAGCATTTTTTCATGTACTTGTTGATTGATTGTATGTCCTCCTCTGAGAAGTGTCTGTTCAGGTCCTTGGCCCATTTGTTGATTGGGTTGTTTGTTCTCTTATTGTCTAATTTTTTGAGTTCTTTGTATACTCTGGATATTAGGGCTCTATCTGAAGTGTGAGGAGTAAAGATTTGTTCCCAGGATGTAGGCTCCCTATTTACCTCTCTTATTGTTTCTTTTGCTGAGAAAAAACTTTTTAGTTTGAGTAAGTCCCATTTGTTGATTCTAGTTATTAACACCCATGGTCATTTTAATGTCTATCATAATTGTTGTTAGTATAGCCAGCCAAATTTGTACCCCAAATAATATTGTAGGTAAAAGAAGTGGCAAGTGGCATTAAAGACTTGGACTCCTGGGAGCCATAAATTTGTCATGGTAATATTATTTGACAAGACTTACCCAGCCGTGATAGTAGAAAAGATAAATTATAGGTTTGATCTAGAGTTCAATTAGTTGACAGAGAGGATGAGGGCGTTAGGGTATTTTTAACAGTACTTAATAGGACATGAGAGTTCAGGCTGAGCAGAGAATGAATGAGACCCACAGGGACTAAAGGTTTCTGTGATATTGCAGTGCAAGTGTAGGAAGAGAGAGGATAAAAGAGATTTTTAAGGAAACTATGGGCTTGAAGGTACAGTAAATAGTACTCATTACAATAAATTAATGGCTACCCCAATTTTTATTATACTTTATACCAATGTATATCAATTAAGTTGGCCCTTTGCTCAACTAAAGACCCTTCCTAGTCTGCTTCTGGAAGAATTTGACTTAGAGCATTGGATAAACAAAGCCAAAGGATTTAATGACAGAAGGGGAGTCAGGGAAGGCTCACTTAGGAGGAAGCCCATGGCAATTTGTTACAGCTCATTAACCAGCAGTTCTAGAGTATGTAGGAATTTATTTTTTTAAATGGCAAGAAAGAAAAAAACTATAAAATAGTAGTTTTGCTTCAGGAATAGTCAGCTCAAACTACTATGGAGAAAAAGAAGGCAATCAACCAGGTGTCCTTCCAAAAAAGTGTGTCTCAATATTTGCCAAGAATGGTAAGTAGATGGTAATTAAACTCTTAGTTGCTATTCATAAGTAGGCAAATTGTAGAGTTATGACTATTGTTACTAAAATTTGGATATGCATGCAGACATACATGTATATAGAATTGGAAGTTGCTTTCATAAAAGAATATTGGGGGCACTGGTGGTTTGGGTAGGAGGACAGGGCCACAGGGGTGGTCAGGAGACAATCTTGTTGAAATAACCTTTTATACTACTTAAATTTTTACCATGCACATAGAATCTTTTCAAAAATATTTTCATACTACAAACTAAAAACTGTGCCAGAAATTGAAGAGTAAACACCTTGTACTTAATAATTATTTCTCCTTTGCTTTCTGTTTGGGTTTATGGAAAAAAAAATAAGCTTTTACTAATGAATCTTCCTTTGCAAATATGTGCACATATTTGTAGTGAGATTCATACAACCCCCATTTCAGTCAGCTTTTTCATCATTGACAATTTCAGGGGAGGAAAGGATTATTTGGCACACACTGTTTCAGGGATCTCAGTCCATAGATGGCCAATTCCATTTCTCTGTGCCTGAGGTGAGGCAGAAAACATGGTGGAAGGGTGTGGAGGAGGAAATCAGCTCAGGACATGGTAATCAGGAAGCAAAGAAAGAAAGCTCTGCTCACCAGGGACAAAATACAAACCCAAAGGCCCAGTGACCTACCTTCTCCCACCACGCCCATTCAGTTATCAACCCATTAATCCATATCAGTAGATTAGTTCCCTGATTAGGTTACAACTATAATAAACTAATTTCACCTCTAAACATTTAAAAAATTGTTTTAGATGTTGATGGACCTTTATTTTATTTATTTATGTGCAGTGCTCAGAATCAAACCCAGTGCCCTACAACATGCTGGGCAAGCACTTTACCACTGAGCCCCAACCCCAGCCCCTCACCTCTAAACATTCTTATACTGTCTCACACATGACCTTTTGGGGATATTACATATCCAAACTACAAACCTCTCCTCACCCAGAGTGTCTTACCATCCATCTTGAGGTCCCAAATGCATACTTCCCTACTGAAAGTGCACAAAGTTTAAGTTAAAGACAACATGAAAAAAAAAATCAGTTTCCTAGGACTTTTATAGTTTCCCAAACAATTCTACATACTTAGGTGCTCTTTGCAACAATCTATAATGCATGCACAACTGTTATTATAGATACAGAAGCAGGATTGCAGAGTTTAAATCAGTTGTTTAAGATAGCACAGATACTGGACTTAGATGCTCTCTCATCCCAGGTTACTTATTACATACTATTGTAATCATTGCAGTGAGGTCAGTGCAATATGAAAATGCACCTTGCATCCTGAGGATATATCCATTATCACTGGACGGTAAGAAGAAAACTTTAAGTATATATATAATAAAGCTTTAAGTATATATATAATAAAGCTTTAAATATATATAATAAAGCTTTAAATATATATATAGATAGATAGATAGTAGTTGGACACAATACCTTTATTTTTATGTGGTACTGAAGATCAAACCCAGTGCCTCACATGAACTAGGCAAGTGCTCTGCCACTGAGCTTAATCCCAGCCCCAGAATAAATCTTTTCTACATATTAAGCCTTGATTTTTGCAATATGTTAGAAGTTGAATTTTATTTAAACTAACCCTAATTATATTACTTTAGAAATTAATTTCTTATGTGCTAATTCATTTAAACCTCAAACTATGACAAGTATTATTGTCTGTTTTGGGATGAGGAAAGAAACTCGGAGAAGTTTACAGTAACTGTAAAACAGTTCTGTTAGAGGAGAGCCAAGATTTGAACATCAATCTACCTCCCAAAGTGGTGATCTTTCCATATTGATATGTTGTTGCTAAAGTAAACACTTACACTTTTAAATAAGTGCCTGGTTTCTAATATAATAGGCATTTCAATAGATGGTAAACAAAAACAAACAATAGATGTACTATGACATTAAATACAACACTAAATATACCAGTTATAATCATGTTCTGAGCTTCTTTCCAGATCCCCCATGTTGTTTTGTTTTGTTTTTCTTTTTTTTTGGTTTACCTATCCTGCCTTCCACATATCACACAACTTCAAGGTAATCTTTGTCACAACCCAGTATGTATTTTCCCATGCTCATTTAATTTTATATAAACACATATATACACATTTAGAATTGTCATTGTTTCATTAAAATATGGGCACATTATACATTCTGGTCCATGAATTGCTTTTTATGCACCAGTAACATGTGGCAGTCCCTTGTGTAGACAGATCTTAATCACTCTTCAGATGGTTGCAAAGCATCTCCTGATGTGCGTGTACCATTGTTCATTCGGTTCATTTCAATGGTGGTAGTCATTAACTGGTGTGGTTTTCTACACTGTAAACAATGCAGCAGCAAACATCTTTACATGTCCTTAAGTCCTGGTGTGTATTGGTGGTTTCATGGCCTTGCAAAAGACACTCGGAAATGGGATTGCTGAATGAGGATTATATAAATTTCCTGCCAATAGATGTGGTTATATTCCTTTTTTCCAAAAAAGAGTTTTAACACTTCATATCCTTGCCAGCAATGAGAGGGACAGTTCAGTTTCCTCATATCTTTACCTGAAGGAGTTAACTGTTCTTCTTAATTCTGGCCTTTCTAATGAATATGTACTGCTACTTATTATGTTTATTAGGATTTCCCAGAACAATTAGTAAATGAGAGCATCTTGTTGGCTGTTTGGATTTGCTCTTTTATGAATTGTCTTGTCGTAGCTTATGCCCACTTTTCCATTAGGCTCTCTTTTCCTACTCAATGCACATAAAGTCTGATAAACATTCTGCAAATGAACCCTTTGCCATTTGTATCCCATTTCCCAAATCTAAAGTTTACTTTTGTGTATTGTGTTTTGCCATAACAGTTTCAAATTTTTATATTTCTCAATGTGTGCAACATTTCTTTTAGGGCTTCAGGGTTTCTAGTCTTGCTTTAAAAAGTCTCAATTTAGTATCTTTGAAATGATCCCTGACTTATAATTTCCCATTCCCTTTTCTAGAATTAGAAAATATAATTAATATGGATATTGACAAATAGTCCTAATTCCTTTAGTATATATAACTAATTAATATGGAAATTTTAGTACTCTTTATCACATTACTCCCTCATTTCTTTCTTTAGCCAAGAAAATGAATGTTATCCTTAACAACAACCAATGCTCTAGGTGGACAATGAGTATATGAGTATTATACTCGTAACAGCTGATACTGTGGTTACGTTAAATCCTGTGCTCACATAGCAATATTATTGAAAATGGGCCAAACTATCATTTGTCTAACAGACTTGCCTCACATAGAAAAATGTCTGGGTTAAATGCTGCTGTTATGGAGTTTGAAGTCACCAAGTGTTTTCTTAAACATTCAATGAAAATATTTGACATATTTAATAATTAGGTAAGTTGATCTCACCTTTCAGTTAAGAGATGGGCTATTTACCCCTATTATCCTTATCATACAGTATTTCAAATAATCATTTGTATTATTCTAAAGTATTAGAAATGAGCTTTTCTTGTTATTGTCTACTACAGCAGTATAAATAGGTCTGTCCTCTTCATAACTTTACCCTAGTAACAAAAGCACATGGCTTTTCTTAGGATGTATTCAATAAGAACAGATGCTGGTTTTCATGAGCTATTTGTTAACTTGGGAATAAGAGGACTGAAGAGTATAAGCAGCATGGAAACAAAAACAGAAATCAGATGAAAACAACCAAATAAATTATGACTGGAAGGATTTTCTGTTTGTTTTCCTCCTGTAGTTGCACCTTAAATAATCTACTGTTCTCAAAGTGAAGATCACAGACATCACTAATAAAATTTTATACTGGTTGTCTTTGAAAAGCTAATAAGATATGTTAATATTAGTATATCAGTTAATATCAAATATTTCCACAAAATTTATTGCCATATATTAGGGTAATATGATTGTATTAAATTTTGCATGCAAACCTATACTTGCGCTGTCATATCGATTAGATATACATCTGCAGAAACTCATGGGGACTAGTGAAAGTCATTGTCACAGCAGTATTTCCCTTCAGAAAATAAGGGAACCCCCAGGTATTAGATCCATGTTTCCCAAGATCAGCCAAGATTGTCTTAATATGGAAACTTCAGTTTGCTTTTAGAGGGGTCGTGTTCAGAGACCCTTGTTTCCAAGCTCCTATTATGCTTCCAAAAGTGGACTTTTCTAACTATCCCTCATGGTATGTACATCATACCTTTCTCTTGTCCTAATTAGTGGACCCTAGAGCCAGGAAAATGCCTAAGAAAAATCAATCTCTTACCTGAGTGTCCCCATACTTCTCTGATGAGAGATGATGTTACTGTGTTTCCCATGTCTGTTCTATTTCTTGTTTGCCTCTTTGTGCCAGCAATAAAGAATCAAGTTTGTTCTTGGCAAAATAAAGTTTGTTCTTTGCTTACTAGTGCTAGACATTGGCGTCATAAAGTTTATCCAGTATCTCACTTCTCTGAATATTTCCTGCTTTGTTAGCAATTGGGCCCCTGCCCACACAAGCACTACCCATTCTGAAGGGCATCAAGAATTTTGAACTCATTCTTAGGGACTCACTTTGGAAGGGTAGTTGGGGGGCTTTCTGACTATCAGAGCAGCTCAGACCAGCCCACTGAAGGTCAGATGCCAGGACCACCAATGCAGTGACCATGAAAAGAACAGCAGCAGCAAGAATAGCAATGTCCTGAGCCAGTGCTGCCTTTCTACATGGTGCCCTTGCTAGGAGATGCATTGTAATAGGAGACAGGAATGGATGAACTTATTTCTAGCAACCAAAATGGCAATTCTTCCTATATAATATGAACAAGAGTAATAGGTATTTTGAACAGGATTCTTTTAAATAGCTGCTATATAGGCAGAGCAAATTGAAAGAGGATACTGATCAAAAGTAGATATTGATCATAATGCATTGTAGGGTTTTATTTAAAAAATTTTTTTTAAGAGTTGGGGTTCTCACTATGTTGCCTAGACTGGCCCCGATCTTTTATGCTCAAGCAGTCCTCCTCCCTCGGCCTCCCAAATACCTGGGACTACAGGTGCACAGTACCACACCTGGCTTGTGTAGATAGATATTTTCACATAGTCATGCCTATATTTTGTGATAAGCTGCTCTTACTGAGACCTCTTGATTAACAAAAAGCAAAGTTTTATCAATATTCCACATATCTGATAGAATCACGACTACTGTTTCAGTTTTCTAACATGCCCTCCAAAGCATAGTGGCCTGAAGTGACTTTTGTTTTTGTTTGCTTGTTCATAGTTTTTGGTTCACAATGATATATGTTTGCTGAGCCTAGCTAAGAAGTTCTTATAATCTTTCTTGGAATGTAGTAATCCAAAGGCCCCTAGGCAAATCCAAACAATAGTTTTTGTACTGCCATAAGCAGTAGTTTTTACATTTTTGGTATTTGGTAAAACTAGTTTTTACAATATTTAAATAGATACATTTTTAATATAAATCTCTTAAAAAGCTGATGTATAGGCATAGCAAATTGAACCAGAATATTAATCAAAACTAGAATAACAATCATAATGCATTGTAGGGTTTCTTGTTTCTTAAATGCTTTTATTTTGTTTATTCAGTTTGTTTTATGTGGTGCTGGAGATCACACATTCTAGGCAAGCACTCTACCACTGAGCCACAACCCCAGCCCTCTAATTTCTTTTTAATTTTTGTGATGTGCAAGTTACAGAAACTTAAATTTCTGCATTGATAAATTTTATTGGAACAAATCATACTTGTTTATTATTTATGTCTTCTTTGTACTACAGTGGCAAAATTGAGTGCTTGAGATAATCAAAGAGCCCACACAGGCTACAGAATCAAAAACATTTACTGTTGGGCCCCTTAGGGTATCTTCTGGCCCCTGCTTTAGAGCCTCTGTTCATAGACATGTCTTCACTCAGTAGTCTAGCCAAGATTCTTATATGGGGACTTGTTCCTAAAAGGACAAGCCACAGTGCCAGCATTTACCAAACTTCTGCTTGGTATTTGCTAACATGCCATTGGCCAAATCAGGTCACATAACTAACCCAGAGTACTACTGTAAGCAGCCAAGAATACCAGGATGTGTGGTTCACTGGAGGTCACTAAAGTAAAATCTACCACAGTTCTGCAGTTAATAGTTCAGAAACCTAGGTTTATTGGACAGCTGACTATGAGAATGACCTAAGAGCAGAACAATGGACACAATCTAATAATTTTATCTTTAACACCAATAGTTAGTGGCTCTTATTGAGAAGCAAAGTAAACTAATGTGTCCTTGTGAATACCAGCACTCAAAGGTAGATATTTACTAATTCCTGTAATTGGTGGCTGTTACTTTATATGGCAAAAGGGACTTTGCAGAGGTGATTAAATTGAAGATCTTGAGATAGAGAGATTAGATTGAATATCTAGGTGGGTTCTAAACATAATCCCAAATGCCCTTGTAAGAGGCAGGCACAGAGCAGGGCACGGTGGTTCACACCTGTAATCCTAGCAGCTCAGGAGGCTGAGGCAAGAGAATCACAACTCAGTGAGACCCTGTCTCTAAATACAATACAAAATAGGGCTGGGGATGTGGCTTAGTGGTCAAATGCCCCTAAATTTAATCCCTGGTCCCCTCCACCAAAAAAAAAAAGAGGCATGAACAGGAATATTTGCCTAAAGAAGATGAAGTAGCTGTGGTGACAGAAGCAAGTTGAAGGGATTCAAGAAAAGCTTCACCAGCCAAGGAAATGCAGGCAGCCTACCAAATCCAAAAGCTAGAGAAAAGAAGAAAATGGATTCTCTCCCAGAGTCTCCAGAAAGAACCATCCATACCAACACCTTGACATTGGATCAGTGATACTGATTTCAGACTTATGCCCTCCAGAATTGAAAGAGAATGTTGTCTGAAGTCACTAAATTTGTGGTACCTCTTATACAGCAGGGAATAGGAAATTAATACAAGTTTTCAAGAGGTGGTGGCGAGAGGGGCTGGTACTCATCAGGTTCTAAGCAAGCACTGCTTAGAATCTCTTGCTTCTCTTATCTAAAAGAAAAATTTATCCAATGTAAAAAACTGATGAACTGAATTCGATGCTATAATAATTATAATTGATGGGGCTGGGGTTGTGGCTCAGTGGCAGAGTGCTTGCCTTACAAGTGTGATGCACTGGGTTTGATCCCCAGCACCACATAAAAAAATAAAGATATTGTATCCATGTATAACTAAAAAGTATTTTTAAAAAATTATAATTGAACATAAGAGAATTGATTGCATCCTTTTTTCAGTCAAAAGGCATTTCCTCTAATAATACAGAATATGTAGTATTTATTGAACACTTAGTATCCTTTTTTCTTCACCAAAGCTTTCTAAACCTCAACCAGCTCTTTCTAAACCTCAACCAGCTCTTTCTAAACCTCAACCAGCTTTTAACTGTAAAACTTATAAGCAGTAGAACAATTTGGAGCCTCAAACTCCCAAATATGGAGAGCTATTTTCCAAAGCAGTTTGTAGCTTTCCTGAGGTATGATCCCGAAGGGGATTTTATCATGCTTGGCAATACTTTTGCTTTTTAACTAAATAGTAGCACAACTTTGATTTGTCATTACAGATTTAAGAATGTTGGGCTGGGGATGTGGCTCAAGCAGTAGCGCGCTTGCCTGGCATGCGTGCGGCCTGGGTTCGATCCTCAGCACCACATACAAACAAAGATGTTGTGTCCGCCAATAACTAAAAATAAATAAATAAATAAATATTAAAAAAAAAAAAAAAAAGAATGTGTTGTCCTGAAGTCTCGGTTTAGTATGCAGGAACTTTACCTCCAAACTCCTACCTATTTCTACCTCTCCTTTACTTTAGGCCATTGTGAATTATTTATATGATATAATGCCAAAGGATCGCTCTATTTCACCTAAGTTCTTTCTACTACTTTGAGTTATTTTCTACTCCTTCAATAATTGAAGAAGCCTCTGTAGTTCTTCAAAACCAAGCTTTATATTTCCTTTTTATGCCAGACCAGGAGAAACAAATACCAGTTTTGCCAACTTTTGTTTCCAAACCTTTTTCATAGTATCTATAATGTAATAAACTCCCTCAGGAAAAAAAAATCTAATAAATTTAACCTTTTTTCACAATGTACAAAAAATAAATGACACTATCAAGAGAGTACAAAGTTAACCTATAGAATGGGTGGAAACATTTGCAAATCATTGATCTGATAAGGAAATCATATTTAAAACCTGGAGAACTCTTATAATGCAATATGCACACACGCAAAAAATGATTTTAAGTGAGACATTTTCCTAAATATCAAAATCTTTTAAACATACATTATAATCATTTAAATGTACAGATGCTCCTTGACCTACAATAGGGTTCCATCCTGATAAACCCATTGCAAGTTGAAAATATCTTAAGTAAAAAATGCATTTAATACCTCTAACCTATTGTTTTAGTCAGCTATTTCACTGCTATGACTAAAAGACCCAACCAGAACAACTGTAGAGGAAGAAAGGTTTATTTAGGAGCTCACAACTTTAGAGGTCTCAATCCATAGACAACAGGCTCCATTCCTTGGCATGCAAGGTGAGGCAGAACATTATGGTAGAAAAGTGTGGCAGAGGGAAGCAGCTTACATGGTGATCAGAAAGCAGAGAGAGAGAGATTCCATTCACCAGATACAAAATATATACCCCATAGCCACACCCCCAATGAACAACTTCCTCCAGCCACAACTCACCTGCCTCCAGTTACCACTCAGTTAATCCCACCAGGGATTAATTTGCTGATTAGGTTAAGGCTATAACCCAATCATTTCTCCTCCAAACCTTCTTGCATTGTCTCAAACATGAGCTTTTAGGGGATACCTCATATCCAAACCATAACACATATGGAACATTATAGCTTAGAAACACAGTAATGTGTAGAGTGTCCATTGTTTTCCAATAATCATGTGACTGAGTTGGACCTGCGTCTCTCTGCTGCTGCCTAGCATCACCAGAGAGCAGCAAGCTACATATTGCTAGTCTGCATATGCAAACTACTGCAAATCCAAGTTTTAGCGGAATGCTATGGCTTTCACACAATTGTAAAGCCAAAAGATCATAAGTTGAGCTATTGTACATTATATTGAGATAAAATTTACTTTTAACATTCACTTAGTGATGATTTACTTTTAACATTCACATAGTGATGAATTATATTTAACTCTTTTAAAAGTAATTTTGTCAAGAAAACCAAATTTGTTAACAAATGAATTGTAAGATGGTATCATGTTTAGTCTGAAAACTAAATATACATAAGAAAATACAGATTAAACTGTTTCATGGCATCAGAATTAACAAAATACCTTTATAACTTGATGTTTGGAATTCTTAAAATTGTTTTTGTACACATCAGTGGCTTATTCTGATAATTTGAGTTTTTTTTTTTCTTTCTAAATTATGAAGTTAGCCTGCCACTTGCAAGAATTATCTCTAAATAACACGTTGCAGGTCTGAATAGTTTCTTACTGAAAAGCCAAACTGAATATAATTTTCACTATATTTGCTCCATTTTAACACAACTTTTCATTTTATTACTAGTGTAATTCTGAGGTCACAGCTAACATTTTTATCAGATGCATGCAAATTATGGAGCCATTGGTGACCATGAGGAAGTAAATTTTAAAATCAACAAGATCTTTTTGTTAACTCAGCGATGCAACATCAGAGTTCCTGGTGCTTCTTGCTATCTTCAGATTCATATTTTAAAAATAAACACTTAGAATAAGCCAGTTTAGAGTTGTCAAAACTTCTGCTATATGTGTAGCTGAAGAACTATTTTCAAACTGAATCATAAGCAGACTTACCTGATGACCTGCTGTGCATAGTCAATTGACATATATTGGAGATTTGAAATTATTATTATTTTGAAGGTGAGAAATCCAATACTTTACCAATTTTTTTAAAAAGGGAATGGGAAACAAATACCATTTCTGCCTTTAGATGCCCCAAATATCTTTCTAACCAAAGTTGGAAAATGCTGAAAATGAGTAGATGCAAACCCGACCCTCAAAACCTCCCAGCTGCACACCTATAATCCAAGGGGCTCAGGAGGCTGAGGCAGGAGGGTCACAAGTTCAAAGCTAGCCTCAGCAGCAATTTAGTAAAGCTCGAAGCAACTTGGCAAAACCTTGTCTCAAAATAAAAAATAAAAATGTCTGGGAATGTGGCTCAGTGGTTAAGTGCCCTTCGTATCAAAAAAAAAAAAAAAATCTCCCAGCTGATAGAGAGATGTACAAATAAACAATGTGGCACAGGAACAGATAACTAACCATTAATGGGCTTAATTATTATGGGAGCACAGAGGCCAATCACCTACCCTGGCTTATGAATGTCTGGGGTGACTTGCTAAGGGAACTGATGGCAGGAAGAGAAGTTGAATCAGCCTAGGCCTGAAGAAGATGTCACTCCTCCGATCCCCCCAGCAGCCTATCATAGGTGATAGCAAACTGAATTTTAATGATTTACATATTTATCTTCCTTCACAAAGTGGTAAGCTCCTTAAAAGTAGAAAGTTTATTATCATTGTACCAGCTGCATAAAAGCAATCTGATGAATGAATATATGGAAGTTTCTAGGATGATGAAAATATTACTTCTGTAAGATGGGATATGTTTAACGACAGTATTTTATGTCTATACCATGGTGTATTTTAAAAGATATGTTTGAGAAGGTGTGTTTGAAAGCCAAATATTAGTTGCAAGAACAGGGTCAGGAACTATGGAGATACAAGAACAGAGAAGCCATTCCTGCTCTCCAGAAACAGGTTTACCATTTTTTCTTTCTTCATAGAAGATTGAACCCAGAACCTGGCCCATGCTAATCCAGTGTTTTACCACTGAGCTATATCCCCCGTCCTCCAAAAACTTAAACCTAAAGTTTCATGATCCCCACCTGTTTCTGAACCTGCATGACTTGTCTTTCAACATTAATGTTTTAGGGTTTCACAAAATATTTCTTTTGAATAAAGGGTTCCAGTGCTTTAAAAAAAATTGAAAATTCCTGATCAAGTTAATAAGAAAGTTAATCTTTTAGAAATATCTACAAAATATTTAGATTTTTCCTCCTGTCTTTGAAGACTACATGGAAATTTATATGGAGGGATTTTAAAAATTATATTTTTAGATATGGATTTCATCTTAAGTTTTTCCTCATTATCCTTTCTTTAGCTTTTTTGTGGGATTGAACTCAGGGGCACTCAACCACTGAGCCACATCCTCAGCCCTATTTTCTATTTTATTTAGAGACAGGGTCCCTCTGAGTTGCTTAGCACCTCAATTTTGCTGTGGCTGGCTTTGAACTCTCGATCCTTTTGTCTCAGCCTCCTCCTGAGCCACTGGGATTACAGGTGTATGCCACAGCGCTAGGTCTCCTTAGCATCTTTTTAATAGGCAATGTATAGCATTGTAAAGATGTTTATAATAGTAAAATTCATCATTCTTTCCTATACATTGTATATTGCTTAATATTTGCTACTAACCCGAAAAAAATCCTTCTATGTATAAATGGTCCCAGGTTTACAATGGTTTGAATTATTTTTCATGATTTTTCAACTTTAAAATGGTGTGAAAACAATATGTATTCTGAAAAAAAAAAATCACACTTCAGATTTTGAAGTTAGCCCTTTTCCCTGGCCAGTTAGAGGCAGTATGAAACTCTTGCAATGCTAAGCAGCAGGAGCAAGCCACAACTCCCAGTCACATGATCTCTAGGGAACAACCAATACTCCACAGTGTGCTGTGCTGCTAAATGGAGGATTTTGGTTTTAGATTAGGTGTATTAAATGCATTTTTCACTTACAACACTTTAGGGGTTTATTGGTATAACTCCATCATAAATTGAGCAACATCTGTATATCATCTATAAAATTTCTACAAAATATCTTCAAGAATCTTTTAAAAATTTTTTTGTAGTTGCAGATGGACAGAATGCCTTTATTTTGTTTATTTTTATATGGTGCTGAGGATCAAACCCAGTGCCTCATGCATGCTAGGCAAGCGCTCTGCCACTGAGCTATAGCCCCAGCCCCAAGATTCTATTCTCAATGCCAGTCATCCCAAGATGCTTAATTCAGAACCACCACCTAATTTCTAGACAGCATGGTGAATTTTTTAATATCCCACTTTCAAAATAGAACAGTTTGAGACGAATTGTTTTAGGAAGCTATAGGTCCATGTGCAGTGAATCCTTGTATGAGATTTGTAGGAAAAATGAGCGAAAAGACATATCGGGTACAGTATTCTTTATTATAAACAATCAGATGACAATATAAGTATGATTTGAAGGATAATCGAGGCCAAGGTTATTATAATCAAAAGTGTTGCTCCACTCAAGTAGAGATAGTTTCTTTTTTTGTTGGTGTGTCTTACATTCATTGGAACTTATCTTTAACATGTGCCAGGATCACCTAACCTTCTCATACAGTTCAGCTGTTAAATCATAATAGGAATGACAATTTGGAATGCATGTTATATTCTGATTATTTACTTATTGAATGTATATACCAAATATTTGGGACACAAAGTTAGGAGCTTAATGTCTACCAAGTATATTTATAAGATGCTTTGGTTACTGTTGTTGTTTGCTGTTATGGGAATATCCACATCCACAGGAGAGAATAAAAAAAGGATCCTAAATGCTAGCAGTTGGCCAACTTTTCCTGATTTATGCTGAGTATAAAAAAATAACATATCAAGTATATGTGTTAAAAAGTGACATCTTTTTGGTTCCAAAGCCCTGGTAGCTATTAACATATCATCTAGCTAAAACAAACTTTTCACATCTCCTTTTTAACAGACAATAAAAAATACTGGCTTTCTTGTGAGCAGGCCTAGATGTTACTGTTCTCTGTCTCATGATCTTTGTCTATTACAACCTGAAACATGACGGTGGCGGTGATGTATTCAAAGGCCTACCCTGTCCACTTTGTTCACTATCCTATAAAAAAATTATATTCAATTTTTTGGCTTTTCTAACTCACAGAATGAATGCTAAATGATCACACTGAGAAGTCTAAAATTAAACACTAAATTACAATTTTTGGGAACTCTTAGCAGCAAAAGAAAAAAAAAGTTGATTAAAATGTGACCATTACAATAAACAGAGGGTTTACTTATCAATTCTCAATTCTGAGTTTTACAAATATCCTCATAAAGGCTTTTGGTGTGACATTTGGGTGATACGTGCCGATTTCATAATTTATTTTTCACCGAAAAAGTTCAGGTGCACTGCAATAAGTTGTCCTAGTTTCCTAAAGCTGCATGGAAATGTTTATATTCTTGGTCTTGTAAATGTCATTTATAAGCCATTACTGCTGATTAATTCTGTAAAGGTATGGGTTACAAGAAGATGAGTTTGACAACTTGTGGGAAGATCAAGAAAACTGTGTTTGATATTAATAGCAAAAGCTATGTATTCTTAATGTTCCCCCATAGAATGGTACTAATATGAGACCCACCATAAGTATTGACCTCTCCAAGAAGGGAAAATGGGGGAATGATTAAAAAATGGGGAGGCAAGTGCCTATTTCAAAATAGAGATAATAAAAAATCAGTTACACTTTTTTAAGCAAAAGGAAGTTCACGTTTTGTTCTAAAACAAAAAAAAACATGTTCTGAAACATGAAAATGCAAACGTCTATGCAAAGACTTTACTATTAGACTCTCTGCTCCACAAAGGTTGGGACTGTCTCGTCTGCCTTTAATTCCATAGTACCTGACATTGTACCTGGCACATATAGGTGAACAATACAGAGTTGATGAACCAATAAACTATGGGTTTTCTAAACACTAAATGGGCCATCTAGTTTTAATGTAAAATGGAATAATTACTTTCTATTATATATATGGAGTTTCTATTATATAATACTAGTCATTATAAGAGGTGAAAATAGCAGCTCACTTATATCTTTTTCACATGATCATTTCTATCTTGACTACAATTTAATGAGAAACAGCTACATGTACACTAATGCTAGATAGAATGCCTAAATGAAACAATCTCCTAGATTACTGAAGTGCTGTCTGTTACGAGCATAACTTCCATGTTAACTTAAACATTTTTAAGAGGGTGTGAAATATTTTTCCAAGCAATGTGGTGTTTTGTGGGTGGCAAGTATCTAAAAATTTCCCTTTATCATCCAAAGAAGAATATGTTTTTAATATTAGGTATATTTTAAAAGATGTCCTGTTATTCTGTACCACTGTTCTCACAAAATTATATGACCATATATGAAATTATCCTTACTTGTGAAGTTATTTCCAAGTAGGAAACTAGCTTTAGAAGAGGCTACCAGATGTAAACAGTCGATAATTTAGTCAATATAGGCACAAAGGTAATTAATTTATAAACTTCATCCAACATTGTGTCTAGATGTCTTCAGAGCTATTACTATTATTTCAATAATCTGTAAATAGTTAAATCTGCCAACTGGCAGGATAATGTAGCAGAAGGGTTCCCTGAAATAGAAGCTTTAATGTGGGAATGTGAGTAAATGTTATGATTCCCTGTTTAACCCTTTGATGTTGCTGCTTCTCTGCACGGGACTTAACACATGGCAGTGTCACACACAACAACAGACTCAGAAGTTGAATCACTAGGAAGACCAGAACCTGATTTCCAACATGGAAACCAGGGGTCTTGTTGGGTGGTTCTTGGACTAAATTCTGGACTACAAAATTGGGATTATAGTGCATTCCGTGCAACTTTCTTATTTATTTTCCCTTACTGGACTCATTTGTTTTTGTTTTTTACAGTGGTAGGTTGAGGCAATATGATTCTTGGCTTCACAGTGTCTCTCTTTTCTAATCATGGTTTAAATTGATTTAAAATGTACCATTGAAATCAGCACAATAGTCCAGCAGAAATAAAATAGCTGTGGCTTACCTCACATAATTCCTTGTACAAACTTAATCATTTTTCCCCTTGCCAATAGCACTAAAAGTGAGATCATTTAACCCATATGGTTTTAATTGCCTGGTTTTGGCTTTGTCTAAAAGTGTTGTTTGCTCTAGTACTACCAAAACCTGACTTTGGCCATATGAAGCTGTTCTGTTCGGCCATATGACATGCTGAGTTGCCTGGGTTCCATCAAAGGCCTCACATGTTGCTGATACTGTTACCTTTCATTTGTTTTCTCCCACAAAAGAAGTAGCATGGGACTGAAAACCCTGCTTTTCCAATCACACTGTACAGGCCCCAGGTTAACTAGGTAGCACAAAACAAATGGTGATAAAAAATACGTATAGTGTATATTATATGTATTTACACATGTATTTAGAAACTTGGGTTAGTTGCAAATCTAAAATGATATAAGCCACTGCCTGCAATAGCATCTATTCTATAGCAATGAAGCTTAAGACATAACTGTTAAGACACTGAAGAAATGGGGTTATGCGGGGATCCCATCTGAGTCAGAACCTTGTCCAACCACTGCAGTGGTCCATGAAGGTGAATCTCAATCCAACAGGGGGTGCTCGTGACATCCTGGCGATGATACTCAGCTCCCCAACCCTGAAAAGCAAGAACAGAGCCAGAGTGATTGTATCAGCCTCCAATGGCCTCCAGGAAGAGCACAGGGTCCTTGGTAGAACTCACACACTGGGGAGGTCCTGACCACAGAGAGCCAGAGAGGACGCTACATCGTCCTGTAAGGACAGACCACTGCATCCACCAGATACCAGAGGAGTCTGAATCAGTGCACTTGCTCTGGGTTCACATGACTCTATGCCAACCTGGAGGTCTGGGGTTCCAGGCCCAACACCCAGGAAATGCTGGCAAGTCATCTCCCCTCCCATAAGGGAAGAAATGCCACCTTACATTCTTTTACCCTGTGCATTCTGCACAGAATGGTTACAGCTTATAGGCCAGTAATCTCTGTGAAGAAAACTAGAGGGCCCTCTTAACTTTCAGGGTTGATTACCAAAACTTGCTTACCTATAACTATATTTTACATATCAATAGAAAGTTATTTTTAAAAATAAAGGTAGATCACACCCAAATGTATTACTTTTGTTATTGGGAACAGTGAATCTATTCTTGGTAGAGTTATTTAAAAATTGGAATTGACCATGGATGGTCACATTTTATATTTGTGACTACGATTCTAAAGTGGCCCTCTACTGCCACCTGGCACCACATTCCCCAGTCTTGCTTGTCCTTCTAGCTGACTGCTTCACCCCCACTCCTATTCCCAAAAGCCCCTAGCACCTGCTCCCCTGTCTGCACTTGAAACTGATGATCTTTTTTTTCCTTATTTTCATAAGAAAAATGAAGCCATTGGAAATGAGACTCTCCACCCACTTAATGTGGCTTTTCTACCTCTTACCATAGATAAATCATCTGTGTTTCCAAATAAGCCCATCCATGTACCCATTATTAGATTCACTAATCCATTTATGCATTATTAGAGTTTTGGTCCAACTGCTTTGCTGGTTGGGCTTTCTCAGTTTTCTTCACTGGCTATTTCTCCCTCACCTTCTAACACTGAAGTACCTGGGCTCAGTCGCAGACCTCCTGTGTTCTCAGTTTAAACTCAAATCTCATTCAGACTCAGGGAGTTAAATACCATCCATATGCAGACAATTCCACATTTACAAACAGACTCTTACCTCTAACTCTCCACTCAACATCTCTGCTTGAATGTATGACAGACATCTCAAAGCTGCTGCTACCAAAACTGAACTTTATCTATAAGCCTGACTTGCCTGCATCTTCTCCATCTGGGTCAAAGACAACATTTCATCTTCCTAATTCTCTTTCCTCACACCCACCTCAAATCTGCCTTCGCAACTGGGAATCCTTCTCCTGGAGCTCTCCTGGCAGGAGCGCACCCATCATCTCTCACCTGAATATTGCAACAGCCTTCTCACCTCTCACATTTCCTGCATTCATACCTATTATCCACGCAGCAGCAGAGTGATCCTCAAAACTGTAAGTCAGACCATGAAACCCTTCTGTTTAAATCTCAGCAAAGCCTGGTCACCTCTTCACAGGTAAATACCAAATTCCTTGTGGTGGCTTATGAAGGGTTGCTCTGATATCCTCCCACCACACGCAGTTAACTGCAGTCACACTGGCCTGCCTGTTTCTCCAAATTTCCAGGCATACCCGTAGTGTTAGACTTTTTTGCTTGCTCATTCCCCAGAGAGTCCCATGACTAACTCCATCATCTTCAAGTCTCTGCTGAAATGTCTTCAGTGAAGCCTACATCATGTGACACCTTCCAACCACAGCAACCAATTCCCTTTACCTATCTCTACATTTTCTCATTATTATGGCTGTTATTTATTGCCTTTCTCTCCCTCCTACAATATTGGTTCCATAAGGGCAGAGATCCATGAGTAACCATCAGAATATTCCAATGCCTAAAACAGTGCTGGGCCTGGTACACGGCAGGTGCTCAGTAAGTATTTGTTGATTGAATGAATGAAGGAGTCCTTGGATCAATCAGTAAACATCAGAGCCAAAAAGATCTTAAGAGATGATATGAACTATCACCCCCATAGTGTTTAGTGATCTATAATTTTTTAAAATATTATTTATATGATCTATAATTTTTTAAAATATTTTTTAGTTGTAGTTGGACACAATACCTTTATTTTACTTATTCATTTTTATGTGGTTCTGAGGATAGAACCCAGGGCCTCGCATGTGCTAGATGAATGCTCTACCACTGAGCCACAACCCCAGCCCCAAGTGATCTATAATTTTTAAACTAATCATATATAATTATATTTTCTAGATATTTTTAAAAGTCATATAATACTAGCAACAGTTTGTTTTTTTAATAAATTGTCTAGTTTTACAAACTTAAAAGCTGAATACCTGAGACATATATCTAGTTGATCTTAGACAAATTCAGATTTCTATGAGATGTTGGCATTCCATCCTAATTTTAAAAATAGACCTGGATTAAAAAAAAAAAAAAAAAAGCCATAGGATTGGAATTGGAATGATGGTTCATTAGCAGCAATTCAATGCCCTCTGCTGGCTCTAAAGCAACAGAGCATTTGAAAAGATTTCTGAAATTTGTTAATTATGTTACATGCAAAAATGCTATTCAAACAGTGAATGTGAATAAAGCTGCTTTGTCATCATGAAAGAGAAATGGTTTCAATTAACCATTTTTTTAAATTTCAAACTATGTACTCTTAACATTTGCTTTTCATATAATTGCTAAAATTATTTTAAAAAACAGTAAGAATTTAATTTGAGTACAAAAAAAAGAGAACAATCTTTTGTCTTGGTCACTTTAAAGGGCTATTAAAATCTACTCTGAGGGCTGATGAAGTAGCTCAGTGCTGGAGCATTTAGTCCTACAAAACAGTATTACTGTCACCTTATCTTCTTCATTTATAAAAATCAGCTCTTTTAACTTGTTTTTTTTTTTCCAAAAATAACATGCTTAGGAACTTTCACAAAACTGCTAAACAAGACAATCCATACTCATAGAAGAGTTCTTCTTAAAAACTATTAACAGAATTAAAAAAAAAAAAGAGGATTGTTATCTACTTGAATTGGCTGTACAACTGCCACATCTACCAAAGAATGCTTCTGCAGTTTGTTCTGTTTTTTTATTTTCTGGTTTTATAATCCAAAAGCAATTACTCCTTACCTTAACAAAACTCATCCGAATAGTGCACATCTTGGTTAACTCATAAACGACTTCAAAGCCATGGTGAACCGACTGGGCAAGCAGCTGAGCGAAGAGTTGGTTGTTGAAGACCTTGAGGCTGCACCCGCTGGGGATCTTGCAGACGGTGGCTGGGTGGAAGCCGTGCTGATAGTTGCAGTTCCTGCTCTGCACAAAGATGCTGCTGTCGCTCACACACTCGGCATACACCTCTCCCCCAACGTAGTACAAGTGCACGCCTGTGGACACAAAAACACAGCACCCTGCAAACTCTGTTCCCTTCCCAGTGACTCTTACCTGCTAGAAAGATGGGACTCTGCTGTCAGGTGCATTTTCCTATCACTAATCACAGATGTCTGAGTTAATCATGTGACCCCAATCTCCACTTGTTTTCATTGTCATTTCTGTCATTTCCACAAGTCCATTTAAAAATACAATCCATGGCTGGGTACGGTGAACATGTCTGTAACCCCAGAAACCCTGGAGGCTGAGGTAGAAGGATTGCAAGTTCAAGGCCAGCCTGGGCAACTTAGTGAGACACTGTCTCAGAATTTTTAAACAGTAATAAAAGGAGCTGGGGGTATAGCTTAGTGGTAGAGCACCCTGGGTTCAATCTCCAGTACCTCTCCTCCAAAAAAGCAACCCATGTCAACAGTTACTCCCAAGGACCAACGAGTAGGCTTTCGTATATTATTGCTTCCGTCACTCTCAATCTCATGCTTATTTGTTCCAAAATAAGGTTTGATAATATTAGAAACAAAATAAATACATCATTCAAAAAAATAATCTTTCACATGCATATGCAAACAAAAAATTTAATTTAAATGATAATTAATATCACAAAAATGTTACTTAAGTACATGCAATAAACCCACTCCAGAGGAAACAATAAATGAAGTTTATTTTATTAACAGTTATAAATCTGTTTCCCTTAATAGATCCTTCAAAGCAATCTATTTCATTTAAAAGGTGAATCACCCACTATTATAAGTCAGTTCATACAATGTCTATATGACTTATGAACAATGACATTCCCAAAACTTACAGACACAGTCATATAAAAACTCACAAGTAAATACAGCTTATACCACCTTACCTAACATTACTGGAGAGATATGATTCTAAAGAGCACCCTAAGAATGTTGCTGCTCATGTGAATTTTTTTCCACATTAAATTTTAGTTGATTCTTTCTCACCCAGTGTCAGGGTTTGAGATTAAATTAAAAAATTACAGCAAGGGGCTGGGGTTAGAAAAAATGAAGACATTCTAGTCTAGTGAATATTAAATACAAGAATAATTTTTCTCCAATTTTAATGGAGGAAAAACTCTAACACTAGATGTCAGCACAACCACCACGCAGTTAAGAGGAATTTGTCAAAGGGATCCAGAATATACATGTCATAATGTTTTGGGTTTCCTCAAAATGAAAATACAAAACTTTTAATGAAAAGAGTTTATAGACCACCCCCCACGGCTTCTCAGACCCTAGTGTAGGAAACATTATGACAGAGATGCTCAGTGTGTCCGGTTATAAGAAGCACGGGAGGTGATTTTGCATGCTGTGTGACTGACTACCTCCCAGCATACTTATTTCTTTGCCCCTGTCTTCTTTCCCTTAATTTGATTTTGCCTGTATCTACAGAAGAGAGAGAAGCCTGAGCAGGTAGACAGTAGAGAAGAAGAAATTCCAGTATTATATACACCAGCCACATTGCTGAGAAGTGGGACCCAGAGTCCCACAGATAAAGCAGAGCTTTGGATTTTCAGGCCACTGTTACACTTCCTGTGTCAGACTGGCTCCCCTTTTTATTTCCCCAGCCTTCCTCTCCCTTTTCTTTCTCATCTCCATTATTCATTTTCCTGAATGGCCTGACACTCACGACCCAGGCACCCTAGGTAGAGAGGAAGCAGGACAGAAGCAGGAAGTAGTGACTTGACTGGTCCATAGTGAGGAGGTGCCAGCACGGCCCCCTTGGCCACTCTGTGCTCTGGGGGAGGCCTTCCTCTTAGGCAAGGGTGGAGTTGGGGAGGGGGCCCTAAAAGAGGGAAAGCAGGTGGAGAAAGCCAGAGTGAGGCCCACTAAGCCTTTAGTATGCATTTGAACTGAATGACCTTCAAATATATAATCCTACTGGAAACTATTAAGTAGAATAGATAAGATTTTTGTTATCTGACCCTGATCTTTATTTAGGGGGTGGTTTCCAATCCTGTTAAAGGCTTATCTGCAACCACAGTACAAGTTGGCCAAGAGAGAGGAGCAGAGGAGAGCCTGGGCAGATGGATGGGTAGTGGCCCAGCATCCCGAGAGAGGAGAAGAGAGCCAAGGTGAAGAATGTGGAGACTACTGCAAACACCAGGCGAGGTCAGAAGCCAGGCCCACTGTGAGGAGGCCAGCTTTTGGCCAGAGACAGTGTCATCAATAGAAGAGTTCAGTAGATGTGTGATTTTATTTGCATCCATCTGAAAGGCCAAAATTGTGGCTTTCAACCATAGGTATCAAATTCAAGATGGCCACAAAGTGAAACAGTTCTCAAGCGTTAGTCTGCACCCAGATCACCTGGAGGGCTCATTCTACAGATGCCTGGGCAGGAAGGTCGGGGGCGCATAGCTCAACCTCAGCAGTAGAGCGCTTGCCTCACATGTGCGAGACCCTAGATTCCATCCCCAGCACCACAACAAAATCAAAACGAAAAGCCAGATAGCTCACTGACTCAGTAAGCATGAAATCAGGCAGACAATTTGCATTTTAGTAAGTTTCCAGGTGAAGCAGACACTTCCTCACTTTGGGAACCACTGTTAAGCAACTCAGACTACCTTACAGATTAGTCTACAAAACTGGAAAGGCTGGATTTTTAAGCATGGGATACTTGACAACTATTTTCAGACAGGAATATCATAGAATTCATTATTTCATTCTGATCATGAATACTAGCAGGTGGTCCCATAAAATTTCACATCTCTGTCAGAATTGAAACCTCATTGCAAAAGGTTATTATTTGTGAATTCCCTGATTTATGTGACATTTCTTGAAGCCACTACAGGAAAAAAATGAACATGTGCAGATTTCATTACAGCTACATTTGTCAGTTGCTGATGAAATCATATCTATTCTCGTTGCAATAAAATATGCCTTTAAAGTTTTATTATCATGGAGAAGCTTTAGACAAAGCAATGTAAACAAAGCTATTGTTATAATCCTATAGCTTGTTCTAACTTCTAGCAATAGGGAATAAGAAAAAGCACTACTTGATATTGTTATATTGTGTGCCTGCACAAATATGTAATAAAGAACTCCTACTATTATATATAATTATAATGCACTAATAAAAAAATTCTGGAGGAAAAAGAGAGGTTACAAGAGAAACCAGGCAATGTGGTCCTATGGCAGGTTCTGCTCACACTTGGGCTGTGTCTTTCTTTATCTAAACTTTTCATTTGTCTGGGACTGCCACTTACTTTTTATGAGAACAGTGAGTTGTGTGTGGTGGCACTTTGGGTTTGATTTGGATCTGCAGGATCAGAATGCAAGTGTGTCCCTTTAATCCTGTTCTATTGTCTCAAAGTAGAGACACAAGAAGGGAAGAATGGAAGGAGAGCAATGCCACCATAGGGAGAGTACCCAATGCCCAGGGATCTACTCATAGTCAGGGGAGGAAGTCAGAAAGTATAGGTATGCACATAGATCTTCTGACTGGGACGGAGGATAAATGCCCCCTCCTGCTCAAAGAACTCAGCCTCTCTACCCTGCTAAGAGCAAAACTTCAACTTACTGTTATGGATTTGATCTGGAATGCCCCCCAAAATGGGAATGCTGCAATGTTCACATGTGAAAATATTGGATTATGAGAGCTGTAACCTCAGTAGTGGATTAATCCATTTAGTGAAGTAATAATTTGAATGGACTAGTGGTGGTAACTATAGGCAGGTGGGGTACAGGGTTGGAGGAAGTTGGTTACTAGGGGCATACCCGCAGGGACTGTATCTGTTCCTGCCTCCCCCCCTTTCTGGCTGTCATGAGCTCTGCAGCTTTCCTCCGTTGGGCCCTCCTCTATCATGTTCCCCATGACCTCAGGCCCACAGCAATGGAGTCAGCCCATCATAGACTGAACCTCTGAAACTTTGAGCCAAAAATAAACTTTCCTTTCTCTAAGTTGTTCTTGTCAGTCCTTGGATCACAGCAACAAAAAGCTGACTCACACAACTCAATGCCTCCCTGGAGGTTACTTGACCTTGCCTTTGTCTTTGCTGCCTTCTCTTCTGCACAGCTATTTTAAAGCCTAGCTGATTATCAGGATCATCTAGAGCTTTAAAAAGGTACATATTTCTAGGTATGATAGTTATATTTTTAAAAAATTTCTTATAAAGTGAGATACATATTGAAATAGATGGACAAAAGGTTACAAAGTCTGAGATTTGCTTTAAAATACTCTAGCAAGGGCTGAGCATACAGCTCAGTAGTAGAGATCTTGCCTAGCATGTGTGAGGCCCTGAATTCAATTTCTAGCACCACAAAAATAAATAAATAGATACATAAAAATAATAAAATACTCTAGCCAAAACAGCTTGGAGGATAGATGAAAAAAAAAAAAAGAGCACAGAATGTCAATCATTACTGGTGCTAGAGATGACACGAAGACTCATTACACCACTCTCTCTAATTTTGTGTATATTTGAAGTATTCTACAATGATGTATGATCAAGAAAATAAAAATACAGATTTCCAAACCCACACCAGAGCCTACATCAGAGGACAGGGCTGCGTCTTCCACAGGACTATTCCTAAAGCACAACTCCAGGGTTTGCCTCATTCTCTTCCAAACTTGGTATAATTATTACCAAGAGGACAGTGATTTCTCTTAAGGAAGGGGCACCTTTTCCTATTTTACATAATCACTTCTGGGCCATAGTAAGTCAGTACTTGAAGACTAAGTCTTTGTGGACACAGATGACCAAGCAGGTTTGGGTCCAAATGCACTATGCTGAATGTCCCATCACTGCCAGTCACACACTCAGCCACTCAGCCTGTGCTGGGCTGAACTGGGCCGTGATGCTTCTCTCTCACTACTGTGGTAGTGTTCCCAGTGCACCCTTACACCTCCGGGACCCCCATCTACACATGAGCAAGAAACCCACTATAGAAAATCTAGACATGGAAAATTAAAGCCCACCATAATCCCACAGCCCTAAAACAATCACAGTTAACAACTGATATATATATTTGTCTTTTGTGAAGTATATTTTAGAAAAACAAAATTGGGGGGCTGGGATTGTGACTCAGTGGTAGAGTGCTTTTCTAGCATGTGCGAGGCCCTGGGTTCAATCTTCAGCACCACATAAAAATAAATAAATAAAATAAAGGTATTATGTCCAACTATTTTGAAAAAAAAGGTTTTAAAAAATTGGAATCATTCTCTACATGATGTTTTAAAACTCTCTTTTTCATTTAGTAATATATTATGAGGGTTTTTCCAGGATACCAGATATTCTGCAATGTCAAGTTTAATGACTGTAATAGTTATGACATTCTATGTTAAACTTTTTTAGGATTTGTTTTTCAAAGTTGAAGAAGCCATACCCATGCTCAAAAGCAGAATGGAAGGGTTATTTTGAGGGAGGGAAACGAAATCCTTGGGGAAAAAAATAATTCTAATAACACCTGGAAGGGCAAATCCTCCTTCCAATGAACTAACAAGGACCAGACTCTGGCATCAGGATGATTCCTTTCACGAACAGGAAGAATTTCTAGAATTCTATGGAACTTAAAACATGAAAGAAAATTAAGATTTGTAAAAAGTGAAAAATTTGTAAAAAAGTGAAAAACTAATTCCCAAAACAATGAAATGACTTGGGATACATGAGAAATTTTGACAGGGTGATCTTGATTTACCTCAGCAAACTCAATAGCTGGGGTTAATGCCTCAGTAATTATCATAATGATATATGTTTTCTCCCACAGAGAGAAGAACAAATATCAGATAGGTCAAATGCCACACATCTACACCTGCAGAAGGGAAATGAGCCTGTCTCTTTCAAAGTGTCACCTAGGGAAGTGAGGAAATCAATAGGGACAGCCATCATCATTACCATCATTGTTTTACTCTTTAGCAAGTCACTGGAAAGCATTCAAGTGTGTTGCTTAGTTTTCAAAGAAGAATGTGGACAGATCCCAGATTAGAATTTAGTGTTCCAGACTCTCCGAGTGTCCAGAGCCATCCATGGGCTACGAGTGGGCTGCCATGCGTTGTAACCTATTAAATAGGAGAATCTGGTGTCTGAGAATGACAGGTGGACATTTCCTCTGGTTGACTGCCCTGACTCATTGTGAGCCCTATTCAAGCTCTGCCAAAGGTCCCACAGGGCACCAGAGATGGGGTAAACTGCTATAACCACACAGCATCTTTGAGATGGGTGTGTGACCTGCCAAGATGCCAATCAACCTGCTGACTGCAAGACATCACGAAGCAAGACTCCACCCTTGAAACTTTATCCCTGCTTTTGATGGACCCCCCTTCAATAAACCATGGGAGCCATTTTCTATTTGTCTAGTTCCAGCTCTTGTGTGGACTGGATGTATTAAGGGCTCCGCTTTTGTAAACATATTTCTGGCTCTTTGTATTTTGTTCTTCACTAATTATTTTAAACTTTAAGTTTTCAGGTGGCTTATACCCTTCTCTGCAGGAAGAAGAAGAACCCCCCCCCCCCAATGAGACACTGGCCATTGCCCCTATTATTCAAGGTGTTGCTCTGCTGTTAAGAGGTGGCTCTGGTTGCTAGTGCTAGCTTGTTAGTAGCAACCTGAAACTTTTTTGCTGATGAGGTCAGAAGAACGGGTTCAATTCCCTTTGCACCAGATAACTGCTGCATGGCTGCAAATGCATGCTTCATACCAACCCCACTGCCTCACGGTATGTCCCACTGGATGGAAAACGGAGTGAAAAGGCCTGGGCAGCCTAGCATAAACCATCCGCACCAGAGGGCACACAACCCGCAAGCCTGCACTGCCACCTGGGAAACAACACTAACTTCTTTTTGGAGGGCCTGCCAGCTTGGCTAAATTTAAGTAACAAAGAACACAAAATAAAATGGTTGCAAAGCTAACAGTAATTCTTTAGAGGAGAAATGGCTCATCACTAACTATAATAAAAAGAATTTTTTAAGCCATCTTCAACCTTTAGCCTCTCCCCCATCTAATCTCAAAAAAAAAATTTTTAAATACATACATATATATATATACTTGCAGTGCTCAGATCAAACTTGAGGCTTTTTGCATGCTAGGCAAGCACTATACCACTGAGCTACACCCCCAGTCCACAGGATCCTTTTATATCCTATGAACTCTTGGCTTAAATCTATCTTCCCATTTCACATTCAGTCCTGCTCTACCCCTGCTCAGTTTTTCTCTATTTGACATACTGTATAGATTATCTCCTGCCTTTCTTTCCCTAGTTGCCCATAATCCAGGAAGGCAGGTGCTTTTGCTTTTTCTTCTGCCCTTACCCCTGGTGTCCAGTTTGGCTGAGTACAGGTGCTCAGTATATATTTGTGAGATGAATGCATACCTCTGAAATTTGCATCTCTATTAGTTAACTCTGCAGAGAAGTTCACTTTCTTGCTAACTTAGCAGTGCATTACAGACTTGGGCTAGTGCCCCAGGAAGCCATGCTGCTCAGAAGCAGATAATCACAGCAGTACCTGAGAGCTATTCTTGTGATCTCATAGATCAATGGCCCTTGATTTAAAATAGCCCAAGCCAAAACTTTTTGCTGCCATGCTTTATGACATGCCTCATAGTGTCTCTTTAAAAAAAATCTCTTTTTTTCATATTAGAGTAATTCCTAAGCAGATTTCTGAGACTATTGTGACTTTGCCTTGGAGACCAAACAAAAGTGGACAGCCTGTCCTTCCATTTAGGTGGCACCAACAGAGCCAGGTAGCCTGGGTTTTGGAGCAGGTTGCATCCTGGGTCTTGCTTTTATAGATTAGCTCTTAGTCAGCAACATAGGCACCTACTCTCTTTGTCCTCATCAATGACACCTTGAACAAGCTCTTTAATATTTTAATTCTCTTTGGAGTCACTAGCACCAGGAGAAGTCTACTAAGGAGATCAATCTGCAAGGCCTTCATCGAATAGCTCCACAGTGCTATGTGTTAATGTTTTGTCTTTAGATTTTACTGAAGAGTCTCATACAAAAATCATTTAAAAATAGAGCCACACCTGAGAAACTTGTTTAGGAATTCAGTCAAATAAAATTATTTCTTCCTTAGAGTAACAACTATTTTCCCCGTTGGGATAAGAACTACACGGAGACTGAGTTTCTTCTTTCTGCACTCCCTCTCAGGAAACCTACCACAAAAATCACAAGCACAGTCACAATGCTCTCTCTATGGATGACACACAGTCGTCCCTTGGTGTCTGGAAGGGTTTGGTTCCAGGACCCACGGCAGGTACCAATCTCTGAGGGTGCTAAGGTTCCTAATATAAAATGGTGTAGTGTTTGTATACAATTACACACATTCCTCCTGTATACCCTGGATGTCTAGGTGACTTAGAATACTGAATACAATGTAAATGATATGTCAATAATTGTTACATTGCTTTGTTTAAGGCACAATGAAAAGAGAAAAGTCTGTACGTGTTCACTACAGATGCAATTTATTTCTGAATGTTTCTGATCTGAGTTTGGTTGAATCCACAGATATAAAAAAACCATATACAGATAGTGACTGTACTTGAATTCTCTCCCTCCCCACCTTGGTTTCTGATTTTCTATTTTGTAGTTATTATTTCAAAGCAAAAGTTTTCTTGTAAGCCGCCTCAAAGGTGCTACGGAAGAATCAGAATGTAAATAAACATGAAGTAACTGTCTTCATTAAGCATCAACATCAATGAATGAATTCCACCTGTTTCTAATCAATGGCTGGTAGGCTTAATACAACAGGGGACACTTGGGGAGTATGCAAGAAAGACTTAGGAAACATCACACAGTGAAATAATGAATCTCCCTAGAAATCTGAGAAAAAAACTTAAGACTACTTTTCCAGATGGGAAGAGAAAAGATCAACCAACTCTAAAGGTTCTTAGAGTATCAGGCAGACACCAACAATTCTAAAATAAAAGAAAGAATTTAAAGACCCTCATCCTGGCCTCAAACTCTGCTGGGATGTGCTACCCTTGCTAATATGGATGAGTCAGGCCCCAAGGCTCACGGGTTAGAGACCAGTGAGGCCTGTGCCCACCCACGAGCTGTCACAAGAACAGCCAGACACGGGAGAGCCCCAGTCACCTATCAAAGGCTTTCAAGCATAATTCTTTCATATTTTCAACTCCCTCACTTCTAAGTGGATGCAGATCATTTTACCTCATGTCGATAACCATCCAGTCAGAATTCTTCTTCAGAAATCATCCTAGTTGGCATCGTTAGGCAATTCAAAAGTAACACATGATACCTCCACTGAATAATCTCATCCTTCTTTCAAAGGTGTCATCTTTCTTGGGTTTGCAACACACCACCCCCAAAGGTAGCCTGCTGACTGCAAAGGCAGAGAGAGCAGGACCCTGAAAGCCCATGAGCTCTCTCCTTTTGTGACGCAAGAACTCGCCCACGGTTTGCCAGCCCTGGGTTCTTTCCACAAGGCCACATGGCCAGTTTGTGGCCAGTTTGTGGCCACTCTTTCAGCTCAGAAGGCTACATCAAGGCATGACACATTTGCTCTTACCCTTTCCTATGTGTCTCCTGGTATTTTCTATTGTGGAGTTTCTGTTTACATTCGAAAGGAGTCCAAGACAGAACCTGTTCCTGTTGTTTGAAGGGTCGGTGAATCCATCTATGAGCACACTTCGGGAGGAAGCCTGGAATGTCTCCCCTACTCGGTTGTTCAGTTCATAGTAGGCGACCGAGCACCAGTGCTGGGGCTCCTCGTAACACACTGGACGGAAGTCTGAAAGAAAGGAAGCCAGACAGCACTTCATGACTGTCATACCTGGACCCCAAAGCCCGAGATCCACAGGGAAATGGAGATGAATGCTTTCAACCAGCAGGTTGGCTGTAAGACTAGTGAGGCTGCTTCACAATCTTTTAAACCTGCCTAATGGAAGCTGTTTTGGGGGTAGCTTGTGAAGCAGAGGCTTGTTAATCTTCCATGGTTATAGCATCTGTAAATATGCTTAATGGTCATGATGGGGACAGGGAAAAGGTGATATGAACAGACTGATGTAGAAAATCAACACCCTTGAAGTAAACAGCTCAAATGAAGCTATCAGGTAACTTCATCTTTACATATGAAAGATAGCATCTTACTCTTATTACGCCAAACGAAATCCCTAGGCCAAAAAGTATAATTTCTTAAAATTAAAAAAAAAATCATTTGGGTATGATAAAACCCAAATCAAAACAGTGAACAGAATTTTATTTAAGAAAGAAAGAAAAAAAATCTTAGAGGGGCTTACATTCTCCTGGGATATCTAGTTACAAATGGCATAAAAGTACTTTAAAGAAAGCTGGATATTTCATCTGCAAGCCCATGAATGTTATGTTTTCACCTCACACATTAATGTTACAGCAAGTGTTCCTGTAACTGTGTTTCCCAACCACAGTACAGAGTTCTTCCTTTTTTTTCTATCCACACCCTTTCTCTTCTTATTGATATTTTTTCCTTGAATACATTAGTAATTCTCATATCTAGAATACATTCCTATATGCACTAAAATATAATTTTGTAAAACCAATAAATTAGGATTGCTATTCGATTTACAAAATGATTGCCACTTAATAAAGAGATCCTTTAAATAGTAAACTCCTTTAGACCCTTCCTACTCAAAATGTGGTTCATGGGACAGTTATGACTCCATCACCTGAGATTCTGCAAGGAGCGTTGATTCTTGAACCCCCATCCCAGATCTACAGAATCAAAAACTGCATCTATATTCAGATTGCTACTTGGTTTGTATGAACATTAAAGTTGAACAACTCCTCTACCTATAAACTTATGGTGCATATATATTTTTACAATGGAATAAAATCTCTAATTTTTTTAAGTCCCCAATTCCATACTAAATGTTAAGAACTACAAACTTCAACGCCAGGCAAGATGATGTGCGCCCAGCTACAGGGAGACAGGAGAATCACTTAAGCCCAGGAATTCCAGGCAAGCCTGGGCAACTTAGTGAGATCCCGCTTCAAAATAAACAAAAACAAGACTAAACAAAACAAAAACCATCATCACCACCACCAACAACAAAACCCTACAGACTTCTAAATGCTAGTTTAAAATTAAAAATTAACTTACTTTTGTAAGAAAGGTGATAAAACATTCATTCTCAAGCACTGAAGAACGCCAAATTTAAAATGCAAAGCCATGCTATCTGCCTCTTAAAACACATTTTGTTTTGTTTTTGGGTAATAGGAGACTCTCTTGGAGACATTTAGCTGTTCACCTGTGATTTACCACCGTGAGGTACTGCTTGTACTAAAAGACTATCGGCAGTGGCATCTACAGTGCAGCCATTCTGGGTCCCTGGGGTTTATGTGGCATGATGAGGTGAGGGGGGTCAATGACAGAAAAGCAGTGAAACAAAGGCTTTGTCAGCTGATAAACTATACATAGTCCAGTCTGTTCTGCTGTTAAACTTGTGGGCTTGGGGGGCAGTGTTACTGCTAAAGAGAGACCATATTAACATAACAAAATGCTTCTAAAGTGACATTTTGAGTGTCTCACCAAAGAAATTGGTTGTTCTAAGGTTCCTTCTGGAAAGCTGCTTAGTTTTATCTCTGACTAATGAATTAGCATTGAGTCCAAATGACTTTAAGATCTTCAAATTGAGAAGCTATTCTCTGAGCTTTCATCAATAGAACACTCTGTTACCTGGTTTGTAAAACACATAGAAAGCTGAGTCTTCTTTGAAATTATTTATCTTCAGTTCCCAAGTTGCCATGGATTGTACAAAGGCCACAGGAATGAATTAATTGTTCCTGAGGAGCCTCAAGATATGCCTCCAAAACAGAAGAGTTGAAAATCGATTATAACCTTGGGCCCAGGGCATACTGATCAGGGAGGGTCCTTCTCCTCTAGTATCAGTCCTGATCAGACAGTGACCTTAGCATTACATAGATGGCAGCTTATCAGGAAGTCATTCATAACACAATAAAAACTCTGAGGCAGTGGGAAAACTTCAGAGAGCAACTCAGAATAACTGATTCCTTCAGTTTCCATTCCTAATGCTAGTTCAGAAGAGTCTAGAAATGCTCATGGTGGAATCCAACAGTAGAGAAAAGCAGATCAGTACTACACAAGTAGTTCTCACACTGAGGAATGCACCAAAAAAAAAAAAAAAAAAAAAAAAAAAGCCAGTGGCACTTGCTAAAACTGCAGATTCCTGATCACACGTCCAGAAATTCTGATTGATCAGATCAGTAGGTGCATATAGCCATGTACATTTTAAGAGGCCCTGTTGCCAATTCTAATGCAGGAGCTTATGGGCCACACTAGGAAGTCATGGATAAAGTATTTCCTTATGACAAAATGTACTGTGACCCTAGTGAAAGAGTTATAAAGCAAGATGGCTCTTTTATAGGTCCTGGAGTAAATCGATCTAGAAAATTCAGATGCTGGATACAGAATTGTCATATGACTCAGCAGTCCTCTCCTAGGTCTACACCCAAAGGAATTGAAAGCAGTGACTCAAACAGATACTTGTCTGCGAGGGTTCGCAGCAGAATTCTTCACAAAAGCCAAATGGTGGAAACAAGCCAAATATCTAACAACTGATAATTGATTTAAAAAAAAAAATTTGGTATGTCATACAATGAAATATTGTTCAATCACAAAAATAAAGTATTGATACATTCGACAACATGGATAAACCGTGAAAACACTTCATTAGGTGAAATAAGCCAGATACAAAAGTGCAAATATTGTATGTATCTACTTATAATCAGGTACCTGGAATAGGCAAATTTGTAGGGATAGAAAGTAGGATGGAGGTTACCAGAACTGGGGATGGTAGGAAATAAGAAGCTATTGCTTAATAAGTAAGGTGTTTCTCCTTAGAGTGATAAAAAAGTTTGCAAATAGATAGTAGTGATGGAAGCATGACATAGTGAATATACTTAATGCCACTGAATTGGGACTCTTAAAAATGGCTAAAATGACAATTTTTATAAAGGACATATTTTACCACAACTTAAAAAAAATTAATCATATATACCAAAAAAAATCACTGAATCGTACACTTGAAATAAATCAATCATACGGCATGTGAATTAGATCTTAATAAAGCTGTCTAAAAAATTAGGGGCAAACGAATTAATCTCAAAAGTTCCTTTTACTTATGTATGGGTCTGTTATTCAGGTTGGCATTTGTGGTTTTGTGGTTAATCATTCAGAGAAGAATTGTTTTCTCTGAAATGCACAGTGCTATGCCTTCCGTGAGAACCTAATCAGCTTCTGCATCCTGGTTGGGCTTTGCCCTTCATAGACAGAAAGAGGAGGGACAATATCACCTTGCTTATGTAACCAGAGTCAAAATGCAAAGTCCGTACGGGAAATCATTATAGCAGAGATGTGTTATGTAAATATGTATTTTGCAACATATTTATCCTGTCCCTTAACCAGGGTTCTGCCCTCTCTGTAATGCCTCCCTCTCAGTGAACTTGGCCAGGTACAGAACTTCAACCACCTGCTCCCACACCCTGTGAGGACTTCTGAGATTTTGTCCAGGATCTCAGTCTGTCCCCCATATCAAGTCCCACTGATTCTGCCTCCTCTAATTCATTGCCTCTTTCCAATCCCACACCCATATTTTACTTCAAGTCCTTGTAGTCACTGCTGGTCACAGCCTCTATCGCCTGATTTACATGATGCTCTCCATATCACTGCCTCATGAAGGTCAGAGGCCATGGTAATCATTATTGCACTTCTAGTCTTGGCGGGGTGCCATGCACTTAACAGGTGCACAGTCATTACTACACTAAGTCAATGAAATGTCTTATCTATAGTTCTGAGCTTTACATGTTCCAAACACCTGTGTGGTAATTTCTTTACTCAATAAGCAACTAATGAACAGCTCTATGCTGGACATAGAAAAATAAGGAATCATAAAATATAAAGTGATAAATATGAAAGTATGTATATAAATAACTTGCTGAGGAGGCAAAAAGAACAAAGTACCTTGAAAGGGAAGAGGCAACTCCTATATCTTTCCCCATTTTACAACGTCTTTGAGAACAGGAACAATTTTTGTTGAACATTTAATTCCTTTTCAGTAACCTAAGGCAATGTTTGCATTTAGAGTTTAATAAATATCTGTTTTTAAAAGTGAATTCATGGGCTGGGGAATGTGGCTCAAGCGGTAGCGCGCTCGCCTGGCATGCGTGCGGCCGGGGTTCGATCCTCAGCACCACATACAAACAAAGATGTTGTGTCCGCCGAAAACTGAAAAAAAATAAATATTAAAATTCTCTCTTTTAAAAAAAATAAATAAATAAAAATAAAAGTGAATTCATGGGGCTGAGGTTGTGGCTCAGTGGTAGAGCACTTGCCTAGTATAAGTGAAGCACTGGGTTCGATACTCAGCACAACATAAAAATAAATAAATAAAGGTATTGTGTCCATCTACAAGTAAAAAATATTTTTTAAAATAGTGAATTCATGAATAATAAATGAGTGCAGCAGATTGTAACCACCGCTGGCACCAAATGTATTCACGTTGGCCTTAAGGAAATTGTTAGTCCTGGATATTATTTATCTTACATTTATGAGTGTACTTAAATCTCTTCATATGTCAGCTTGGACCCACTTCACAGATGTGGCAGCACATGCAACTATGGCTGTGTGCTTGATTCTCCCTTTCCCTTTTTTATGCTTTTTCAATTCAGCAAATAGTTACCGAAGAGCTTTCTTTTCAAGCTGGTGCCTTGGCTTCACAGAGCAAAAAGTGAAAAGCATTGGCGGGAAGAAAATAATACACTTATCTTTTGTAGCCAGGGACTCCCTTTGATGGTTGAAAGAAGCCACCAAAGAAAAGGCCTAACCCTGACCCTCCACTTTGCCTGCCCTCAGGTCAAGTCTTTCTGCTTGGGCTAGAGATGTATTCTAAACTTATTTCTATTACTTAAAAAAAAATAATTCTTGGATATTCCCAGGAATGGTGTTCAAATCCTTTTATTTTCTGAGAGTGTTTAGAAGTGAGAATCAGAGCAAAAACACATTGGCAAATAGGGCACAGTCCTGATCCTTTTTGGTTCATAGGCATATGATCACGCTGTTGTGTGAGCCTCCCGCTAAACATTGTTATGATGTCAGCACATTCCCCATACGGGTACAGTCCTGATCATCTTACAGAGAGGATCCAACACAGAGATTATCTTGTGACCTGTAGAACACTATACAAGTGTCAGTTACAGTGACTATGATTGTGGTTGTCCACTATAAATAATAGCTTCAGGTCCTAATTTCCCATAGTTTCCCACAGACCATGGCTCTTACTGACCTGAGTGTTGATATGGAGACTCTGGCTCAGAAGGACTTCCTGGGGAGTGGGGGTAGCTGGCTGAGCAGGGGGACTGTGAGAACACGTGGCTTGGTGAGGGAGGGAGCGCAGGACACGGAGGCTGCTGGAAGGACTCGGGGTAGGTGGCATTGTGTGGCATGAGTGGCTCGCTATGCAGAGAGGCGCTTCGGAACTTGGCCAGGAGGCTGAGCTGGGGGTTGTATTCACTGTGTCTTGGCACGAGCACTGGAGGCAGCACTAGGAGCAGAAGGCGACAGGAGAGTGAGCGCTGAACGTTGCTCATCAGGAGAGAACAGGGGGGACACTTGCCTTTCTCATCTGTCCGCTTGTTGATGGTGAAACCATTTTTCCTTTGGGAACTGCCCCTCTGCTATTCACTGTGCTCATCATACAACTATCCATGACGATCCCATCTCTACCCAAGAAATGAGTATGTGGGTCACACCAAACCAACAGCCTTCCTCCTTGCCACCTGCATCTTAAGCAGAATGTCACAACTGATGACAAAGTTCAAAGGAGGATCTTCCTAATGTCAGCACTCCAAAGAGACCGCCTATGCGCTCCTACCTTGGAAATGACTTAATACTTGGCTTTCTAGAGACCTGATTGTTTGCATCTTCTTTAATTCTGCCAATAAAGTCTTTTTTAAAAAGGCACAATTGGTTTCTATTGCTTGCAATAAAACCCTAAGTGATGCCCAGAATATTTTTCCTTCAGGGACCATGTTGAATTATTTAGATGATCAGCCTCAATTTCAGGTTCAGTAATGCTACTGGAATAAAAACATCCTATTTGTCCTTACAAAAAAAGATTTAAAGATTTAAAGGAAAGATTTAAAGGCAAGGAACTAAAAGTTATCAACTAAAATATCAGTGGTAAAAAATAATAAGGATAAACAAGTAAAAGATAAGCAACAATAAGAAAATCCATAAGTAAAATTTACTCGTTTTAGTAGCTTCCTTTGAGGTTCCCTTCTTTAAAAATATATAGGTGCTCCCCAGCCCAGACCTGAGCTGATAAGAAACACAGGACTGAATTCAAATTCTCAAGGGTAAGCTTTGTCTGGGCACTCAAAGCTTCCAGGGACTAAAGCATCATATGCTGGCATAAAGGAGGTGCCATAAAGGTTGAAGTGTAGCCTGTGACTAATATGGGCCCGGAGAAACAGAGAAAATGGGGACATGATCAAAGAAGCAAAGAACTAAAAAACAATTTATTGAAAGAAAAGGTTTCTGGAGATGTATGGGGTAGGTTTAACTTCTAAGCATACTACTGATTTATCACATGCAAGTATTGATTTTAAAAGATCTCATGAAATGTACATATTCTAACAGTGCTCTAAAAAATAAGGTATTATAAAAGTAAATATCAGACAATAACAACAGAGGTACAATAACATAAAACCTATCATTTGCTTTTTTTACAATACACTTATCTCTTTTAACAAGCAATAATTTTCAGTTTTATGAACAAAAAATAAACTCAAGCAGGTAAATGAAAGGTTGTAAACTAAAATCATTATAAGTAAGGGCAGCAGAGAATTAGAATATTTCTTCCCCCTTTACAAGCTAGTATTTATATATTCTGTCTTATGATATTAGAGACCAAACATTCAAGACCACCATGAAAAAGTGACATCGATGATAAACCATGAAGTTTCCTTTAATGTATTTTCTGTCTCTACAGATAAAAGATGACATAGCTCCTGAACAAAGGGGCTGACACAGTAAATGACAAATGGCTTCTTTTCAAGTGATATTTCTTCATCATAATGTTAACAGTGTTCAAATAAACACACATTTTTTTATGAAGAAGAATTTGAATAATCTCTGTGACTTCGTTTTTAATGTAAGATGTCTAAGTGTTACCTCCTAACACTGATGAACATGATGCCTCATGCCCTTTTGAATGCAGGGACTTCCATTTCTTCAATAGTAGATCTCAGGTACCCAAACAAACAACAACAACAACAACAAAAAGATAGTTTCCTCTAGGGTAAAACATATTTTGAGAGTATGCATTTTTACCATCCAGGTAAAACCAAGAATAATGAATGTTTGTAAAGAAAACTAATGGTCTTATTCTGGTTGTTTTGTTTGGGGCTTGTTTGGGCTTTAACTCAGTTAACCTTAGATTTGCAACTGATGGCAAATTCAAGGCCAGCCCCAGCAACTCAGTGAGGCCCTAAACAACTTAGAGAGATCCTGTCTCAAGATAAAAAATTTTTTAAAAAGAATGGGGATGTGGCTCAGTGGGTTAAATCTCCAGTACCCAGTACAAAAAAACAAAACAACAACAAAGAGAAAAGGCTCTGCAACTGGTCATAATTTTAAACACTTTCACTTAAAACAAAGCTATCCCTAATTAGCTCATGCCATTTCCACATCTCCACGACTGCTTACAAATGAGACCTGGATTACAGATTTTCATTTCTATTTTGAGCCACCTTTTAAAAACTATGCCATCTTCATATCTCGGTGCTACAAGGGGGAAGTAGCAGGAGTTACTGGGCACATGGAGTGCAGTGCAAAAAACAACTTTGGTCTCTTATTCAAAAGTTGTGTGGTTTTTGATGTAGTATGATTATTTAATATATAAAAAATCACACTCCTGAAATAACATCCAGCCACATGGAACAAAATCATCGTGAACGATGTAAACATTTTTGCACAGCTTTTACTAGATCTGAGCCAGGCAACCTGTGGCCTGAGGACAGGAGACCCTTCATCAACTGTTGGATACCAGTCTGAAAAAAATTGTATTGAAATTCAGAGTTAAGTGTTTAGAAACTTTCAATAGCAATTTGATGGAGTGATTTTTGTATCTATCTCAAATATTTTTCTTAAATTGACCTTGTATTTTGGAAGTCTTTTTTAAATGTCATTTGCCCAGCAATTCATTTTATTGTATTAGAAATGTAAAAATCTACAACTGGTCTCTTACTACAGATAGCTTGAGAAGCACCGAAGACAACTATTTAAGTGATTATAGAATGAAAAGAAAATTCAGTGTACCTAAAATACACAGTCAAAAAAATGAGATTTCAAAGACAAAACTTAAGGGTTTATAATAACTAGGTATTCAACAAACTTGTTAAGATTAACATTTTTGTTGTTCTCAAACAATTTATTCTGCACATGGCTTGATAGCTAGATGTAAAAGCTGATTCTTCTATTAAAAATTTCAGTTAGAAATGAAAAAAACTGTATACATTAAATATTACTATAAATTTATACCCTCCTAAGTCATCTTTCTGAAATTCAAACCTATGATATGAAATATATCTACAAATATAAAACATTCACATTATCATCCTAAAAGAAACTTCACCTGGTATGAAAATCAAAATAATCAAGTAATTCTTTAAAAGTATCTTTTTAAATATCCAAGAGGAAAACTTGATATATATTACAAAATACTTCTTACAAGCTGTTATGTTTTATAACTACATTACTTAGGAAGAGAAGTTATTTCTTTCTTTTTTTTTTTAGAGACAGGGACAGCAAATGCAGTAGAGTAGAAGGCAAGAAATAATTAAAATCAGAGCTGAAATCAATGAAATCGAAATAAAAGAAACAACTGAAAAAATTGACAAAACTAGAGACAGGGTCTCTCACTGAGTTGCTTAGCACCTCACTTTTACTGAGGCTGGCTTTGAACTTGCAATCCTCCTACCTCAGCCTCCCAAGATGTTCTTTGGATATGCACTCTAGATGCCAAATATAACTGAAATCTTTGATGCAAAAAAAAAAAAATCAAGCCATTTTTGTCATAAACTCAGACATTTTTTTTTTTTTTTTTTTGAGATGGGGTCTAACTCAAGCAATTTGATCTCAGATAAATTTTTTTTAACTTGTATTCTGGAAGGTTGTCTACATTGGCCTTGAATTCCTGGGCTCAAGGGATCCTCCCACCTCAACCTCCAGAGTAACTGGGACTAGAAGTGCAGACCACCCTACTCCACAATTTTAAAAATATGCAAAGAGTTCAAGAGAAGTAGGAAGAAGGGAAGAAAGCAAAAACCTCTGTGATCTAGGAGAAACGTATCAGATTTGCCAAGAACATAGGACCTTCTAATGGTCTTCCCAGGGTCTCTGTCTGCACGGTGGCCATAAGAAGCCACTTTGTCATGACATCCCTAACAACCACTTGGCAACATGATGGCAAGTTTGGGGAGCCTGAAAAGATGCCTGCCTAAGACCGACATGAGCTGGACATGGAGACATTGCATTAAGGAGAACTGGATGTTCAAGCTGCTCCCTAGACAGTCCTGTCTCCTGATGGGACAGGGACAATCTCCTGGAGCTAATGTGACCCTTTGGTTTCCTGGAATGAGGCAGATGACCAATGAAAAAGAAAAGAAAAAAAAAGCATAGAAACTGTATTCCTGCCCAGAATTCCATAAGAACACTCAGTCCAAATAGAATTTCAATAAAACTATTGAAGTCTGTGCAAAGGAACAAAGAGATAAACACTAGACTTCTCCAAAATGGGGGTGAAATATACAGAGACACACACATACAGATATGTGAAGAGTATTAGAACAGTACTCTTCTTTAGTCAGAACCATATTTAAGGGCTGAGGGTATAGCCCAGTGGCAGAGCACTTGCCTAGCCTGTGAGAGGTACTAGGTTGAAACCCCAGCACTATAAAAAATGTCTTTAAAAACAACCACCGATCTCCCCCAACCCTGGCCCCTGGTGTTTTTAGTCCTGAAATAATTTTCAGCAACTCTTTCTGTAGCTGTTTTCAGATCCAGAGATGAGCTAACTTCCCTTTATCTAAACTTGAACAAAGTGGAAACACAAACAAACAAACTTTGGTTCAGCTCAACACAAATCAAAGATCAATTCAGTTCAGTGTGTGTGTGTGTGTGTGTGTGTGCGCGTGCGTGTGTGTCAGGGGGTAATCATTTTCCAGGATACTTTAAGCCCTTCCAAGGCCTTAAGAACTAGGAAAAGGTCATGATGATTTCTCCAAAGTTCATCAAAATAAACTGCATTTTTCAAAATCACATAAAGCTTCCATATACTTTGAAATTAAAATATATATTTTTTCTAAGTTTTCCTGACTACAAAATTTTGGATTCATTCCTAAAAAGTTTCAAACCTCCCTCTCTTCTCTCTATAGGTAAAAGTCCTGGTCTTGTGGGTACCCCACCATTCTCCACCAGTGGAACTTCAACTTTCACTTTGAAATAAACTGGGACATCATGAACAAAACCCACCTGGAGTCTCCACCCGGCGGTAGTGGTAAGGGTTAATGCACACCTCTTTCTGTTTGGAGCCAAAAGGGAACTCACAGCACTCCAACGGCTTCAACTCATGGTGGGACTGGAGATCTGGCCATCGCCACACCCGGCAGTAAATGACATGCGGCAAACCCTTGCGGTGGGACACCTGCAGGCGCCCATCCAGGGACCTGGGGATGGTGACACATTTGCTGGGTTGCCCAGGACAGCTGAGGGCCCTCTCCAGCTCATCCATGGCTCCTTTCTTCTTCTTTAGTTTCTTCACTAGAGAGTCTACGGCCTTCTCTGCCCACTTCTCCTCTTCATCTCCTTGCTTCCAGCCAAGCAGTCTCTTCACTGCAGGGCTGGTGAAGGAGAAGAGGGAGCTGATGGGGGTGCTGGAGTGCATAGGAGGTGGGCCACAGACGTCCCCCCACACAGAAACCGGACTCACGGCCCTTCACAGCTGGTCAGCAGCCAGGAACTCTCCAGGGAGGGCATAGGTACAAATTTGCCTTTTCTTCTGGAAGCAATCGTGACTGATTCCAGTTGGGAATTGTGCTGACTTCTTCCTAAGCCTGTGCATGGGTTGGCCAACCCTGAAAAACAAAGTGAGACTTGCGTGAGCTTCATCAGAGTGATTTTCAGAAAAGGAAACACTGTTCAAATGTTTTAACTTGAAAATTCAATCATCTTTTGGACACTGCCCTCCCTTATATCCCTTCATCCAAGTCTTGGTCACTGGCCTTAAAAACTTCTCTCAGAGTTTGTCTTTTCTCTCCATTTCCACAACACTTGGGGTCTGGACCTTGTGGTAAAAAGGACTCCCTCAGATCATGGTGGCAACTCTGACTTCCCTTCTGCCCTCCTCCTCCATTTATTCCCAAACCTAATCTGGACCAAGTCATTTTCCTATTTAAGAAATGATGCGGTTCATTGATTTCCCAAGTGTAAACTTCTCCACCTGGGTTTCTAAGCTCCTGTGCTCTTCCAGCAATATAGTCCTTCTTTCTTCATTTATAGGTTGCACAGGTAATCTACCTCTCCCCATTGTACGACATATATACAAATGAAAAGGGAAAAACATAATTAGAATCACTGTAGTCTCCCCACTGGGAACAGCCACTCTTGAACCTATCTTCTTCCAAACTACCTGATAGGATGGCAGTTCTCAAACTATGTCCCAGGGATCCCCTTGGGAGTCCCTGAGACTCTTTCAGGGGGCTGTGAGTTCCAAATTACATATCTATGTGAGCTAAATCCACTTCCTGCTCTTCAATCAAAACAATAGATCACAATAGGTTGTGTGCGGAAGGGGATATGAGAATCTGGGTCTCCACCTGGCATTAAAGAGATCTGCAAAGAGAAAACAATGGCACTCTTCTCACTAAAGTCCTTTTGAAAACATAATTTCTAGTAGAATAATATGCTTGTGTTCATATGTAATGGATTTATTTTTTTTAACATTTATTTCCTAGTTGTAGTTGGACGCAATACCTTTATTTTATTTATTTATTTTTATGTGGTGCTGAGGATGGAACCCAGAGCCTTATATGTGCTCTACCGCTGAGCCACAACCCCAGCCCAGGTTTATTATGTTTAATGAATCAATAAGTAGTTCTAAAAATGTCTCAGTTTTAATTCCTAAAATGGAAAACACTGACAGACAAACCCACATACGGGTTATTGGAGTTCTCCATAATTTCTACAGTGAACAGAGGTCATAAGAACAAAACGGGTTGAAAAGTGCTTTTCTCCAAGTCCCACACAGTCACATACATAGATGTGAACACCAACAAGTGCTGTCCTTGCATTTGATACTCTGCTGAAGATCATCTGGATTCTTTACCCTTTCATCTGAAGGTGGCACTGCTTCCTGGGTATTCAACAGACCCATTGAAGTTTCCTGGTGCAGAACTGCATTTCCTCCTCTGTGAAAGCACTGGCTTAAACAAAACCTCCTCTTTCTTCCAGATTTTAAAACCAGCCACCTCATTAATGTTCAGAGTGGCTGCTTCTGGACACAGTTTGAAGAAAACTGACTCATTTTAATCTCTGGGAATCAGTGTAGCTCACAATCTCCAACAATTGCTTGTTTAATATGCATTAAATATAATTTTCTCCTTTGCTTCCATGGAGAGAAAAGCTGAACCCTTGCCAGTACTATAGTGTGCCTTTAAAAAACAACAACAACAACAAAAAAGTAGGTATTGAACACAAGGGTTCTCTATCATTCAGCCATATCTCTAGTTCTTCTTCTTTTTTTTTTTTTTTTTTTTTTAATTTCAAGACAGGGTCTCTCTAAGCTTCTGAGGCTGGCCTTGAACTTGTAGACGTCCTGTCTCCCTTCCAAGTTTCTGGGACTACAGTGGGGATGTTGCTTATTGGTAGAGCACTTTTGTAGTATGCACAAGGCCCTGGGTTCAACTCCCAGCACTGGGGGGGGAGAAAAGAAAAAAAAATTGAGGCTGGATGTAGAGACAGAGGAAATTTCTCGATGGGAGAAAATCAATGAGATTTAATGAGTAGGATGCAATGCTTACATCACTGGATTCCTCATGTGGACCTTATTTAGGATTATATAGAAGTCAGCTGTGATGAAAGGAGAGTTAAGGACTCAAAAGTTGTTATTTTTCAGTTAGCAGTTTGACTTAGACCCAGTTTTATTTCGGAAGGTTGATTTTGTGGCTCAACAATTTGTGAATTTATAAAGTACAGTGCTCAAGTTATGTTTATCTAGACAGGTCGCTTCACAGCAGTGGTTGTAGGGTTGAGGGGCTTTCAGGAGATGTGGCATGACACAGAGGAACCCGAACCCTTACAGAGCTTTAGATGCTGCTTAGCATTACATCGGATTTGTTGTTCGTAAGTTGCAGCATCAATCTTTATGTTTAGGTCAGTGGTAGAGAAAAAAGCCTTTTATAAAAATGTTCACTAGAGTTCAACTAAATATACCTTCTTAAAAACTTCTGCTGTATAGAGCAATGACAGTTTGCTAAAGTGGGCTGAGTTTGCTTTTTGTTTTTTAAACTATGAGTTCCTCTCTTATCTAATGGCCTGTGAAATCAATTTATCATCAGAACAAAATAGCTTTTGGAAAACCAACAAAACAAAACAGACTATGTGGCAGGACAGCTAACAAAGAAAGAGTAAGTGTAATAAAGTACGTGTGTATAAGCTCATTCCAACTTTTCATTCAGAGGCATATGCTCTGTGTACGTGTGGTGTTTGTGGTGTATGTGGAGTATGAGTCCAAAATGCAAAATTTATTTACTTTTCTTATTGTACCTTGCAATCAAAACTACTTAAAAAGCATTACTCCTCAACCATATATTTCCTCAAACTCTCTGAGGTTTACCTTGATTAGTGACATGCAGGGGGGGGGGGGGCACTGAATTCCTTGGGGAATTCCCAGTTAATACTGAATCTATGATCTAAAAAGCTCTAAGCTAATATAGCTCTTAATTCTCCTGAATTTAGGCTCTCTGCTGTCTGAGGTCACTGCCCCTTTAAAATAATTAAAGTAGTCTCACAGTGGCTCCAAAACCAAGATTTTATAGTTGCAAGACAGCTCCTGTCCAATTAAACAGAGGCCTTTGCATTAAGGGAGACCCAAGAGTTAAATTTAGAATCTCAGAATGATAAACACCAAATTCATAACAATGACTTCCTGGTAACAGAATAGAAAACAGCAAAAAGTCAAACTTTGGGTACACCGAAGTTGAAAAGATGATTCTCTATACTTGTTTGTATGTTTTGTGTATTTTTTATAGAAGAAATAAGTATTAAAGTGAATCAAACTTAGAAACCCACAAACACTAAGGTTCTTGTTTGTGCTAATAGTTCTATAAAATAAATAAAATTTGGACTCTCACAAAGATTTTTGTCTATGTAAATAACTTCTGTTTATCCAGGCATAGATGTTTAAGCTTCATAAAGATAAATTCATTCTCATTCCTATATTTTAGCCATTAAAAGAACAAAGGGCCTCTTGTTTATTCCCAACTAGCCATAACATTAGCATCAACAGTGAGGTCTCCAACTGTCCCCATCTGCTCAGTACTGTCAACCTGGCTCCCAATAGCTTTGCCCATAGAGTTGAATGCCCATAGACTGCAGATGCTAGCCTACCATGGCCTCCTGAAGACACCACTGCCCAGGCTCACATAAACTAAAATAGAGCACTTCCACAGGAGCCAAAAAAAAAAAAAAAAAAATTCCTACTGTTGCAAAAATGAGAGGGTCAATTAATTCTGCTCTTGTAAATAGAGAGCCTACATCCTGGGAACAAATCTTTACTCCTCACACTTCAGATAGAGCCCTAATATCCAGAGTATACAAAGAACTCAAAAAATTAGAACAATAAGAGAACAAACAACCCAATCAAACAAATGGGCCAAGGACCATGAACAGACACTTCTCAGAGGACATACA
>NW_025999932.1:31549530-31586827 GCF_001458135.2 Marmota marmota marmota
AAAAGGGAAATTGCATGGAAATGGAAGGAGACCCTCAGGGTTATACAAAAGAACATACAAGAGGAAATGAGGGGAAAGGGAAAAATAATACAAGGGGGAGAAATGAAGGTCAGTAGAGGGGGTAGAGAGAGAAGAGGGGAGGGGAGGAGAGGGGAGGGGAGGGGGGATAGTAGAGGATAGGAAAGGTAGCAGAACACGACAGTCACTAGTATGGCAATATGTAAATCAATGGATGTGTAATTGATGTGATTCTGCAATCTGTATATGGGCTAAAAATGGGAGTTCATAACCCACTTGAAGCAAAGTGTGAAAGATGATATATCAAGAACTATGTAATGTTTTGAACAACCAACAATAAAAAAAATAAAAAAAAATAAACAGCAAACAAAAACCAAAAAATAAAAAAAAAAATTCTGCTCTTACAGTTACACTGTTTTAATAAAGTACAAAGAAGAACAAAACAAACAAACAAGGCACCTTATAAAGATAAATGCACAGGAGGTATTTATATATAAACATAGCCAGTTGATTCCGACATAAGATAGCAAGAGCTATGAAAGACAGGAGGAGATGGTGGTGTATGAACAATTCTTACTCAACCTGGAAGGCTCTAGAAGGATTCCTAATAGGATAAATGAACTGCACTTCAAAGGATTAAAATCACAGTTAATAAAACTGACTTGGTAGACCAGGGAAATAGTCTAAGATTTCCTTGTGCAGTTCTAGTCTCACAAGAGAATGGTGCAACCCTGCCACAGACAAGCTGTGTGGTTTTAGACAAGTCACGTGGTCTCTCTGCAGCTCCTTATTTTCTCATTTGTGGATCTGGATGGGCTCAGCCTTTGCTTCAGCGTCTGCATGGGTGACAGTGGTTCCATGACTACATGCCTATTGGCTGGATGTGCCACATGGGAGCATATGACTCATTCAACTGCCGTTGTTGCACCACTACCGATGTTGCACCACTACTGCTGGTGTGAGATTTTCATGCATGATGCTCCGGCACAGAGCAGGGCAAAACAGCAACTTGTTTTCCACAAGCATAAAATTGACCCTTTGAATAACAAATGTCATCCAGCAAGCAGCACAACACAGTTTCTACTTTGTATTCCAGTTGTTTCTTTCTGGAATTACTTTTTATGTGTGTGTATGGTGCTGGGGATTGAACCCACAGCCTAGTGTATGTGAGGCAAGCATTCTACCAACAGAACTACATCCCCAGCCCTGGAATTACTTTTGTGACTGCAAAGGGATAAGAGTAAAAACATATGCTTGGTGTCACTGTGTTTGATGCTATTAGTTGGTGCGTCATCTGGCACTCATAACCCCAGATCTCTCAAATGCCTTCTGCTGACCATTGGAGCTTGCTGTCTTTGGGCAGAAAGAAAAAAGTACCATGGCTGGCTTGCTCTGATTCACTTGTGGCTTGCTTCACATAATTGCAGCACAAAAACTGTACTTCTTTCTTTTCCTGGCATCCAAGTTTTACAATAAACTCCAACTGAGTGAGCAAAACAACTTCTCATTTTTTTAAAAATAAACAGGCCCACTTAAAATAAAAGCAGAATTGGCCACATGCACACACTACGACTTAACTGTACGTGATTCCATGAAAAAAAAAAACAAAACAATTTACCAGCTACATTAAAGTTTGGGAGACATGAGTTTTTTTGGTAATAAGTTGTCAGTTTAAATCCCAACTTCCCTTCGCATACTAAAGATTATTTTTCACTCATTGGGGCTCCTTGAAAGAGTCAATTAAGGATTTTTAATCCTGTGGGGAAAAAATTTCTAAAAAACTATTTAAGGTGAATATGTTGATAGGCTTCTCTGGAGCAGGGCTAAGCAATGAGCACATGGAACTTTTGAGATTCTTTCATGGGCACTGCTTTGTGGTCAATTTGGCCAAGGGAAGTGTCCATCATCTGCCAGACCACGCACTGCTGTCAGCCTGGGGATCAGGTGACATTCTGCTCTACAAGGACCTGAAGAAGAGACTACCACCATGTCAGAACATCTTTGTCTTTTAATTTTTTCAATTTTATCACTTTTGCCTCTCTAATCCTCCCTCAAAAAAATCCATGGCCAACATTAAGAATACCTTGGCCTCCCCTCTAGAAAAGTTTACTAAACAAACTTAGAATCTGAACACATTTTCCAAAGGAATATTTAACCCCATTCGGGAAATAGACTGTTTTCTTGATGGCTTCTGTAGCACTTTTTGTACACTAGTAATTTTAAGCAATAAGATGTGCATTTAAAAATGTTAAAACATATCCAAAAGAACACCAACCTAGAAAACAGGTGGCTGCTATTATCAGCATTGGCATGTATATAGCATGTCTCATTACTGTACACATTTTTAAAGAAACTTGGTTTAAAACACACACATACAGAATTAAATGTCTGATTAAGTCAACTTTGTCCTCACTTAGTCTAGCCTGGCATCCCCATGTGTTTCCAAATGAGTAACAACCATAAGGTTGTACTGTAAAATGTAAACTACCTTGTGTGCATACCAATTTAATTTCATGCAATTGGATAAACACAAGAATGGTATCACAATGTCATATTCTGGACAAGAAAATTCCCACCTGTATTTGAAGGTTTCCTACAAATCTGTGAAAGGACAGTCCCAGTTCTCGGGTGTACCAATGAGCATCTCATTGCAGGCTGGAAGACCTTCAGTCCACAGCAACAAAGAAGAAGACAGAGATGCATTACTATAATAAGGACTCAGGGCACCTCTGGATCTCTGAATTATCTGCTTATTCTGTGTTTTTTAGTCAGATTTTTCATCACTGTGACTAAGAGACCCAACCAGAACAACTGTAGAGGAGGAAAGCATTATTTAGGAGCTCACAGTTTCAGAAGTCTCAATCCACAAAGAGCAGGCTCCATTCCTCAGGGCTCGAGGTGAGGCTGAACATCATGATGGAAGAGTTTGGCAAAGGAAGGCAGCTCACATGGTGATCAGGAAGCAGAGAGAGAGAGAGAGAGTCCACTCTCCAAGTACAACATATATACCCCATAGCCATGCCTCCAATAAATCACTTCCTCCAGCCACACCCCACCTGCCTCCAGTTACCACTCAGTTAATCCCATCAGGGATTAGTTGGGTTGAGACGCAGGAATGGTATCACATGATACTGATTGGGTTGAGATACTCACAACCCTATCATTTCTCCTCTGAAACTTCTTGCATTGTCTCACATGTGAGCTTTGGAGGACACCTCACATCCAAACCATAACACTGGGTGATAGTGTAAATATAGATTTTTCTGGGGAGACAGTCCAGGTACTTTTCTTCAAAATCTCCAAATAGCCTGTGTGACCTACCCCCAAAGATTTTTAAAACCTAATTAGAAGAAAAGGAGAAAGTGAGAGAAAGTGAACGAACTAAGGAACAAAAGAGAGGAGCTGATTAATCTCACTAACTGGTGCCAGGAGAGAGCCTCAAAAAGCCTACTTGTCTCAAAATAAAAAATAAAAAGAACTACAAACTCAGTAGTTAAGCACCCCTGGGTTTAATTCCCTGTACCACAAAAAAAGAAAACAAAAAGAAAAGAAAAGAAAGGCTTAAAGCCACTGAGTATTCTCATGGTAAATGCTTTATGTACACTTACATATTTAATCTCTGTCCTGGCGTATGAGGAAACAAAGGCACACAGAGATCTAGTAACTTGCCCAAGATCATACAACTATAGAGGGGCCCAACTCACCATAGTTTGACTTATGATTTTTTTGGACTATGTAACTGTGTGAAAATGACACGCATTCAGTAGAAATTGTACTTCAAAGCTTGAATATTGATCTTCTCCCAGGCTAGCAATACACCATCCATGCCTACCTCAAGAGGCCAAGAGGCTGGGCAGCAGCAGAATCCATAGCTCCCAGGCAGCCTCGCCATCACAAGGGGAGAGGACTGGCAGTCTCCACATGCTATGCTGCCAGCACTTTGGGGATACTGTGTCTTGTGTTTTTACATTTTTTCCTTACGATATTATCAACTCACAATGGGTTTATCAGGACATGACCCCATCGTAGGTCAAGGCACACCTGAAGTAAGTGGTAGTGCTGAAATTCAGACCTGGGCAGCCTGGCTCAGACGCACATCCTCTCCCCTGTAACACCACCTTCCTCCTAAAAAAGATGGGACAGAAGCAGCATGGGGTGTCTCCTCAATAGGTATGGGTTGAGAGTGAAAGAGCCCAGCACCCAGGGCTGGGCCTGAGCTGGACTGAAAGGGAAGACAATGTTGGAAGGATCCTGGATGGCAGGAAGCCCCCCTCATTCTCCGGAACATGGCAATTCTAAGGGGGAAAGTGGAAGAACAGCAGGGCTGGCTCCATGTCCCAAAGGAAAGGATGAACCAGAGTTAAGCTGTGTCTGTCAATCACCATTGGTTCATTCATTTCTCTCAACATTTCTGCCTACTCTGAATACCTACTAAATGCAAAGCAGACACGGCCCTTGCCTTTCCAGAGCTTAGAAATTTGCGTGGATATTTGACAAGGAAGGATTGACAAACCATGAAGTACTATGCAGGAGACTAACATGGTGTTAGGATGGATGGAGGGGCAAGGAACTCATGTGGACCTACGGCCGAAGATTGCACTGAGGAGGAAACAACTCAGCCAAGAGGATGACAAAGGACAGCCACTCCAGGAGAACTGCCGAAGAAAGAGGGAAGAGCACAGCATAGGGGTGAGGAGGACGGTGTGCATCAGGGTAAATAAAGGAAATGAAGCCTGAGTTCCAGGAGGAGTCAGCAGGCAGTGGCTGGAGGCAGCCCAGGCTGGGCCTGGAAGGCATCATACAGAAAACAGGTTTTCCTGTAAGTGCAAAGGAAGGAAGCCTTTGAATAGGTTTTGCAAGCAAAGGAATTAAATGATCTGACTGAATTTCTAAATGATTGCACTGGCTGCTTGTGGAGGGATGGATGGGAAGGGAGTGGAGGAGACAGGGCTTCTAGAGGCATCTTACAGATTGAGAGGAATTAATCAGTGAGAAGGAGAGATTCATGTTGCACAACAGGGAGGAGGACAACAGAAGGGAAGAAAGGAGAACAGGAGCAGATGCAGGCGGGGGTCCATCAGGTCACAGCAAGACATTTCCTCTGCAAGAGTCTCAGGGCGGAGGCTGATTTGAGTGAGACTGGGAGTGGGAGTGTGTTCTGGATGGGAAGCAAAAGGCTTGTTCCCACGGGGGCCAGCAGCCAGCACTGCTGACAACAAAGCCATTGTGAAGGTCACCCTCTGCCAAGGACCTTCAGAAAAAGTACTTCTGCCCTCGAAAACATGAGCCCTGACCTTTTAGGCTGCCCAGTCCAGTCCCAGAGTCCACTATGAACAGACTCACCTCCCCTTCATGACACAAGGGGACAGCTAGAGCTGGATGAAGATGCAAATATGTGGGGGAAAATGAGTTGGAAAAATATCTCTGCGATCAGGTAAATGGATGGAATTGGAGAAGTTAATGCTAAGTGAAGTTAGCCAATCCCCTCCAAAAAATGCCGAATATTTTCTCTGACTGACTGACTCATAGTGGGGTAGGGAGCGGGGAGCATGGGAGGAATAGACAAACTCTAGATAGGGTAGAGGGGTGGGAGGAGAAGGGAGGGGGCAGGGGGTTAGCAATGATGATGGAATGTGATGGACATCATTATCCAAAGTACATGTATGAAGACCCGAATTGGTGTGAATATAGTTTGTGTGCAACCAGAGATATGAAAAATTGTGCTCTATATGTGTAATATGAATTGTAATGCATTCTGCTGTCATTTATTTTTAAAGAAAATACATATAAAAAAATATCACTGCGATCAACTCTCAAAATACAAACTGGTCACATTCCTACAAATGTAGGTGGTGCCCTCAAGTGGGGAAAAAAATAACACTCCTGAGTATTTTTTGTTATGAGCTGATCACTCGGCACTGGCAAGTGAGGAAGCCAGAAGTTCTGAAATGGTAACCTAGGTGTTCACATTCCTTAGAGAAAGCAGTGAGTAACTTGTCTTCTGAATCCTTTTAATATAATGGCTTAGAACAAGGGACTAAAGATAAGTATTTTCACGTCCCTCCAAGGATGCACAAAAAACTGGTCACATTATTGACCCTGCAAAAGTCACAGGGGCCAGGGGAGAAGAAGCGTAGAAAACATTTCACTTTGCATTCTATATCAGCCGGAAAATGCCTCTACCAGAAAAATCACAATGGAAAACTGAGGAGAGGTCTGCAGAAAAGTGGGAAATATTTTGACTATTGTTTTGCCAAGCACTGATTCTGCTTCAGAAGAAAACTCATAGAGGAATTTCTTCTTAATAAGCTTTTTCTTTTATCTTTTATTGATTTTATTTTTTTTAAAAAAATACATGACAGCAGTGGAATGCATTACAATTCTTATTACACATCGTGTCTCTTTATATAAAGTATGTTCACAACAATTTATGCTTTTATGCATGTACTTATTTTGCATTACAATTCTTAATACACACATATACCACAATTTCTCATACCTCTGTATATAAAGTATGTTGACATCCAATTCAAGTCTTCATACATGTACTTTGGATAATGATGTCTGTCACATTCCACCATCCTTGCTAATCCCCTGCCCCCTTCTTTTTCCTCCCATCCCTCTTCTCTATCTAGAATTCATCTAATCCTCCATGTTCTCCCTCCCTACGCCACTATGAGTCAACCTCCTTATATCAGAGAAAACATTCAGCATTTGTTTTGGGGGGATTGGTTAACTTCACTTAGCATTATCTTCTCCAACGCCATCCATTTACCTGCCAATGCCATGATTTTGTTGTTTTTTAATGCTGAGTAAAATTACATTGTGTATATATGCCACATTTTTTAGATATCCTTCAATAGAATAGATGAATGGATAAAAAAAAGGTGGCATATTAATAAGCTTTTTAACAAATCATGTTTCTATCTACCTCTTTCTCAACGTGTTTCAAAGCAGTACCATCTGATTAGTCTCTGGAGTGCCCAAATATCTTGGTCCAGCTCTTGCTAAGACTATAGAAAACTGAATTTCCCTTATCCATTCAGAAAATAATGTTCTCTTTGCTCTAAAATGTGGCTCTATACTTCTTTCACTCCCAAGATAAGTCCTGGGTTTCTGGATAGACAGTAAGTAGTGACCATCTTATACACACAGGAACAACCCATTTATCAGGAGTTTTTTTTTTTTTTTTTTTTTTTTTNAATTTATAATATATGCAGGAGGTTTTTTTTTTTTTTTTTTCTTCTCTCTTTCCTGGAACTGGAAGTTGAATTCAGGGTCATTTTATCACGGAGCTACATCTCCAGTCCTTCTATTTTTTATTTTGAGACAGGATCTCACCAAGTTGCCCAGGTTGGCCTCAGGAGTTGCTGGGATTAAAAGTGTGCAAACCGTTTACTGGGAGTTCTTACTTGTCCTAAAACGTTAAGATAGCCAGAACTAAGCAGAGAAACAATGTAAAAGGACCAAAATGGCCTTTAAGGAGCAGTAGAACCCAAACAACATTGCAACAAAATACTCTGTCACCCAGAGCCCTTTCTTAATATAGACCTCAGTCTTTATTTGTATTAAATTGCTTTGATTGAAATCTCATGTGTACACAAATTTATATCATCCCATTACTAACAATGCAATTCTTTCTTTCTTGCACTGTATATTTGTAACTCTTCATGTGTTTATAAAACATCCCACATTCTCAAGGAGAATAGGAGACAAGGCCAAGCATTTCAGCATGAATGATTTATGAATTACAAATTGAAGATCCTTAGAAATCTATTTTTACTGAATTGTTTATAAACTTGTGAATAACTGTTTCCCTTTAAAAAAAATTTCTTAGCAACCTCGAAAAGAATAAACCAGATCTTAGGCAACACAAGATGACTTTCGTCCAAGCATGTCTGACCCATGAAAATCCGGATTTACCACAAATATAAACTTGGGAAAGATTATCTGTCTTACAAAATAAGTCATAATACATGTAAAAGCATGGTTCCATTTACAAAAACCTGATTCACATTCAGCTTTTTCAGGAATAAATAGCCTTCCATTCAGTAAATATTTACCAAGCTCTTTTCATTATAGTTCCTGGAGTTAACTGCTAAGCTTTAGAAAACTGACTCCTAAAGCTATATCGAATTCTGTAGTCAGAAACCATCTAGATCCTTTGGTAGAATTAAGAGATCTCACTTTACATTTCTACTTCCAAATATAATTTTAACCTTAAATTTATATCATGCCCATCTTACCATCTAAATATTTTTGTTGGGCACCAAAGAATACCATTGTCAGCAAACTGTAGAACAAATCAAATTAGTTTTGAGGACATTTTATCTTATAAACCCTTTGCCCATCAAAACACCAAACATCCTTAAAACTTTAAGAATTTTACAACCATTCCAGCTTTTGTGTAACCAATACAGTATTATTTTATTGCCATCATCAATGAACCCCCTTTTTAAAAATGTTCCCAGCATTTCCTTCAGAAAACAGATAAGCTGTATTATTCTAAATATCAGATGATATCCATGCAGAATAGCTTAGCTCCAATATGGCAAATGGATAGTTTTCTTTTTTTAATAAGTACTTAAAATTGGTTTTGGAGATAACTTGGTATTTTTTACTTTTTTCTGGTTGTTGTAAAGTCACCTTAAAACAACTTGGATCCCATTTTTTAACCCTGAAGAACACGTAGGAACAAGAGAAATGGGCTCCCCTCTAAGATATGCATTCCCCCCTCCCTTCTCTCTTTCTCAAATGCAGTTCAGCCCAAATGGGGAATTTAAGCCACCTGCATGGAGAGAAGAGTACCACACAGCCCCTCCACACAGAGGACAAAGCATGTCTTTGAAAACATCCCCTAAGAGATGAAGGAAAGTGAGGGGAGTTGGCAAAAGGAATGGCAGTAGAATGAATTGGACATTATTACCCTATGTGCATATATGACTACACAACCAGTGTATCTCCACATCATGTACAACCAGAAGAATGGGAAGTTGTACTCTATGTATGTATTAATATGTCAAAATACATTCGATTGTCATGTATAACTAAAAAGAACAACAATAACAAAAAATATCCCTTATATTTTATTCAGGATCTCTTCTTTGCCAACACACAAATCACATTTATGGAACTTATGAAAAAAATGTATTAACTTCCTGAACTCCAGCCTGCAGTTCACAGTTGCAAACAACAACCATCACCTTTCCCTTCTCCTCTCTCCCACATGGGTCCTCTGAGAAATACACACCTCAGGAAGGATAAATGGACATTTTGCCTGTACTACCAAGAACATTTTACTGCTTAGGAGTAGAGGTTATTTGTAAAAAGTCCTTTAAAATATCCTCTCAGAAGCCTTCCTGAACTATTTCTCAAGGCTCTTGTTCATTATCTGAGTCCTTCAAAGGCACTTATTGAGGCTCTGCCATGTGCTGGATGCTGTGCCACACACTACAAAATGCACATGGTTTCCCAGAGTCCCCATCCTGAGCAATAGTAGCTCCAAGTCAGAATATAGTGCCATGGACCTGCTTCAAATACGGAGAGTCTTTAGAATGTCATAAAAGATATCTGAGGGCTATTTCTGCCCTTCCTAAAAGGTTTACTGGGGAAAAGAAGATATTTTACATTTTATTTTTTTTTAATTTTTATCTATAGGTAGAAATGAAATGATATCTGTAGAACTCTGAGAGCAGTCCAAAAACAACGTTTATTTCTTACAATAAAGGCCTGGTGAGGGAGGTTGGAGTTGTGGCTCAGCGGTAGAGCACTTGCCTAGCACATGCGAGGCGCTGGGTTCAATCCTCAGCACCACATAACAATAAATAAAATAAAGATATTGTGTCCAACTACAACTAAAAAAATTTTTAAAAAAAAAGGCCTGGTGAGACCCACTAGCTAACTGGTACCCACAGGACAGCTTCCCTGGCTCCCTGGATGTGAGCTGGGTCAACTCCAGGACCTGCACCAGAACTGCTCCAGGTCACCACCATTTTCTTCAGGTGGAACTCCCTGAAAACACAGGTTTGATATAACTAAGGAAATGACATCAACTGGAGTCCTAATGTTTCTGCACTGCAGATTCATCCACTCCTTTTATTGTTACAGACTACCACATAAGCAAGTGCCTCTTTGGACCTACAGTGTGGATTGTCAATGTTGGGAAAGAATTCTAGAAATTAAAAACAAAACAAAACTCTGAAATAGCACTGGGATAAGTGAGCTCCTTTAAGTGAGCAATGAGCTCTGTACTTTATCAAGCTGGACAAACGTAGAAGAGAACAGAATGCCACACTATGTGGGAAATAGTTTTGTTGACAATGATGATAGAGTTGTTGAAATATATATAATATGGCATAATTGGGGGATGAGGCTTGATTGTACCACTGACTCAAAAGATTACACTGCAGGGGAGTATAACTTCTAATAGAATCACCCAGCTCAGAAACATGTTAAGCAAAGTGCCTGACACAGTTGTGGCTAACCTCACTATGGAAATCAGCATGGAGGCTCTTCAAAAGACTAGGAATGGAACCACCATATGACCCACCTACACCACTACCCAGTATTTATCCTAAAGAATTAAAGTCATCACACTACAATGATACGTGCCTGCCCATGTTTATAGCAGCACAATTCACAATAGCCAAACTATAGAACCAGCCTAGGTGTCTGTCAATGGATGAATGGATAAAGAAAATGTGATACATACACACAAAGGAGTTTTATTAGGGCATAAAGAAGAAGGAAATTATGTCATCTGCAGGAAAATGCATAGAATTTGAGAACATTATATTATGTAAAATAAGCCAAACTCAAAATGTCAAGGGCAGAATGTTTTCTCTCATACATGGAAACTAGAGAGGAAGAAGGAAAAGAAAGATTGAGGGAGGGGAGGACAGTCCCATGAAAATCCAAGGGACATCAGTAGAGGAGCAAAAAGGGACCGGGGGAAGAGAGAAGGGGAAGGAAAGGGGGAATACTGGGAAATGGTATTGGCCAAATTATATTGTTAAATTGTGTGCATGTATGAATATGTAACAAAATCCCATCATTATGTATAATTATAGTGCACCAATAAAAATATGAAAAAAATAGAAGAGGGAAATGAAGTGTTCAGATTAAGTCACTGCATCTAGATGAACAAGTAGTTGTTATATACTGAAGAATCATGAAATACAGCAGAAGCCAAGAGGGGATAGACCAGCTTACAGAAATAGTACCCTAAAAGGATTAAAGAAAATATCAAGAAGGACATTCTCAGTCTTCCAAAAGATGATAAGTCCCATAAACTCACTAAACTAAGCCGTTTCCAAGTTTTAGAGACAAAAGTGCATGTGTTGACAAAATCAACACAAACATTTCATCCAACAACCTACTTATTTAAATGTAACCAAACATTTGAACTTTAAAACTAATCTCACTAAATGTCCATAAAATTCTTAGTCCTTTTAGAAATGAATTGTGTCATACCACAGCAGAACAATATGTTTTCTCAGTAGGTTTGAGTTTTACTTAGCAGATAATTTTCAGAGACACTTAACTTAAAAATAATCAAGCCCCAAACCACAACTGAATTATACCAATAGATGCACCCTTGATCAGCAAAGCAAAGAGAATAATAAACAAGATGCACTTTTAAGCAAAGAAAATGTGAGGACATTCCTATGCATGAGCTCAAATCAAATATAGGACAACTCAAGCTTGTGCAGTCTTCTAAAAACACTGGCACTTTACTGGGCTAGAAATTTTTAGTTGTCAAATTAGAATATAAGAAAAAATCATTAATACGTGCTCATATCATTTGCCAAATTAAGACTTCTTATTGAAAACCTATCTTTGTCTGAAATGCCAAGTGTTGATAAGGATACAATTAAGAAGAATTTGTAGGAATGCTTGGATACTGCATTTTGGGAATCATCTGCCATCATCTTATAAAGTTAAAATTTGCATATCATAATAAGACCTAGAGATTCCACAACCTGGAATATAATCTCAGGTAGAAATAATAAATAAAATCAATGTATCAGGTCTCTACCAGCATTTTAAAATATAGACTGGATTTTATCAGTCATTTCTCATAGCAGAGGAAAACAGTGGGTTTTTTTGTTTTTTGTTTGTTTGCTTGCTTTGTTATTTATTTATTTATTTATTTATTTTTATTTTTTTTAAGAGAGAATGAGAGACAGAGAGAGAGAGAGAGAGAGAGAGAGAGAGAGAATTTTTTTAATATTTATTTTTTAGCTTTCGGCGGGCACAACATCTTTGTTTGTATGTGGTGCTAAGGATTGAACCCGGGCCGCACGCATGCCAGGCGAGCACGCTACCGCTTGAGCCACATCCCCAGCCTTATTTATTTATTTTTTTTAATTTATTTCTGAAGACAGAGATTTGTGTGTATGTCCTGTTGGGTTTTAGTTATTAAAAAATTTGGAAGGAAATTCTTTAAGTAAACTATTTCACACAGTATAACATTCATAGCAGAATTCTTTAAAATAGAAAGAATGTAGAAACCATCTAATCATTCCTCATCTGGAATAATGAATAGACAGAATGATGAAATAATGTCATAATGGATATTATACAGTATAAAAATACATTAACTAAACCCACAAAGATTAATCTGAGGAACATAATGTTAACTGTAAAAGGCAGAGCCTAGAAGTAATGAATATGAAATCAATTTTATAAAGTGCAAAAACAAACACTAAGTACCATGGGGATACATACATATGTAATTGAGTTATATTTTAAAAGTCAAGACAAAGAAAATATAAAATTCAGGACAATAATACTTCTGGGTAAGAGGCAGAGATGTGGCATTAGTGATATTATAAAGTATTATTATTATATTACATTGTTATATTATATTATGTTATAATAATATTCCATTGTAATTTTTATAAATGCTGCACATATTCTTTTGAGTGCATCCAACATTACAAAATAAAACAATTAATTAAAACAGAATCTTAGAGGACATGTACATCATGGTTCCTTTCATAAAATTAAGGATATTTCTTAGCAGATTTTGGTTTAACTATCAAAGATTAACAAAAAAAAAGAATTCTAATCTATAACCAGAATAGTCTTAGAAGAATGACCAAGAAGGTTAAAAACAAGTATTTATTGAGCATCCACTATCCACAAGTTATAAAGTTTTACAAAACTAATGTGGAACCATTAGTCCAAGAGCTAAATTATTCATTATGGACTACGAACCTTCCTGGCTCTGAGTCTTCCTTAATGCCTTTCTGCTTTCTTATCTCTTCCTCTCCCCTCTTCAAAGCCCATCACTTATAGAGTTGCTCTGATCTATTTATTCTGTTACCTCCCTGCCTGACACTCTGTAATTCTCATTCTCACTTATCCAGTGTTGTGGCACACTGATTGGGACCCAGTGGAGATCCCTCCTCACCTGAGGCTGGGGTCCCTTGAACCTCCACTCAGAATCCTGAGCAAACCCATTAAAAAGATGGCAGAGGAGAAAAACCCTTATTGATATACCATTCATATTTATTATGTCATATTTATTATGTCACTTCCTCTTAGTTTCCATAGGAAAGATGATTATCAGGTTTTCTGAACAGCCTGGTAATGAGGGGGCTCCAAACTGCCTACCTTCTACCACTTAACCTCCATCTGCTGCAGTCAGTTCCTGCCAGCACCGGTTAGCTTTAGGTCAGTTAACTCCTCAAACCTATATCTTCCTCTGTATCCTCAGCTCATCTCTCTTTCTTCTTTTTTTTTCTTTTTTTTTTTTTTTGGTACCAGGGAGTGAACTCAGGGGCACTCGACCACTGAGCCACATCCCCAACTCTATTTTGTATCATTTAGAGATGGGGTCTCACTGAGTTGCTTAGTGCCTCGCTGGCTTTGAACTCCTAATCCTCCTGTCTCAGCCTCCTGAGCCACTGGGATTACAGACATACGCCACAGGCCCTGCTCATCTCTTTTTAATGAGCCTCAGCTCTCCACACCCATATGCACAGTGATTGCCCATAGACAAGGCACTGGTCTGGAACCACATCCCTTACTGCAATCTGAGCCGCCATGCAAACTATATCCATCAAAGGGTCTAACACAGATTTCTCAATCTCACCACTCCTGACATTTAGACTTGGTCTCTCACCTGGGGAACTGTTCTGTGCACTGCTGAAAGTTTAAAGCATCCCTGGTCGATACCTACTTGATACCAGTAGAGCCCAACCCAACAAATTATGACAACTTAAAATTATCTCCAGACATTGTAAAATATCTTCTGTCACCCTCTGCAGATAGCCACTGATTTAACATAAATCATGATTCTGCACAATTACTACAAAGTCTAATTTTAGATTTGGATTACTGTTGAGTACAAATGAAACAGAACTGCAGGGGGGAAAAAGATATGTGTTTGGTGTAGATGTAAATATTCAGAGAGAACTTGTTCAGCTAATGACTGCACATGAAGTAAGTTTTAATTCTAGGCATAGAAACTTTAGTACTTTTTAAAAAAGTTATCCTAGGGAATGTTACCTATTACAGTAATTTAAGCTAAAGACACTAGAAGGAATTGGATCATGGTTTTATATTCATATATTAATACATGTGAAAGAAATTCCGTTTTCCTGGCCTGTTTGAAAGTTAGTGGTTCTGTGTTATTTTGAACCATCTTAGCAAAAGTCAAAGGATTCAGACTCCAGTCACTATCACAGAAAGAGAAGAATTGCAGTTTCCTGTTTTATGTTACCTAAATCAAAGAGTAATTTGCAATTACAAAATAGATTTGAAATTACTTCATTTTAAATTGACAAACATAAAGGGAAGAAAACTAACCTCTTCTTCATTCTCTCATTCAACCCCCACCTACCTGTTGCTGATTTTGTTCAGTTTTTACTTTCTAAACATCATCCAAACCCATCTCTTCTTCATAATCCCCTTGATCTCCCACCACCCCTCCCAAATCTCATCTATAAATTGTCAGATTTCTAAAACACATTTCTAATCCTACCATCATTTAAAAATGTTTCCATACTCCCTGTAGTACTGTAGCATGTTTGGAATTGCTAAGAATTTAATATTCCCTTTCCTCATTTTCCTTCCCTGAAATTCATGTTCATTTAAAAAAAAAAAAGCCTAGAAAAGATTAAAAAGTTCCAGAAAAGAAGGCTCAAATAACCATTGTTCATCCAACCAGAGAAAATAATCATTATTAACATTTTTACATTTTTCTTTATTTTTTCTACATCAACATTTTAAAATAGGAATTCATGTATTGCTATGCCTTCAACTCTGCCTGTTTCAATAAATAGCATTTTCATGTTATTAAATATTTTGCTTTTAATATTTCATGGTAGCCAGAGTAATATCCAACTTCTAATTTTAATTCTAAATTACATTTAACTTCACTATCTTTGTGCCATAATTTTAAAAAAATACAGGTTGGTTTACAACAATTTCACAATAACTGCTAACAAAAAGAAAAACTTAGAAGCATGTCCCCTGTAGTCATAAATAAATCTATCAAAGCTATTTACAGTTCTAAAAACACAAGTTCTACAGTAAGCTATTGTATCACAAAAATTTAAACATTACAGAAAAAGTTAAATCTCAACTAACCATGAACCACAATTCCCAAATCACCATTCACTCTTCCATTTAACTATTACTAGTTTGTGCTTACTTCTAAATATTTTATTCTGCATATTCATAACATATCAAGATCCTCAATATTCATTTGAATATTTATTTGAATATTATAAATATTCATTTGAAATTTTTAAAATATTTAATCATTCTGCAACTGGATTGAGGATATTTTCTGTTAGTATTATATAAATCTGTCATTCTTTGTGAGTGCTTCATAGTAGTCTATATATGACAAAGCCCTTTCTACTTAAGCCAACCCTGCTATTCAAAATAGTCTACCACAGGCCTGGGGTAGAGTGCTTGCCTTGTATGCCCAAGGCCCTGTGTTCAATCCCTAGCACCACACACACATACATACACACCAAAAAAAAAAAAAAAAGAAAGAAAGAAAGAAAAATAGTCTACCACAGGGTGGAAATCTAAAATATATCCATGCCCATCTGTTTGAAAACTGTCACTAACTGAAGGAATATGGGACATCTTGAGAGGAAATCCTAAGGTTAACATTTTCCTAAACAACAAAAAATAATGCAGAATTTTGATAACTTGTCTTTTATAAAAATAAAACAGAAAAACTTCTATTTTGATATATATTAATGAAATTAAACTACCACATGACTATAATAAAGAATATTGCATTTACATTTTCAGATGTAATTGCCTAGTTCATGTAGTTCTCAACTTATGGGGGTTCTTTATCCAAAGTTCATTAGGAAAAACACTTGAGGGTAATGAAAATATCTGATAGACTAATAAGAGGATAGATTACCCTTATTAATGGTAATCTCCATCATAAAAAGAAGACAGTCTATTGGAGAAAAAGAGGCATGAGGAGAATCAAGACTAATAAGCCCCAGCCAGCTGCCAATCATGTGACTGAGGCCATTCTAGACCACCCAGCCCAGGATCCTATCCCATGCTCTCTAAACTAACATTCTACCCCTTAGTACTTTTGAACTTTCCTATGGCTCAAACTATAAACCATCTGCTGAATGTCAAATCTAATTCTACTTCTGAAATCACCTATTCTCCAGATCCATATACCCAAATATCTTTTGAATAGTATCATTTTCATGTCCATAGGTACTGAATATCAAATTCTACTAGTCTCAAATGCAACAAATTATCTTCTCTCCAAAACTCATGCTTCTCTTCTTACAACTCTATCTTGATAAGTGACACCCTCAATCACCCAGTTATAAGAACCAAAACCTTTAACACCATTCTGCTCCTTCCTGCATATCCAGTAGGTCATAATTACTATTGGCTCTACTTCCTTAGTATCTGACTGGAACTACCCCATAATAATTTCTTACTTTAAATGACTACCAGATCCTTACCACTGGTTGCCCTGACTCAAGACCCGTTCTTTCCTCTACACTAAAAACACATCAAAAACTTAAAGCTTGATTCACGTCTCTCACTCCCACAGCTTCAAGAAAAATCTGAACTTAGAATGGCATATGAAATTCTTTCTTTGTATTGCCTTAAATGTGACAATTTAATGGTTGATTTTTTATCTACACAGAAAGAAGCTTAAAATTTGAACTACCTTATATCTAGCAAAAAAAAAAAAAAAGCCCTGAATTTTTACTTAATAGCTTGGGAGAAATCACCAGGCCCAAATGGGTTCACTAACAAATTTTATCAAGCATGTAGAAAAGAAATAATACACAAATTTTTTAGAATATGGAGAAAGGAACACTTTCAAAGGTTCCAGTACGACCCTGATACAAAAATCTAAAAAGGATATTATGAGAAAAAAGAAAATATACACAAATATTACTCAAAAATAGAGACATAAATATCCTTAGCATAACACTAACAAATCACATTCAGCAGTATAAACAGGGTTAATGAATCATGACCAACTGAGTTTTATCACCAAGATGCATATGAAGATAAACAGCATGTTTCACCATATTAACAGAATAAAGCAAAAATGTCACATTATCATCTTAAAAGAGACAAAGAAAACATTTAACAAAATTTAGTATCTATTCATGAGTTTTTTTTTAATTGCTAACTTTTAGCAAACTAAAAATAGAAGAAAATTTCTAACATTCTACCCCTTAGTTGAACAAGGCAACTGCAAAAACCTATAATAATATACTACTGAAATACTAAATGTTTTCCCATAATACAGGAAATAAAACTAGGAAACCATACTCTCCCAACTGTCATCATGATTGTATGGATGTCCTGCCAGTGCAAGAATGCAAGAAAAGAAACAGGTCAAAAACTAGAAATCAGGATGAAAAGCTGTCTGCATTCACAGGCAACAGAAACAACAAAGGTGGGAAATCCTACAGAATCTAACCAAAAACAAACAAACAAACAAACAAAAAACCCACAACAATAAAACTCTTGAAACTAGTGAATTTAGAAAGTTGCTGGAAACAAGGTAAATGTACAAAACCAATTGCATTCCTAATTAAATAAAACATTTAAAATAGCATCAAAAACCACAAAACATTTTGGAATATAAACATTTTTTTAATAACAACAACAAAAAAAGCGGGGGGGGGGGACTCGATAGTGACAACTGCAAAATACTGCAGAAAGACATTAAGCAGAGAGACGTGCCTCATTCATGTATTTTGTCTCAATATTGTTAGGATTTCAGTTCTCCCCAAATCAATCTATACGTTATATACCATTCTGCCCAAATTCCTGGCAGTGTTTTTTGTATAAGTTGACAGAGAATTTTGAACTTTATATGAGAAAACCATAGGATTTCAAATATCCCAACATCTTGACTATAAGGATCAAGAGGTTATGAGAAGTTCAGATTTCTTGGGCACTTGAATGATGGTTGGTAATGATCAAAATCCCAAAAGACATAATTCTAAAAACCATAATCATGAATATTGAAGTCCTCAAAATCAAAATCTTTATAAAGTTTAAAAATCTTAAAACCATACTTATGAAAAATTAAAGTTCCATATGTAAAATCTGGAAAATCAAATTTTCTTTTTGGCTTTTTGTTTGTTTTCTCTTTAGTTTTTTTTCCCTGCACTATTTTAAATTGTCATTTTTTTAAAATTTACTATGCTATTTAATCTTTGTATAATATCCCACAGTGGAGATATATACTGTGAAATGATTTTATGAGGTTCTAATTTGTTTTTGTGAATTTTTTTTTTTTTTTGGCAAATTTGACTCCACAAAAGGTGCATTATTGGGGCTGGGGCTCAGCGGTAGAGCACTTGCCTGGCGTGTGTGAGACACTGGGTTCGATTCTCAGCACTACATATAAATAAATAAAATAAAAGTCTATCAGATGGACATCATTACCCTAGGTACATGTATGACTGCACATATGGTGCGACACTACATAGTGTACAACCAGAGAAATAAAAAGTTGTGTTGCAATTGTGTACAATGAATCAAAATGTATTCTGCTGTCATATATACCCAATTAGAATAAATAAATTAATTTTATTAAAAAAATAAATGTTTATAATAACTAAAAAGAAATTTAGAGTGCATTACCATAACATTGACTTTTTGTGTAAACACTATACATACAGCTGTTAAAACTTGTTCAACAGATGAAGTGATGTCTATTTGGACGTCTCTATGTATTAAAGATAAAATTTTTCAGAATTTTGACTGGACAATTGCATATGCAATGGTAACTCATCTCTCTCTCTTTTTTAACTGATCTCAAAGACTTACATTGTACATCATAGTATTGCAGATGACTGCAGTTATAAAGTGAAGAACATGCAACTACCAACCACAGTGATATGCAATTACTCATTTTGCTTTTTGATCTATTTCTTTATGATTATGGTTCATCTGCTCTTAGCCTTTAGACTCTTGCGTCTGCAGTAAGCCTAAGCAACTCTGCTTGGAAAAATCATTTTTTTGCCATAATTTTACATCTTAGAATTTTAGACAAAGAATTTTGGACTTTACAGAATGTTATTTTAGAATTTCAATACTCAGGATTATGACTTTAGGAGTAATGGCCCAAACCTGGTGATAGGATTTCATTCATTAAAATGGCAAATTCACGAAAAACTGAAGTTGCAGGTGATGTAGATGTGATGAAATCCATTTTGAACTTGCTGAGTCTGAGGTGGTGAGGTAGGTAGAGGGTTGGAGGGGGAGTAAAATACCACAGCAGAATTCAATCAGCAGTTCAGTTCAATATCTGGAGCTCAGAGAATGAGGTAGAAGAGGAGGGAAGGAGTCTCTAATTTATCAGCATATAAAAACAGAAAACTATAGTTTGAATGAGACTGTATCATTCTTAAAAAGCAGAAGCAAAACAAATTTTATTGAATCATTCAAGTGGCCTTCTGATTGGTATTCCTGTTTCCCAGTTACCCCTCTGGGTTTATTTTTAACACCAACAGCCATGTCAACCCTATTAAAACAAATAGGTCAGTTCAAACCCCTCCAATGGTTTGATTCACTCCAAGTAAAATCAAAGTCCTTTCAATGGCCCTCCCAATTCTATACCAATATTTCTCTCCCCTGGTGGCATATTAGAATGACCCTATTTGAGCATGGATCTGTTACAGACTCTGACCTCCTTTCTTTCTACTCTCTCCCTACTCCTCCCACAAAGGCCTCCTTACTTTCTCTTGAGCCTGCCAGGCATGTAACTAACTACCTCAGAGCATTTACTGTTTTCCCAATACTCTTCCTGCTGGTGTATACATACAGGCCATCCGCATGCCCTTCACGACTTTGCACAAATATCTCAGAGAAGCTTTCCTTAGCCATTTTATTTTAAGTTGCAGAATACCACCACTATACCACCAGCCCTTCCTTATTTATTTCCCCCCAGGGGCCTTCTCAGTAATATACTATGTGTCTTACTAACTTTTAAAAAATTTGTTAAAGTGAAATCACCCATTTTATAGCAAACAATTCAGTGGAATTCGGTACATTCATTACAATGTGCAAACACCACTTTTATCTAGTTGCAAAATATTTCCATCACTCCACAGTAAAATCACATATACATTCAGCAGTTTCCTCCTATATCTCCCTCCCTACCATGCCCTGGTAATGACCAGTATGTATTTGCCTATTGTGGATATTCAATTAAATCCTATAATAAGTGATCTTTTATATCTGGCTTCTTTAACTGGGCATGTTTTCAAGGCTTATTGACACTGTACTATGCAAAAGTATTTCCTTCCTTTTTCTGACCAAATATGCACCCACAATAAATAGATAAATTACACACACACACACACACACACACCCCAATATGTTCCTCCATTCAGCCATTGATAGACATTTGATTGGTTCCATCTTCAGGCTATTGTGAATACAGTTGCTATAAACATTTGTGCACAAATATTTGTTTGAGCATCTGGCAGGGGGCATAAACCTAGTAGTGGAGTTGCTGGCTCATGTGATAATTCCGTTTCATTTTTTGAGAAACTTGTGAAACTACTTTCTATAGCAGCTGAACCATTTTGCACTCCCAGAAAAAGCAAAGTTCCAATTTCTCCACATCTTCACCAACATTTATTTTCTGTATTTGGGGGGTTGTTTGTCATTATAGCCATTGTAGAAGATGTAAAGTGGTGACCCTTGGGAGTTTGATTTGCATTTTCCTGAGACTAATGATACTGAACATCTTTTCATGAGTTTGATGGCCATTTATATATCTTCTTTATAAATCTGCAAGTCCTTTGCCTATTTTAAAATTGGGCTGTGTGGGGTTTTTTGTTGTTACATTGTACGAGTTCCTTAAATATTCTGCATACACAGACCATGAGATAACTGATCCACAAATATCTTTCTGTGTATTGTCTTTTAACTTTCATGATAATGTTCTTTGATGCACAAAGGGTTTTAATATCAATTATTTTCTGTTCTTTTCCTTTTGTTACTAATAATTCAGTGTCATATTTTTAAATCCACCACCAAACCCAAGATCATCAAGTTTTATCCCTATATTTCCTCCTAAAAGTTTTATGGTCTTAGCTTATATATTTAGGTCATTTATCATTTCCAGATAATATTTGTATATGGCAAAAGAAAGGGGTCCAACTTTGTTTGTTTGGGGGTTGTTTTATACATGGCTGTCTAATTGTCCCATGTTATTTTTTAAAGACGCTATTCTTTGCCCATTGGATGGTCTTGATACATTTGACAAAAACCAACTAGCTACAGATGTTTGAGTTTATAGAATTTCAATTCTATTCCATTGATCCCTGCCTATCCTTATGCCAACACTATACCCTTTTGATTAATGTGAATTTGTAGTAAGTTTTGAAACTAGAAAGCATGAGTCTTCTAACATTCTTCTTCTTTTTCAAGATTGTGTTATATTTTACTTTTTTGGTTTTTTAAAGTGTTAGTTATCTATCTTTCTCCAAAAAGGGGAAACTTAGGAGGTGGATTTTTGACCATTTTGTTCACTGTTGTACATAGCACCTAATGGGCTCTGGCATATATTAGGTGTGTAACATTTTATATATATATATATATATATATATATATATATATATATATATTCTTATTTTATTTATTTGTTTTTATGTGGTGCTGCTGAGGATCAAACCCAGTGCTTCACACGTGCTAGGCAAGCGCTCTACCACTGAGCTACAGTCTCAGCCCCTAGGTCTGTAACATTTGTTTAATGAAATAAATGAGCTCCTGAGATGACTTCATCTCTAGCTGAGATGAGTGTGAGGGTTGGAGTTGTAGGAAGAATGGAAGAGAAAACCATGGCTGAGGGATTCCTGCTAGAGAAGAGTCCCGGGGGCAGGAAGGAGGAGTACTAAACCTTGACAGGAAAAGCAAGCAGCAGCCATTAGTCTTGTGTACAACTCTGTCTTTACTAATTCCCTTGCACTAAAACTAAAAATCTGTCACACTGAGTGAACACAGGATAAGGTAAAGTAGAATAAATAACAATGTATTGTTTTCTCTGAACTGAGAGAGAAATTAGCTTTTGCATCTTATCTCAAGACTCTCCAAAGCCTTTAGTGCATATAAATAATTCCTTTTGAAGAGTTAATAAAATTTTACAATCATATCAGAAAATATACACTGCAAAGCAAAAAGTGCCACAGTGACCTTTGTAAGAAATTCTGAACAAAATCTTAAATAAACACTTTAATCATGTTTAGTCAAATTAAATAACTTCACAGTGACATCAGCAAGTCTGAACACTGTTGTTGCTAATGGGACAGAAGCCGGTGAAGAGAAAGCAGAGCTCCAGGGAACATTTCATGCAGTTTAAGAAATTCAGCAGCATTTTTCTCTAATGCATATTATTTTGTTTCTTAATGTTAAAATATTTAAAATGTAAATAACTATGGAAGTCTGGAAAGCACCATTACTGTTAATATATATTATGTAAACTGCCACTGAATAATTGTATTTATCTTACATAACATCGAATACTGCTGCTATGACAGCAAGCAATATATTGCCATTCTACAAATTAAGCCCATATGGTCCCATCTGTTTCTAGGTTCCATTACAGTATAACGACTGTTGATTAATAAAGGAATTGATAATAAAGGACTGTTAACCAAATGATGAAATTGTGCCTCTTACTATTTAACTTTTTCAAAATCAACAATGGGTTGTCAAAACTTGGCAGGGAGTCTGACTTATGAAGGAAGGAAGCTACCTACCTCCTGATACTCTTGCACCAATGAAGATATAAAACAGTACATGAAGTATATAAACCATCACTAAAATTGCAAAGCTCTGGGATTTCCAGGTGTTAAGCACTCTACTCAAGCCTCAAAGAAATGCACAATTGCTCCAGGCAATCATCTCAGCCTTAATTATGTTCCAGGCCTTTTACTCCTGGGACAGACATGACAGCCTAAGAGATCTTGTTCTCAAGCTGGATCTTCAACTTAATAACCAATACACATGGGTGATTCATTGCCTCACTGGTTTCACTGCAAAACCCAGTTCAAGGGGTAACACATCTATTCATCTTTCAAACCCAGCTCAGATCACAGGTCTCTGTGACTTCCCCAGGCGGAATTCTTCTCAGTAGTGCCTCATATACGTTTCCAGCTTCACTTTTTTTTTTTTTTTTTTTTTTTTTTTTGGTGGTGGTGCTGGGGATTGAACCCAGGACCTACCACATGCTAGCCAAGCGACTGTCATTCATATCTGTACCTCCTCACATAAAATGGGTATTCAACTACCCATGTCATGACTATGACACTGAGGTCCAGTGCCTAGAATAGAATAGATGCTTGTATGTGTTAATTACTGGTAATTTCCTTTCTTCTCTCTACTTGGGATTTCTCTTGTTCTCATTCTTTCTTCACCATTCTGCTATGAGAACTCAGCTCAGGGTTTTAATACACTGGATCTCAGTTCTCAGTTAAGGAAGAGGGGTGTGATTTTGCATCCCAGAGGACATTTGGCAATGTCTGAATACAGACTTGGGTGTCACAACTTGGGGAGGGAGGTGCCACTGGGAGGAAGCAAGAGACGCTAATGCCACAGAGTTGTACACTTAAAAATGTTTAAAATTGTAACTTTAATGTATATTTTATCACAATAAAGACAGATTCCATTCCAAATGTTGTAATAATGTGCTTCATCACCTCTTCAAGGACTTTACAAATGAAATCTCCTTTTGCCAATTAGAGGAGTTTTTTGATAAACTTGAATTTTCCAAAGGAAAATAATGTGCCACTGGTGCATGGAAATCAGAAACCCTGTAAAGTAAATGCTGGAAGATCTTCATATCCCACAGGCCCAATTATACAGGTGACCCTCCTTCCACAAGCCTGCACTCTCTGAAGGACAGCACAGTCTGTGAGGTCCCTATGCTCTGTCTGCCTTTCGGGTCTTTCCTGTACTAAATGCCAATTCATGTAAACATATCAATTTTCTACGATGGCAGTGGTTTGGGGGAAAGAGGGAAGTGCTGTTTTAAAAATAGCATTTGCTTCAACACTGAGAAAACAGGGAAAGTATGGAATGATCTCTACAGAGATTGTTTTTCAAATAAGATTATCTATTTTCTATCTCAGCCAAACAACAATAAATTTATAGACCATTAATCAATATTATTCTACTTTCTTTTCTCAGAATGAGCTAATCTTATAAAGCAAATTATTAACCTTCTCCAGTCAAAACAAAATTAAATTCAACAGATATTCCTAGGTTCAACAACTATGAGCAATCTGAAAGAAAGCAAAAATATAAATTTCGTTTTGTGTACTAACACATCTGATATTAAAATTTGTGTTTAAACTTACTAAGACACCAGGATCTCCATGACTTCAAATAATTTGAAGCTCATTCATTTATAAAATTGGCTTTATGATCCCTCCTGGAATAGGAATATAATAGAACATACTATATGAGGACTATCATTGGGTTAACCAGATTTAAGTACACTATTTAACACAAGAATATTTGGAGCTCATTTTAAAAATATATTTTTTATCATCACTCCTGGATGTGGGTACATTGTAATTCAGATGAAGTGACATAATGATTTTTTGAGTCTCATCTAATAAAAGACCACAAAATAGGCAACAAAAATAAGAAAAACAAAATTAAAGTTAATAAGTAAGTAAATTTAATTGGGTGGAGGAAAAAGCCAATAATACATACATAGTTTCACTTTGAAATTAGAAACACTACAACAACTACTCGATTTCTTATATTAATACTGCATTTCACATAAAACTGAAGGCCCTAACTAAAAGTGATTTATTGGCCCAAAGATGACTTGGTTATACCAGGCATCCTTGTGCTTGTTCTATGAAGTATTAAGGTAGACTGGTGTCTTTGGAACTTACACTTAATAAGTCATTTAGGAATAAGTCATTTAATCCCTGAGGTACAGTTCTCTTGGCCACTCATACAGTTGGATTTTTCAGCCAGATCATTGAAGTGGATTAGACATCATTGCGTTTTTTTTAATGATTCTTTTTTTTAAATCATTTTTCAGGCTCTCTTATTTTGTTTATTTGTATGTGGTGCTAAAGATCAAACCCAGCTCCTCAGATGTGCTAGGTAAGCACTATATCACAGAGCTATAGCCCCAGCAATGTAACTTAACATCTTTACGTTTCAATGGAAATTTTAAATTATTTTATTTATTATTATTATTATTATTATTATTATTATTATTATTATTTTGTGTGTGTGGTGCTGGGGATCAAAGTCAGAGCACTGCTCATGTTAATCAAGCACTCAACCACTGAGCTACATTCTCAGCCTTAAAATTATTATTTTTTAATTAAAGAGACAAAGGGGAATAAAGGGAAGGCAATGAGGATGGGAATAAGAAAGACAGTAGAATGAATCAAACATAATTTTCCTATGTTCATATGTGAACACACGACCAGTGTAACTCCACATCATGTACAACCACAAGAATGAGAAGTTAGACTCCATGTGTGTATAATGTCAAAGTACACTCTACTGTGATATATAACTAAAAAGAACAAATAAAAAAATGTTTAAAGGACAAAAAAAAGAGGCTAGATAATGTTGTGGCTTGCAACCACTTCTTTTGAAGACAAAATAACTCTCCATTCCTGTTTGCTATTTTATTAATGCCAATATACAGCAAAGGCAAAATAGAAAGGGCATGAAAGCAGCGAGGAAGAAATCTAAAGGACATGCTTAATAGTTTGGGTCACTTTTAAGGTAGAATTAGAATGCTGTATTTTTTTCAGGCAATATTTTTAGTATTGAGCACATAATTGAACATTGTAATGGTAAGCAACACTCAAGAAAACGCCCACGTAATGGTAGTGAATTGCTTATCATTTCAATGTTCAATTATGTGTTCAATACTAAAAATATTGCCTGAAAAAAATACAGCATTCTAATTCTACCTTAAAAGTGACCCAAACTATTAAACTTGTCAGCATTCCAACCTATATTCTTTCTGGTCTATGTTTGGAAATACTTATTATTAAGTTTGGAAGGGCCCATGATTTAGTGTTTCCATGAACAAGAGGCAACATGAGTTAATACATAAAACACAGGATTTAGAGAAAGAAGACTGAGTCTGCATGCTAGCTCCTTACTAACTGTGATCTTCAAGTAATTAATTACTTTGATGTGGTTTCCCCCTCTGTACAATGGAAACAATAATCTAGACCTTTCATACAGAGATGCTGAGAGGAATGTGTGACAAAGCAGTTTAAAACTGTAAACTATTGCAATATTATTTTTCATTACTAACAGATAGTTATACTTTGGTTTATTTCTCCTGCATGCCTCATTGTAAGAGTAAAAACATGCCCCCTAAATGAAAAACAATCTCAAAAATAGATCAGAGATGAAAAGGGAAAAAAAGATAAACACTTGTATTGCTACTGCATTTATTTTAGACTTGGTTTAAATAAATGTATTTATATAATTTCCAAGCTTACTGCAAATTTGAGCATCAAACTGGGAGACAGGGATTAAGTTGATCGGATTTCCGATGCAGTAACAAAGTACCTGAGAAAAGCAACTTAAAGGAGGAAAGGTTTATTCTGGCTGACAGTTTTGGAGATTTCAGTCTATGGTCAGCTGCTTCCATTTCTTTTAGGCCTGTGATGAGCATCATGGTGGAGAGAGTGAGGGGAAGGAAAGCTGCTCAGCTCATGGCAGCTGGGAAGGTAGGATGGGGAGATGACGTGGGGGGAATACCCTTTCTGAGCACACTCCAGCGACCTACTTCCTCCAACCTGGCCCCACCTCCTACAGTTTCCACTATCTGCTAACAATGCCATCAGATTATGAATCTATCAATGGGTTAATCCACTGGTGGTTTCAGAGAACTGGTGAACCAATTACCTTCCCACAGGCTCTACCTCTGAACACTGCTGCATTTGGGACCAAGATTTCAACACAAGCCTTCAGGTGACACTCCAGCTCCAAACCAGAAGAGCGAAGCTCCCAGCAGGTGGTGCAACAACTGCAAAGTGACTTCAAAGCCAGGAGCCTGACCACTCTCCAACCACTTAGTCAAGCCAGAAACATGAAGCCACCCTAGACAAGGCCACTCATGTGCAAATTACCCTGATTTCTTTTCCTCAATCCCATATTCAGTAGGTCACCAAAACCTGATGACGGGCCCTGCCACATTTTGCTAGACATGTCCCACCCCAGACTTCCCTAGTGAACCTGTTCCACCTCAGGTAACTGCTCCTGCCCTCATCAGCCACCTCCCCAAGAGCCTCTACCTGTTAGGGCCCCTCACAGGATTTCATTCCAAGCCCAAAGAGGATCCCACCACACTCCTGCAAGACACCTTGCTATGACCTACAGCACTATTCCTGTAAATTGAGATTACAAGTGCCAATATGTGTGCTTTAAAATGTTTTCCCCAAACCTCTACAAGTATGTATTTATACATGTCACATTTATAAAACAAGCACGATGGGGTGAGGGTGTGTACCTATGATCCTAATATCAACTTCAAGCAAAGCTCTTCAAAAGGGTAGCCTCTCCAGCCCACATTCCGCCTCATCTCCCCTCGCTCCCTGGATAATCACCTGCTCCTCCTGAACCCAGGGCTTCTGTGCAGCTATATGCTGCTCCTCCTTCAGGACAAAGTTAGAAGCCAGCTTCCTGGAAACCTTCCCATGTGCTTCCCAGGCAGTGGTGGCCATGGCTGTCCTCTGCCCTGGCTTCCTTAGCACCAAGCATATGCCTTTATAATTGCACTTGTCACACTTGACTCCTTCTATGTTATGTGCTTTCCCCAAAGATGCCGAGCATCTTTTAAAGTCCACAGGCCATGCCATATCATGATCCATACCACCAGGTCTAGCATGCAGAAGGCCAGTATTAACTGTTGAGTGAATGAAGGTAAAATCCAGTTTTATTGATAACATTAAGCTGTAAGTGATCAGTCTAACTTCTGCGCTGCTTTGTTAATGTGATACTGTTAGGTAGCGAGTCAGCCATGGAATGGGTGAGCAGGATAAGAACAAGGAAGGGCAAGTGAAAACCACAGGGAGCCTTATCTGACAGGCAAGCACCTAGAAGATGGGACTTGGTATGTCAAAACCTCCCCCTGCCTAAATTACATCCCCTTAAGAAAACCTATTGTGTCAAGATCATGTCATACCTGACCAGGTAGACTGGACCCTCCCTGATCACCTAAACTATCACAACCTCCATCACCTTGGCAATTAAAACATCAAGACCCTCACAAGGAAAGCTTGCAGAAGGTCACTTAAAGGGCAGCAAACTGATTAAGGGGGCAGTAAATTGAGGCAAAAACACAGCGACTCCGTTTCCTTAAATTCCAGCTATGTGAGCACCACACCATCCTCTCTCAGAGGCAGTTCGTGCAGTTCCTATGCTGTCAGTCAAAAGTCAAGAGGTGGACCTGGATAAATCTCTGGAAACTTCCTTAGGACCCCCAATAAATTTGGAAGGCAGGAGAGGCATGCCAGCCTTCTTTTCTCTGAGAGGATCCACTCTCTCCTTTGAGAATGACCCCTTTTCCATTTTCCTATCTTTTCCAATAGACTCATGCCTATTACTTTTAGTAAGGTCTGAAATCTATCTGGCATGATCACAAGAAGTGGGGTCAAGAAGGGGCCTCTGAGCTGTCTCAGTTTTGTGGCAAAATACAATTAATTGTGTAAAAAATTGTGTGTGAATTGTGTAAAAAATACACAATTTATAAATTATGTAAAAATACAATGAATTTCTTTGAAATTAAAGTGATCTTATATAAAACACCACTGGAGCACAAATACCTGCAAAGTGTTAAGTGCCTATAAATAACATCCTAAATGTTATTTATGGCGTGTGGGCAATTTTAAAAGTTTTATTGATGTGTATATTGAGGGCAGTTTCCTGGCCAAAGGCTGCCTGAGGGGTGGGTTTACAAGCCAACAGAGAAGACTCACTAATAAGCTGTTACAGATTGCTGTTTTTGGAGCTCAGATTTATAACTGTGACAGACATCCAAGAAGCAGTAGCAATGGAGTGTCAAGTTCCAGCGCACCTGCTTTGCTAGGTGTTAATGTAGCCATTAAAATGAAGTATGCACACCACTGCAGTTTGTCTTCCCTCTCCCCCAGATGGCCCTTTGATCATGTCATTCTCCTATTCATGCCCTTCAAAGGTTCTCTTGGCTACAGGTTAAAGTTGAATAGTTATTCTTTGTCTGCAGATTAAAATCCAAATTGAATCTCCCCTTCCACCTTACTTACAAAATAAACCCCCAAACTATTCAGGAAAGAGAAAGGAAGGTATCAAGGATGCTAATATGAGGATGCTAATATGCTGGGGCTGAGTAGTTCAAGGTCAGAAAGAGTCCCTTTCCTCCATGACATTACAGTGCACAGAAGAAACCAGAAATCGAAACGTGTGATTGGCACATAGGTAAAAGTGCACTATTTTAACTGTAATTAGAAGAGTACCCAACCAGCTGAAAGAGTTGGGGGAGGTTTCCTAGAGGGGGTTCAAACTCATGCTAGGCCCATAGCATGGCAGGAGGAGAAAGAAAGGATTAACTTCCTGACAGACAAGGCCCATAGCCTAGTCATATCCTCAGTGTCCTGACACTCTCACAAAACTCTATATCAAGAACCTCTGTCCCTCTTATGCCTTTTATTTTGCCTCTGTTTATATTCTCAAACCTCAAATGAGATCATCTTTCTTATCCTTGTCAAAAATGACTTAAAATTCACACACAGTAAAAATGGAATTCTAACCAGAAAAACAAGGAGAAATACATCCAGATATGATAAAGGATATTGGGAGCCTGGGGAAGTATTCTGATGTCTGCTTTCCTGATCTCCCTCATACTCTGCAACTAGGTGATAAAACCCTGGAGACGAGGATTTTATTTTTGTTTTGGTGACTTCATTTTGTGGATGTAGTCCCCCAAGACCTGGTTTGGAACCTTGTATACAATTAAAATCAACAGGCACAGAGTAAATAAAGATTGCATGAATAGCCTATAAAGCTCCATAAATGTACAAGGCCCACATTTGTGTGTGTGTGTGTGTGTGTGTGTGTGTGGTATGTGCTGGGGATTGAACCCAGGGCCTTGTGCATGCAAGGCAAGCACTCCACCAGCTATATCCCCAGCCTCCAAGGACCACATTCTAAAGCAATTTCTACATCCACAACATCCTGATATTTTAAAACCCTGAAATGAAATCCACACAACATCCTGGGGGGAAAAAACACACAAAAAATATGTACTTAGAACATCTTGCAATGAATTTAGGCGAAATGACAACAGAAAGAAATAGAACAGTATAATGTGTACATTCCACTCCTTTAAAATAATATCTAGGCACCAACTTCTCATTGTTTGCAAACACAGCCAACACCTAATGATGGCTTTGCACAAACACATAATTAGTCAATGAGCTGTAAGGAAGCATTTCTGTATACAAAATTTTTGCATTCAGCAAAAACAACTCCTGTTCCTGAAAATGAAATTCTATCACCACTAGAAAACAAGGCAAGAATGATAAAAATCCATCAAGAGAAAGAAAACCTCATGGGACCTTAGACCTTTTTAACCTAAAACATTTTCTTACTTTCCACATTCCTGAGCACTATTTTTGGCTTTAGTGGTCACTCATATCATTAACAAGAATCACTCCTACTGTTGATCAGTGGTGGTTTCATTTCATGAAGAAGCTGTACTCTATTTCTAGGTTATCACTTAGAAATCAGAATTCATTTTCCCACAGACACAATGTTGTGAGTGCTGATGGACTTCCCTGGCCAGCCCACAAAGACCTTCTTCCTTCCTAAAGCAGGCGGCCTTGAATACTACTAACCCCAGGCCAAATGTGATGCTTACCCTTGGCATCTGCCCACCTGCTTTCTACAGCACTCTCCCCTTACTCCTGAGTAACTCACACCTTCACAACTGCACTAATTTCAAGGTTATAAATTACTTACTCTTCCTCCCTCCCTAGCCAATCAAACACCAACTCTCTCCTATGCGATTCTCAGCAAACAAAAAGGCAAGATGAATTCATGGATTTATAATGAAGTATAAGTAATGGGAGAAGTCAAATATGCTACCACATGGACGAAGACAGAATCTTCTAATCCTTTTCTGAGTTCTCACTATTTTCTGAAACGTGATCACTGCCAAGTCGGTTTAGATACAAAAGTTCACAACACAACTGCTCACACTTGTATCCAACTCTCCTTAAAAAACAGATCTGTAAGGGCTGGGGCTGGGGCTCAGTGGTAGAGTGCTTTTCCTAGCATGTGTGAGGCACTGGGTTCAATTCTCAGCACCACATATAAGTAAATAAATAAAATAAAGATCCATCAACAGCTAAAACAAAAACAAAAACAGATCTTCAAGTCTGCTCCACACCTTCTACAGCCCACAAGACCTGAGGACAAAATCCTTCAAGGACTACATTAACCATTTAACATTTACTGCATTTCATCAAAACAAATCCAAAGATATGCATGCACACACTAAGCAAAGACGGGCTTCTGAACAATTTGACAGATTTAAAATGAGAAACATTAGGCTGCATGGAAGAAGATATTTGATGGATTAAAGTAGGGTTTAGAAGGGGAAAGGTCTGCATTATCTAGTGATGGGCTACTGGGATCTGTGAGTTTAAGTTCTATTCCCTGACAGTGTTTGCACTTTCCTGCTTTCAAGCCTTCTCAACTCAGAATCCTAGATGTCACCAATGTAGTAGAGTGACCCCACAGCATATGTGTACATTCCAGATTCCTCTGTCCAGTGGTAAAAAACTTGGAACTGGAGTGCTGGAGTAAAAGGTTATTTCTGGCAATCCTCACGTTTGTAAACCAAAGACTGCTTTTCACTACTACTGCCCTAAACCATTCCATAATGGAGGGATGCACATTTCCTATTTATAGTCCCCCTCAAACTTAAACTTCAAAAAGAAGAAAAAGGAAGATATTAAATATTAAAGATATTAAATATTAAATTTCCCCAATGGGAAGTTCATGTAAAGATAATTCTATCAGTGATGTAAGCTAATGAGAACACCAGAGTCCACAGGGAGAGTGAGAGAAAGACGGGGAGAAAGGGGAAGAAAAAGAAAAAAAGAGAACAGAATTTGATTTTTGGTATTTTTAAAAAGAAATTGAAATTGTCATTACAGGAAAAATCAGAACCATGTAGGTCTACTTTATATTTATTTTATGGGTTCAACCCTTTTTCTTTAAATTAAACATAGACTGTGAAATAAGGCCAAAGAACCATAACCTTTCCAATGCTTATGCCTTCTGAAGAGCTACCGCCCTGCGCTGACACATTCGTAATCTATTTCTTAACAATTCTGCATTTCATTTTAAGTCAAATAGAATTTAAATTGTAGAATGTATTCTCCTTGATTCTTGGAAAATTGATTTCAAGTTGATTAGAGCTTCCCGATTAAAACTGTACAATCACATATGTTAACCAGGCATGATACTTATACACAGATTCTATTTTTTTACATTACTGTGTATTAACACTATTAATACCGAATCAATGAACACAACATGATGAATGTTCAGATGGGATTTAGTATGGTTTGGTAATGTACAAGCAAGGGAGAAGGGAGACACAGTTCTCTGACAAAGCTGATAAGACCCTTTATACATTCAACCCCAACAAAGCTTAAGCTCATCTCAGGGACCCTCTGCTTTCTTTCTGTGAGGGGAGTTTGAAACATATACACTAAAACAGTATCAATTTTTATGTGGCTATTGGTGGGAGGGGGAGTCAGCATATCGTGTTAGCAATTTTCTATGGAATCACATTAGAGTTTCATGGTGGTGGCCGTATCACGTTAAAATCTGCCTTTTCTTTTTTCTAAATGGCTTCCATTGTGTATTTAGTGAATCTGATATGGAAAATTGCTAATGCAATAAGGGTATCATAGAACCTTTCCTGACTGTAATGCTCAGCCACAATATTCCAGAGGAGGCCCAACTGGGCAGGGGGATCCCAGGCTTTTTGTCACAGTCTCTTGACAGGTCCTTAGCTCCAGGTCAACACTGGCTTCTTAAAAGATGGACCTTTCAGACCTATTCTACCGGTGAAATACTTTTACAGATTTGTATTTCAGAAGGGACCATGGGTTCAGTGAAAATATTTGCCATTTAATTACTATTTATTGACTGACTACTCTACAGGGCTCTGTGGTCAGCATTATGGGAATTAAAAAAAATAGATGAAACACAACCCCCTCCCTGCATGGATCTTGTAAGGATCATACCAGAGGAAGAAATAAATTAGTGTATGAGTAAATAATTCAAGACACAACAAAAGTGGAAAAGAAAAAGAGCCACAGAAGTTGGAAGGAGGTCACACCTGGCACAAGAGCCACCTACAGAAGGCAGCATCTGAAGGCTATACACACCAAGGAAATTGCTGAGGATCTGGTGGGAGGTGAGGAAGCAAGGGAGGGCTATTCTATGCCTTAGTGTGAGTAAAGTTACAGAGAAAAGAAAAGGGTATGCATGGAAAACTATAATTAACTCTTTTAACTGCAGTATAAAATATGGAAGGACTGGGAAGAAGAGCCCAAAAAGTGGTTTGGGGGCTAACACCTAAGGAGTCCAGTGAATGAGGCAGATGAGTGTGACAGTGGTGATCAGCAAGGTTTTGGGGTGAGAAGTACCAGGATGAAGAGCACTAGGAAAAGCAAGCAAGCATCCCTTAAGTTTCTTAAAAGATAATTTACAGGATTTTAAAAGTTAGTTTATTGCCAGAGAATATTTGTTTATATTTTGCTATGTCATTACTCTTCACATATTCAGTTGATAGTATAACACAAAATTTTACTGAAAAAATTATTATTATAACAAGTACTTATAAATTTATTGTTCATTTTCTTTATTTTTGCTTTACAATAACTTTTCAACTCACTAGCAACAGTAACCAAGGAAATATAAATCCAACAGGCTAGAATTACAACAATTTGAGGAGATTTGTGTTTTCAACATACTGCTATAGTTATTGTTTTATTTGGGACACTTCCCCGTTTCTGAATTTTTCTCTACTTGTTCAAAACAATAAACAGAAAGTCTGCACTAAACTTCAAAAAAAAAAAAAACTTTAACATTTAATGTAGTATACAAAATAAAACCAAAACCAGCTATTTGTCATTACCTTTACCTATCCTTAAATCGGAGAATCTAGAGAATTTTCTGACATATTAAAGTGTCACATTGAACACAATGAAACTACTACTTTATTTATCACTGAGTAAATGTCAGATATAAACTGATCTGTTGCCTTCATGCTATAGTGACCACTTACTAAACATCAGCCCTCCAACTAAGCAAAGCCTATTGCACTCTTTAATCAGAATTAAACTATTTGCAAAATTAAAATTGACTATTTTTATTCTTAGGAAAGAATTTCTTGATAATTTTCTCCTCCAACTGACCACATGACTGAAAAGGATAAACAAATTTACCATTTATTTATTAATTACAGATACCCTTAGTAATGTTTCATTAAGAACAATCCAAAACTTTTCTTTCTCATACCATGTCCTTGTCAATCAGAGATGCAGTAGTTGAGATCTATGGATATTTTCTGATTACTTGTAATTTGGGGATATACAAGTAAGAAGAAAAGACTGTAAAAGGAAAAAAAGTCCAAATAGCTTATGTTGACTTTAAAACGGCTGATGTCAAAGATGTGAGAATTGAAAGTAATTAGTGGGTTAACCTAAATTTTATCTTTGATTTTTCAGTAAACATGGTACTGATAAAAACAAGTCTGCACAGATCAAGAACATGTTGGCATTCTCTTAAGCATAGCTTGAAACCACAGAGTTCCAGCATAAAACAGCTCTGACAAAGATAGCCAATCAAGCATAAAAATGGGAGTTGGTTGTGTCAGAATACATGGAGGCCTAAAGGCTGTCTCCTGGAGAGTTGTCCTGCCATCAAGGAAGGTGATTCTGGCCACTAAAAATTGTTTTTCTGATATATTATTTAAAACTTCTGTCATCTTATCATATTTAAAATGTTCCTTATTTATAAATGACCACATGGGTTTCTTATCTGCAGTGTCCTTGGATAACCACAAACTTGAAACAGGTCCAAATCATGTTCGTGGTTTCCTACAAAGAAAGGGGAAACTTATTTATTCCATCTTTGTCTATTTGGAGTGGGGAAAGTGTTTGGGTTTTATTTTTACTTCCTTTTTAAATATAGATAGATCACTAGTTTTTAAATGTAAACATCCAATGGCATTCCCTCACCCTGACAGCCATCCTAAGGCAGAAAGCAGTCTGGAGTACTCACATTTCACTCACCCAGAAGATGCTGCGAATACTCCACTGTTACTGCCTAGGAGGTAGCCCTATTAAATGTCTTTACGACTTTACAACTATCCTCCATTATCCTTGCTAAACCACATTTCCAAAAAAATCATCCGAGAAATCCAGCAAGCCACTGAAATGTACTTGTAAATTGGATCCATCGAAAGCAATCCAAAGCGTCTGTGGATGTGTATCCCACTGAATTACTGGGTAAAGAACTTACATACAATTTTGTTCCAAAACTAGATCTACATCATTTGTAGCTTATTTCTTATTTCTCCAGCCCAGAAATAAGTCAACAGAGTATTTCCAAACTATCATTTCGAATTTCCACGGTCAAGGGTGGGAGGAGGAAGAAGAGAAGACTTGTTAGCGATTAACCATCCATTAAAATGTTTCCCCCGCGCTCCTCCTTCCGATCACAAAGCTGGCGTCAGTCAGTCTCCTGTATCTGTCCCCCACCTCGCCCCCCTCCCCTCTGCGGAGAGCTGGCACCGAATGGCAGGCGAAGGAAAAGACAAACATCCCGGCTCCGAAAGCGATCCCAGCGTTAGCCCAGCGACACTTGAACAACATTCCTAACTTTCTCCCGTCACTTCGCGTGCCCCAAAGGTAAGCAAAGTTAAAAAAAAAAAAAAAAAGTATAAAATAGAAGGCCAGCGAGCCAAAGGGTTTCCGGGAAGTTTAAAACATTTCCTCCAAAGAGCTACAACCTAATCTAACACACACACACACACACCCCCATTTATCCACTGTCCCAGCTCTCCAGCTACAGCAAACGGTTACTCAGCTCCAGTCCGGGATCCAGAGCGTCTGTTCTCGGGGTGCTGCCCAGGCGCAGTGCTCCGGCCACCCGAGGACCGCCAGGGCGCATCTCTGCTTACGCCCTAGGCCACGGCCCCGCCCGACCGCCGCCCCCGCTGCGGGACAGGCATCCTCTGACAGGTCCCAGGTGCTCCAGACGCCTGGGTGGCAGCAGGCGCGAAAAACGCGCGCGTCTCCCGGGCGTCCGCGATTGGCGCGGCCAAGTCCTCGGAACAGTGCCCCTCTTACCCCTCGCCCATCACACCCTCCCCACGCCAGACAGGCTCTCCCAAGCAACACAGGGATGAAGAGTACCAAGAGCCAAACCACTCAGCAGAGGACCTCAAACACTTGCCCTGTGCAGAAGGGAAAAAAAAAAACAAAAAACTCAGCTACACACACACACACAGCGCGCCGCCGAGGAGGCTATCTCTTACCTGTCCCCACGATGTCACTCATCCCGCCCCCCACCCCAGGTCTGACTGTCCCCCGCCCCCTGCAGTGGGTCCCCTAGGCTCCCGCTTCGAGCACCGCGCACTCACTGCCTGGCTGCGCGTGCCCACAGGCTGCAGGGCCCGGCGGCGGCGGGGACCGAGACAGCGGCTGCAGCGGCGGCGGCG
>NW_025999932.1:31587566-31594355 GCF_001458135.2 Marmota marmota marmota
CAGCGGAAAACGCCCACGCACGGCGAGACGAGCCCGTAGCGTCCCCTGGTGTGCCTTGCAGCCGCGCGCCGCGCAGTGGACCCCATCCCTGAGCGTACTCCGTGTTCCTGAGAGACCCTAGGCTCGCCCCCTGCCTGAGATCACACCCTGCAGGGGGCGGCTCCAGCCCACGGGGTCACATCAGGTCTCCTTCTTCCCCCGCCCCGTCATCCCCAAGACTTCTCGCCTGCACCTTGAGCTCCCGATGATGGATTGTTTTCAGAACGAGAATACAGGACCACCAACAAATCAGTCTGAAAAAGCCTCCTGAGCCGCTGTTTCTGGGCCCTGTTGGGCGCTGTTATTAGCTATTTGTTCCTTGTTTGCTTTTCAAAGTAAAGGAGATCCCTACACCCATCAAAAGTGCCAGAGCAATAGGCTTGTCCTGGCCCAGGCAGAAGAAAATCTAAACACTCTGAGTGGTGAGCAGTGGCTCAAACTAGTCATGTAATTATGTGGATTGTAATTTCCTTACACAAGTACATAATATATAATATTATCTAATCTAATAAAGATACAACCTTGTGGGTACACAATGATGTTAATGTACAACCTTCTTGCCTCATGGCCTGGCTGCCCCTAAGTAGCATGCGTCTTAAAGTCTCAGTGGACTCCCAGAACTCGCTCCAAAATGCCACTTGGAAAATACCACCAATGTCCTGATGGCCTTTGATTCCCCATCAGCCCTGAACTCATCACAGAAAAGGAATTTGGTGCAAAGGCAAAAGTAAAATAAAGCCTCAGCTCAGCTCCATTTGTGTGTGTGCAAAAACCAGCCTTTCAGGAGGCCCTGATCCTCTTGAGGTGTAAATGGAAGGCCTTGAGTTTGCTTTTTCTAGTTCTAAAAGCTCTGCACTTTGGGGCAGATGCAGTTTTTGCATTATCATTCTGCTGTGGTTGAACAATGACCTTGTTTAAAACACACGGAAGTGAAACCTTAAATACCATGCTTAAACCTCAAATTTTAATCATATTTCTACACCTGGCCTATATAGGCTCCAGACTAGGTATTAGGCTTGAGATGGCCCTGGAAAAACCCCAGGAAGCATGTATCTTAAATCTTGTGGTGAATAGTCACTTTATTGGCAGTAAACTAATTTGGTACTCAGAATTGATACCTTGTGGCTCAGGGGTTTTTCCTGTTTTTCTTTTTTTAAATAATATTAAGAATATAAATTATCTGATGCTCAGTTTCCTTCTCTTATATGAGTGCAATGCAGGGAATGTAATGCAGAGAAAGAAATTGTACCCTCTGCAGTGCTGGCTCATGCTTCTGGCATAGTCTTTTTAAATTCACAGAATTCTCTTGGCTCTAGGCAGGAATTTGATTTACAGGCTCCATGCTTGTGTGTACTCTGGTTTTTCTGTACATCCTCGTTGACATACCAGGCAATGTTTGCACACTGGTGATTTTTTTCTCCCTAAAGTTTAGCCTGTCACCAATAGAATTCTCATGTATTCCTCAAAACTAGTATAGAAAGTTAATCCTTTACTCTGGAGTACAGTAAGTGCTGGTGGAATGATACCGATGAAATTATATTGTTGTGTGCATGTATGAATATATAACAATAAATCCCACCATTATGTACAACTATAATAAGCCAATAAAATACATTTAAAAGCATTAAATATATTGGGCTGGGGATGTGGCTCAAGCGGTAGCACGCTCGCCTGGCATGCGTGCGGCCCAGGTTCGATCCTCAGCACCACATACAAACAAAGATGTTGTGTCTGCCGAAAACTAAAAAATAAAAATAAATAAATAAACACCACAGTTTCTTTAAAAAAAAATAAATAAAAGCATTATATTTTTTTTAAATTTTTTTTTTTTACTTTAGTGCTCCATGAAAAAAAAAATAAGCAAAGAAAAAACTCTGGTGAGTTCCAAGAGAAAATGCTGGCGCTAGGAAAGAAGACTCAGTGTTGCTTCCATAATTCAGAAGCTGCTTACTAGCTTCTAACATACACTTGTAGTTATTGGGGAAAAAAAAAAAACTAGTCTTTGTCTTTTCCCATGATTTCTTGAGTTAAGTTTTAGTGCTTAATAGAATTTCCTCGAAAACATTATATTATAGGAATCATATGAGAGGTGAGACTTACCAGTTGTGATTTGGTGGGAACTTCAGTAAAATTTTGAGTCTCAAAATCATAGCAAAACTAAAATCTCCCTCTTCTGAAAGATTATAAGGACTTGGCTCCCTCAGTCTATGAAACAGTAATGGGAAGGGCACCTTTCCTGACAATGGAAGGTCTGGTTCTTCAGACTTGCCACATGCCCAGGGCTATAATTTGGATCAAAGTGTCTTCCAAAGGCCCATGTGCTAAAGGTTTGTTCCTCAGCCCTTGGCACTTTTAGGATATAATAGAATATAGGACATAACTGTCAAACTATTTAGACACATAAGAAAAGGGGTTAAGAGAAGGGGTTAGAGAAAGTTAAGTCTTTGAGGATGTGCCCTTGAAAGGGAGACTGGGACCTTGGCTGCTTTCCTGTCTCTCTGTTTCCCAATTGCCACTAGGGAAATCCTCCTCCACGATATGTTCCTGACATGATGTACCATGCACCATAGGCCCCAAAACAACAGGGCCAAGTCAAACTTCTGAAACCATGAGCCAAAATAAATCTTTGTTAATATTGATTATCTTAAATATTTGTCACAGGGATGGAAAACTCACACTCAGCATAAAAGGGAAGAAATAGGTGCTATAAAGCAAGAAACCACTTCGGAAAAAAAAAATACAAAATTCCCCTGTCCCACCCACAATTGTCCTCAAACATTATTTGCTTTTTTTCTCTTATTTGGTAGCAACATGAAATTCCATAGTGTATTTATTTGTTTTGATCTTGTCAGTTACTACTGTGTCAGCACAGCCTGAAACAATTCTTGACAAATAATAGGTGCTCAATAAATATTTGTTGAGTGAATGACATGCTTGGGATGTGGTTTAAAATAGAGGAGAGGGCTGGAGTTGTAGCTCAGTGGTAGAGTGCTTGCCTAGCACATGGGAGGCACTGGGTTCAAATGTCAGCACCACATAAAATAAATAAATAAGTAAAATAAAGGTATTGTGTCCATCTACAACTAAAAATATATTTTTAAAGCATAGAGGAGGGGTTGGGGCTGTAGCTCAGTGGCAGAGAGCTTGCCTATCATGTGTGAGGCACTGGGTTTGATCCTTAGCATCACATAAAAATAAACAAGTAAAATAAAGGCATTCTGTTCATCCACAACTACAAAAAAGTTTTTTTAAAAAAATAGAGGAGAGATGAAGTTTTTGGAATGTATCTGTAGAGGTGATGGCAGAAACCTCTAGAATGAATGAGATCCCTGACAAAAAGACTATGAGATTGAGAAGAAAAAGTAGAGACTTCACAAAAGAGTATTAGTAAACCCCAAAAGCTCATGTGTGAGGCAATATTGGGTTATGAGAGCCTTAAACTAATCAGTGGATAAATTGATCCACTGATGGGTATTAACCCAGTGGTATCTATAGGCAGGTAAAGAGTGGCTGGACGAGGGAGGTCACTGCAGATGTGTTCTTTGGGGTATATATTTTGTTCCTCATGAGCAGAGCTTTCTCTGCTTTCTGGTTGCCATGTCCTTTCCTCTGCCACACCCTTCTGCCATGGTGTCCTGCCTCAGCACCAGCCCAGAGCAATGGAGTCAGTTATGTACGGACCAAGACTGCTGAAACCCTGAGCCCAAATCAGATTTTCCTCCTCTAGTTATTCTTTTTTTAATTTTTTTTTTATTTTTTAGTTGTAGTTGGACACAATACCTTTATTTTATTTATTGATTTTTATGTGGTGCTGAGGATCGAACCCAGGGCCTCACATGTGCTAGGCGAGCATTCTACCGCTGAGCCACAATCCCAGCCCTCTAGTTATTCTTGTCAGGTATTTTAGTCACAGGGACCACAACAGTGAGGAGTCCCTCCAGAGGTAAAAAGATGATAACTCACAGTTAGTTGTATTGCTCATCTTTCTACTCCAAATCTCTTCCATCATTCCTCACAACTGCCTCAATCCCTTCCTCTGTAAAACCAGGACCTCAACAATGATGGCCAAGACCAGGCAGGGAATGTCAATACCTGAAGTCAGTCACCTGAGACTTCAGGGCGGGGACTGAAGCAATCATGTCCCTTCCCAGGGAACCACTGGACACGTAGCTCAATCCTGCTGTTGCCCTGTGAGAATGGGGACATAGTTTCTAAACAGACATCCAGAGTTTTATGGAAAATCTTACAATTTACAAAATGTTGCCAGCTAACCCAGATTCTCTTTTAAGATACAGGCCAAAGAAAACATTTGTGAGCCAAATTTGACTAGCAGTGTACACCCTCTGAGTTTTACCCTCTCTCTAGTTCCTTCATTATCTCTCCATTTCTTTCTTTCTTTCTTTTTTTTTTTTTAACATGAGAAAAACAAGACCTAAGATCTCTACATGCTGCGGTGCTCGCGACTCAAACACTCAGGGGTCACTCCAGGGGAACTGGGCTGCGCGAAATAACCACACAAGAGACAGAAATACTTTTTTCTTTGGGGGTGCTATGATGGCTCCTCTGACCATAAGGGTCCACAGAGAGAGAGAAAGAGAGAGAGAGGGCAAGTGCTGACCCCTTTTATTGAGGAGAAGCCATTCAAATGAAGCAAGGAGTCAAGTTTCAAGGAGCTGAGTCTAGCTTCAAGATGTCTACTGTCAGCAGGTTGACTGACATCTAGGAAGGCCACATTCAAGGGCACAGTATGAGAAGGGGATACACAAAGGGCATTTCCATGGAACATTATATCCCAAACAGGGCAATGGGTAATATCACAAAGGAACAGGTGAGCATAGCTCAACCCATGGGGCTGCAGGAAGGCACACCTATACCTGAAGACACATTTGGTTGCATTATTTCTACCCTCAAGACCTTCAGCAACTGAAGAGTAGCCAGATCATTGGGGGGATGGTCATCAGTGCCTCAAACTATCAGGAGAGGAAAAACGCTGATGACATGATGTGATGGTCTCCCACATCTACATCAAGTTTTCTGACCTTGGAGTTGGGGACAAAGACTCTCTCTAAACTTGTATCCTTCCCTCCAATGTTAAACTTGACATTTTCACACTGAGAGGTAGGCAAGTGTTCTCCCCCTGAGCTACATCCCCAGGCCCTACCTAGCCTTTATTTATCCCCCTATCCATTATTTCTGCCTTCCAGGCCTTAATTTCAGTGAGTTCCCACTATTCTTAGAGGTTACCAGTAATCATCAATTCAGTGAGTTTTCTTGATCCTTATTCCTCCTTTTTTATTTTGAACCATCTTTATTATTTATTAAATTCTGCTTATTATTAGAATTAACCAAATTCATTCATTCAAATCGTTGCTTGGAAAATATGCTGTATATTTCTATTTTTTAAAATATTTATTTTTTAGTTGTAGGTGGACACAATACCTTTATTTATTTATTTATTTATTTTTAATGTGGTGCTGAGGATCAAACCCAGTGCCTCACACATGCTAGGTGAGTGCTCTTTCTCTGAGCCACAACCCCAGCCCTCTATTTATTTTTATTTGGTTATTTATTTGTCTATTTAGAGACCAGATCTTACTGTGTTGCCCCAGTTGACCTGCAACTCCAGGGCTCGGGAGTCCTTCTGCATTGGCATCTATTATGGTCTAGATGTGGTGTCCCCCCAAAACTCATGTATGAGACAATGAAAGGAGGTTTGGAGGAGAAATGATTGGGCCATAGCCTTAACCTAATCAGTGAATTAATCTCCGATGGGATTCACTGGGTGGTAACTGGAGGCAGGTGGGGTGTGGCTGGAGGAAGTGGTTCATTTGGGCTGTGGCTATGAGGTAAATGTTTTGTATCTGGAGTGTGGAGTCTCTCAGCTTTCTGTTCATCAAGTCAGCTGCTTCCCCTCTGCCACATATTCCACCATGATGTTCAGCCTCCCTTTGATCCCTGAGGAATGGAACCTGCTGTCCTTGGACTGAGACCTCAGAAACTCTATAGTCATTCTGGTCGGGTCCTTTAGTCACAACCGCAAAAATCCTGATTAAGCCAGCATCATAACTAGCAGGGACTGCAGCAATGCCCCATCATACCCAGCCATGCTTGTGGGTTTGATGTTATAATTGATCCTCACTCTTGTTACCTCTGCTGCCATGAAGTTGCTGAATAAATTAAGTCAATAAGTAAATGGATGCAATGTGGATCAAAAAGAAGAGAAAACATTCTACTTAATTAAATGGCAAGAACTATTCAACCATGGTTAACTCCCAATTGAAATTTCACTTGGCTCTATCATGGAGTGCTCTTCCTTCCCCTCCTTGACTCATTAACACCTATTCTTCCTCTGCATCTCAGCTCAAGTGTCACATCCTAGAGAGGCTTTCTTGATCCTGACACAGTTGGATCCTGCTTCATAATGTCATAGGTTATGTGTCTCTATTCATAATCAACACCATATTTAATTTTTTGAGTAATGTCTGTCTCACTTGAATGAACTATAATATTGAAAAGAATGGGAAGTGTGTCTAGTTTTGTTCTTATTTCCAATGACAGCTATAGTACTGTGTAGCATACAGTAAATATTGATTGACTACTTGTTAAATATATGAAAGTTTTCTAGGAATGAAAGGAGAGAGTGGTCCTGAGCTTAGAGTCACAGCCACATTTGGTATCCAGTGCCTAGCAGTGCAAGGGAAGGCAATGCTTACCTCTGGTCTTAGAAAACGGACAACTATGTGTGGGGTG